>NW_024346062.1:9230584-9539773 GCF_902729225.1 Pteropus medius | reverse complement strand
AAAAAAAAAAAAGCTATATAGATTTTATGTAAATTTGGTATTTATGAGCACCAAACTTTTAGCACTGACATCTGCCTGAGAAGAAACTTCATTTACAGCAGTGGCAGAAATGAAGTTCACTGTGAACTAGTTTTAGATACCATATGCTTTAACATTCTGAAGAGGAGAGGAAAAGAGGCATTTTTAAAAACAGATTTTTCTTGCTCTCACTGTGGATGATGTTGCATGACAACATTGTGACATCATAACTTACGCTATTTTATTTGCTGTTGCACCAATATAGAGCATCAAGGCATGTAACAGCACCTTGGATGTATATAGTGCTTTCCTTCCATGAAACTTAAGGCACTTCACAGGCATTTTCTTTCGAAACCTCACAACATCTCTCTAAGGTATTGCCAAACTGGAGACAAATTTCACAGTTTAATCATGTGGAACACATTGGTAAATATAGATGTGCCTTTTAGAAAGTTGCTTCAAAGTGTATTTTGCAGCTCACACGACGTTTCTCAGGGTGTAAACCAGTGGTGTAATGTAAAGCTTTTGGCCCTCCCCCACGGAAGCTGGGAGGATAGATGTGTTTGGCAGCACACAGTGGCGCAGGAGGAAAGGAGGGTCGAGCAGAAAAGGCAGGCTGACTATTTTGCTACGTGTCCTCCCCTTTTCTTCATATCTCTACACAGGGGTGCCTCCTTTTCCTCCATCTCATTTTTCCTTTTCAGCATCAAAAAATAAAACCGATTTATAAAGTTTAATTTGTAATTAAGAGTGAGGTTAGATTTTCAGAGCAGAACACAAAAGTCCATTTAACTTACAAGTCCTATTGATTCTAATCCTGGCAATCTAACTGGTGCTTATAGTTTTAATGGAAAATGAGTTCTTATGAAATGGGAATGTGACAGCATTGCAGACATGTTTGTTTCTTGCTCTAATCTCTCCAAATCCACTGTGAAAGGGAATGGGCTTTTTCTCAGAATACTTCTGCCTCCCAAACCTCACCCTTTTCTTTCCTAGTTCCCCACACCTCCCAGTTTCCTATAAAAGATCTCTTGATATGGAGCAGAGATCTGATGTGAGTCCTACTTGTGACCTATAATAGCAGTGTGAACCCTGAGTGGCTGAACCTCTCTGAGCCTGTTTTTCCCTTTGTAATTTATATAGACTACTAACTCACAGGGTTGTTGTGAAGATAAAATTAATTTGTGTGGAAGAGCTGAACTGCTGTCCAGCAGAGAAAAATAAGGCCAACTAGAAATATTTTGACTATCCAGTTTCCTGGGGGTAATCTGCTTTACCCTTTTGGGTATCATCTAGCTCATTTTCGAGAGTGAGAGAGGGAGCTCCAGGACAACAGCAGACATAAACTGGGACTATCCCAAGCAAACCAGGATATATGATTAATCTGTATGTAGGGAACTTCCAGATGTGCTTGTGCCTAATAGTACTTGTTATTGTAGATAAGAATGCCTACATTTAATGAATAAGAATATTATTTATTGCCCACGTACAAGTTGAAGCTGTATCACAACCTTTCTATATAGCTCATAGTGTTTTTTAAAATGTGCTACATGGACAACAGGTGGCACTTGAGACCATTTCAAGTGGTATACAGCAAACATTAATTTTTTAAAACTATCATGTCCAATCTATAATTTTGGAAGTAAAACTGATTATTTTAAAATTTGTTTAGACCAAATTATGAATTGATTTAGAGAAAACAAATCATACTACAGTTGGATTACAGCTGTAGGAAGATTGACTTGGAATGACTGATATGTAGGAAGCCCTGCTTGATAGGATACAATCAGTAGAATGAAAGAATAAGCTACTCAGTATTTGAATAAATAGTGTTATAATGTATTATCTTTTATTCCAGGAAACAGCTCTGCAAGAGTTGGAGAAAAGATCAATACCCAATTGTGGCCCGGGTGAGGGGACTAGAAATGCAGTAATTGCAGTTGAAGATTAGCCTTGCCTCCAATTCCTGGTAAGTCCTGGGCCTCACCACCATTTTTGTATATTATTAATGTAAATGATGTGTGAAGAATTGTTAAAATTTGGTAAAATTTAATACATACAAAATTTAATAAAACGTTGTGGGGACATTTTATTCATGTTTATTCTTTGAGAGACATAATTTAGGTTGGAGACTTAGTTGGTCTTGTCTGTAGAATTTCAAGAATAAAGATTCCTCAAACTCTTTGAGTAGGTCATTAAATTCTTTGGTAATCAAAAAGGTCTTCCTGATATCTGTTCCCAACCTTTCTAATTTAACTGAAGTCTCCAAAGAAAACAGAAAAAGTAGGACGGGGCCTCTCAAAACTTGTTACAAAGTAGACTTCTCAGTCCTCACTTTATTTTATTTACATTCAGTTTTCTTTTTGTTTGTGACTTCTGTCCATGGAACACATGAATGTTTCTTATTGTTTTTGTTTGTTTGCTTAAAATGGAAACAATTTAGATAATGTATCAGGACACCAGGGTAGGAATGATTAGAGGTCAGCCATTAGCAATTATACTCTTTTCCTAAAACACATCAAAATATTTGCGAGACGGTCATTCACAGATTCTGTGTGCACTTGAGCTCAGGGTCTGTAAAAGTTTACAAGTATTTATGTATGATTTTATGTGTATTTTCAGAGGTTTTTTTTTTTTTCTTTGTGGAACTTTGAAAAATGAAGAGAATTAAGTTGTTTCTAAAAAGCCAAAGCAGCCTGCCATCTCTTTTTCTTTTCTGGGCTACGGTCCAATTTGCACAGCAGTTGCAAAGAAAAAGCAAACGCATCACTAGATTCAGCGAGAAATATTGTAACAGTATGTAATCTCTGTCAAGATAAAATTGCTTTGTGATTTACATTACAATAAATCCTGACCTTTAAGTGCTGCAGACTAAGCTAATCTGTGAAGTACTTTATTCCAACATTGAATCAGCGAGAGAAGCTCAACCAAATTGACTGTATTAGTCCCACCATGGTGTGGTTAAAGAGCCTATATATATCGAAGCAGATTACAGAGCATTGTTCTATGTGTACGATAATAAGTAGAATAATTGAAATATCCAATCTGTTTCATCATTGTGAAATAATAGAATTATTTTAACCTCCCTTCTGTTTGCCTATTATGGGAATTACAAGTAGCCTCATTAAATATCATTAGGGCCTGATTTAGATAGATGAGAACAAGGAAATTCAGAGTTAAGGCTAAAATACCACATGACATTTCAACTTTAATTCACTTCTATGGCTGTTATTTATTTTCATGTTCTTTCTCTTTTTTTCGTAAAATAGTTAAGGTATTATGTCGAAATCTCAGTACCAGCTTTAAATTTTTGGCTATTTGTCTGCCCAAGTCAAGTGTTTGGCTATTTGTCTGTCCATCAATCATTGGAGAATGGAATTTTCTGAGGTATAAATTTAAAAAATAACTAGAACTTACCAAGTTTGAGAGATTTTTGGTCATTTTTCTTCAAATAGTTTTTTCTGCTCCCCTCTATTGTCTTTCCTCAGGATTTTGATTACACACATATTAGATGACTTTATATTATACCGGAGGTCACCAATACTTTTTTTTCAGTCTTTCTTTTCTCTGTGCTTTATTTCGGATAGTTTCTTTTGCATGTTTTCAAGTCTACTTTTTTTCTTTCTGCAGCACTTAACCTGCTATTAATCATATCCAGTATATGTATGTACACATATAAAATATACATAATTATACATATAATTATAATAAATTTTTCATCTCTAAAAGTTTTATTTAAAAATGTCTTCTATTTATTTCCTCATCATCTCTCTCAAGTATGCCTCTTTTCCTACGGGGTGAATATTGACTAGATACTAGATATTGTGTATTTGTTTCTGGGCGCCGAATTTTTTTGGTATTCTTTTAAATAGTGTTGGATTTTGTCCTGCTGTGCAATTAAGTTCTTAGGAATCAGATTTCTTTGGGGCTGTGTTTTAAGCTTTGTTTTACCCTTTAGTCTAGGGCTAATTTGGCCCTGTGGCTAAGGCAAGTACCCTCTGAGGGCTCGTCCTTATGCTTCGTGTATTACAAGGTCTTCCCATTCTGGCTGGTGGGAACATAGACTATTTCTATCCCTGTAGGAGCCGTGAGAATTGACTGGCTTACTGCTTTCTGTTTCTTCTTTATTTAGTCAGAGGTACTTTCTTCTCTTGTGTGTACAGATCCGTACTCATCCAAAGATCTGCAGTAAATCTTCCACAGAGCTCTGAAAACCTCTACCTGGGTAGCATCATCCTCTCTGGTACTTTACCCCCAGAAGTTCTGTCTTGGCCCCCCTGTATTCCAACTTCTGTCTCTTCAGCTCAGGGAGACCACAGGACTCAGTTGGGGATCCCTTTCCTTCTCTGAGAACTGGAAGATGTCTTCAGGTAGTCAGCTGGAGCTATGGTACTGCTTGAGTTGTTTCCCTTGTCTCAGAAACCACACTCCTGTGCCATTTATTGTTCAATGTCTGAAACAATTCTTTCTATAATTTTTCAAGTTTCTCATTGTTTAGGGTGAAAGGCTCTCTCTTACTCTATCATGGCCAGAAACAGATGTTTCAACTAACCGGAGTTTAAAAGGTAGTTTAAGATTTTTACTTTTGATCAGCAGTTCTTATCAGGACACATTTCTGGAGACATCAAAGTTAGTGATAAGAAGATATTAAAACAAATTCTGGACACGATAAACAACAATTGTTAATTCTTATTGTCCAACTTCAACAATTTAAAATCAGATTTTTTTTTTTTTTACTTGTTTCAGAGTTATATAAAGAAAGTTTGGAGTGCCAGAGGTCTCTTCCATTGTTTCTTATGATAACTATTGCTCTGCTCTATTTTAAAGTTAAGTTGCGTTCAGGGAAATAATTTTCATTTCAGTAAGGTGAACTTTTTTGTTATTTTGTAATTTTAGATTTTTTATAATAAATTTATAGGGTGCCTTGAGGGCAGCATAATTTGTATCATAGGAGACCACCTAAGAAACTCACCTGGGACAGACCACTCTGTTCTGCCCTGGAGCACTATTGCCTAGAACTAGAATTGTTCATGAGATATCCCACATTATAAATAGAGACATCCTCGGGGCACCATATCAATGTATACTATAGGGTCTTCTCATACATTTTTGAGGGGAAAATAGTACTTTCGATATCCCCAAGATGAAATGAAGTACTCCTGATGCTAAACTGAATGCTTAGCTGAAACATAAATATTTTTAAAGGTGAATTTCATAGTTCCAAACAATTTTAAAATTAAAATATAGCGATTTTTCTAGATTCATTTGCTTCAGTGCTGAAGAAAAAAAACCTAATAGTTTGAAGGAAAGATTATATAAAAATATTAATAGCTTGATGTAGATAAGGTTATACACACACATGAACAGTCTTTTAGGCTACTAGTTATTTCCTTAACAATTAAAAAAATTGCCAACTAACAGACTGTTGTAACCTGATGACTTACCAATATTTAAATTTTTTGTGACTTAATCTGCAGTCTAGAGCATAAGGATAGCTCACTGATCTTTTGTGACATCAACTAAATCAACATATGCCTCTAAAACAACAATTTCATTTTTTATTAGGAAGAAGCCTGTTTTGGCCTGTACCACTTTCCAATGACTTGGGGGTTTTGCTGTCCTCAGGTGTGTCAGACACTTCTCCACCTTCTTGCACACAAATGCTGACTCTGCACAGGTTTTCTTGTCTCTATCAGTTTGATTTTGGGGTACAGTAGGATATCTCATCAAGTATTTTGTTTTAGGTGTTGGTCTGTGGGTTTTTGGTTTTGCTGTCATAACTGTTTTCTGTTTTATGACAGAATTTGAGGTGATTCAACACTACCCCACATCTTCCCAGAATTTCCCTCCTACCTTGACTTCTTAAAGCTTTTGTTTCTTCATTTGGTAGAATAAAGAGAACTAACCAATCTCCTAATATCCCTTTCAACTCTAAGATCTACGACTATATAAGTTACCTATTTGGACCCAAAATTGTGAAGAAAGGCATACATGAGGTATTGCCTCACTCTCAAGTTTTCAGACCCTGCGTGTCTAAGATTAAGTTGCTGTGTGCTATGAGTATATTTTGTCCTCTGAGTCAATACTCATCCTTATATCCATCCATCCTAATAACAAACACTGAACCTCTGCTATGTACTAGCTTTGTTTCTCCAGGTACTTATCAGGTTTGCTGTGCTATTTGAAGCTATAAATAGCCACACTATAAATGTCATTCCTCAGATATATGATCACCTAAGCAGACCTGATTGTTACTTAGAGGAGAAACGTGAGTGTTATGGGTTTTTTTTGGAATGAGGTGAGGGTGAGGGAATAAACTATTCCAGCTCTTTGACGTAGAGGATTTCTTGCCTGCCACCACAAACTTGACCACTTAGCCTAATCAAACCAGGGCTTGAAGTTTCTCTAGGATTTAATAATCAGCTAAAGAAAGCCAACTGACCTCACCATTGGATTAATAGTCAGTCTCTATGAGTTTGGAAGAATTTAATAAATCTAGGTCCATGGGAGGTCACTGGGGAATATTACCTATAGGCACGTGACAATTTAGTGTTATTAAATAGCCTTGTGTAGGTAGCTTCTGTGAGGAGGGACAGTTTTGCTGAATAGTTGTCAGGAGAGACTTCAGGAAATGTGGGCAGAAGACACACTCAGGGAATATCAAGGGCACAATTTTAGGCAATGCTTTATTTCTCTAAAAGAATCCTGAGCTCAACAAATGTAGATTACTTACCTTTCACCATATTCCCTGAAGTCATGCAATTTATATAATAAACATTTATGGAATACTTAACCATGCACCAGTTATTTTGTTAGGTATTTCCCTTATCTTCTTATTTTAATGTAATTTTTTTCTTATTAAAGTCATATTTGTACATGCTTAAGAAATCAAACAATACTTCAAGACTCATAAAAAATAGCTGTCTCCTGTTTTATTTCTCTTCTCTTTAAATTCTGTCTCTCCAGAGGCAACTACTTAAATTATTTTTAGCTGTTAATTTTAACATTTGCTTCCATATGTATACAACAGCTTTTATTGCTATTTCTTGATTTGTCCGTTTTAAATATGATTTTTGACTTCCTGCTCTAGAAGAATATTCTTTAGCTCTTATTTCCCCATCCCTTCAACATAGAAATATTCCTTGTTTTTCATCCTTACAGTAAAATTACATAATCATGTCTAAGTCAATATTTGTTTACTTTGTTATGATCATATAAATATTATGCATGGGTAGTGAACCATATATTATATGTCATTTCCTTTCTGATATAACTTACGTTTTCTCTGAAATAAGAAAAGTCTCTGTTTTTCTGTTTTTACTTTTCAATGTCAATATCTCTAATTCATTCCCAATTCTCTAACATAACTGTAATTCTAATACTTTGGGTAACTGTCACATTCGTTATGTGCTCGAGATATCCTTTCTCCAGGCCTCTGTTCTCTTGCTTTGATCTGCACTGGTTGCTCTTTAGTCTGCCATGTAGCTGTCATCCTGAGATTTCCATCTACATGTCTGTTACACCTTTTTACTGTGCCCCGTTTGGCTCTTGTACTTTTTCTGACTTTTCCTTTCTTTTATTTGCTTTATGTTTCAGTTTGGATTTTTTTTTTCCTAATAAACTATTTTTCAATTCATTAATTCTTTCTCTTTTGTGTGTCTAATCTGTTGTTATATCCATCTATTATTTTCTTAATCTGAGATGTTTTCCTTTTCAGTTCTATAATTTCATTGGATTCTTTTAAATATAGACTACGGTTCTGAGGAATTCTGCATATTGCCATTTATTTTCTTGAATATATTATTATAGCTCTTATACAGTCCTTATTGATAGCCTTCTACCTGGACTACCCGTGGGTCTGTTTCTATTTTCTCTTTTATTTTCTTTTTATTTTTAGTTATTTTCGTCTTTCTTGTATGGCTGATGACTTTTTGACTTAATGCTGGACATGGAAAATTAAAAATTACAGAGGCTCTGGAGGATTTTATCTTTTTCTGGAGAGAATTTTCTTTTCTCTGGCAAGCAGCTAGAGAAGGGATGGATCACCTTGGTACATCCGTGGGTAGTCTACTTCCAGTCTCTTCTTACTCCTAGAGTATTTCCTTTTGGGGATCTCTGCTAAAAGTCTCTAGCTGTTTACCAAGACCTTGGTGAGCTTTGAACTTCAAGTTTTATCTTCTTGACACTGTGGTCAATGGAAGAGTCTTCTTCTATTTTTGCTTCTAACTGTAGATTTCTGCTTAGTTTCTTGGGTTCTAATCTGGTGTAATTTAAGAATCTGCAAATGCCTTAATGAGAAACGTGCCAAGGAATGTCTGGTTTACTTACCCTTGTGATCCCCTTTTCTTTAGGATATTTGATCCTCGAATTTTGGAAGCCTAGGTATCTCTCAACTTGAATTTGGGTCTCTCCAGATCACTGGTCTCACTAGGCCAATCCTTTTTATTCAGCTTCAATGTCACATGATGCAAATTAACAAATGCTCTGAGAGGAAGAATCATCGGTGAATGTAAGGCTCACCTCAACTTCCCTTTTCTCTGTGATCTTGGCTCTTCATATCCTGGCTGTCTTAGTTGTTTCCAATGCCTTAAAAGAGCTGTTTTCATCCAGATTTTAGTTTGAAAACTCATGAATTTTAGGATTTGAAACTTTTTTTTAGTATTCTTTCTGTAATCATTTATGTCCTCTCTCTCTCTCTCTCTCTTTGTTTCCCCTTTCTGCAATTCCTGATATTTTGATTTTGGACCTTCTTGATGGATCCCTTAAATTTTAGTGTCTTTCTATCTCATTTCCATTTCTATGTCTTTTGCCCTGGACCAGTTTATCCAGAGAAGAGTTTTTGATTATGTCTTGGGGTATGGAGCAAGTATAGTTGCTGGTATTTGAGAGCCAGGTAGAGGATGGGGTTGAGTAGAAAGGTTGTTCCAAATGTAAACTTTCACTCAATGCCCCTGTTTTCAACTTGTTATCTCATCCATGCCTTTCAGCTGTAACTTCTATCTCTGAATCCAGAACTTCTCTGATTCATCCTTCCCAGAGAGTGAACTTCAAATGGAGAAGAGATATTTGTTTATAATTTTGTTTTCAGTCACAGCTCCACATCTAGCTTCAGAAGTACTTGGTGCTGCCAGTTCTTGAGACTTTCCAGGCTCTGTAGTACATTTAGATTGTAGACTTGGATTTCGATTCACTCCGAAATGTTAAGTCACTTACCTTTCACCCATTTGCTTTTCAACTTCTAAAATTATCTTGTCATCTCTTGTCTCATACATTCTTTTCTTCTATTTTTGTTGTCCTTGTGGATTTATACTTAAAAGTTTTTCTTTTTTTTTGTTTTTTGGTTCTATTTTAAATCTGGAGCTTTGGGGAAGGACCAGAGAACAGGTGTGTTTAATCCACCATACCCAACAGGAAGTTTTAAGTGCGTTATATACATCACAACAAATTTCCACAGCAGGTGTGTGTATGTGTGTGTGTATATATATATATATATATATATATATATATATATATATATATATACTGAAGGAACATAGTAAATGACAAGGTTAGAATTAAAACCCAGTCTGCCATCAAAGCCTTGATTTTGGAGTGAGTTAGTTTTTTGGTTCTTTTTTTAGCTTTGAAGTTTCAAGTTTTTCTCACAAGTATGAAGGAATCTATAATCCTTTTCAAAACCAAGTGATTTATGAAATAAGAATTTTTGCAATGTGCCTTTACCTTCTCTATTCAGCAGTAAATTCTTATATTATCATGATATAATAAATTATAAATTTTAAAAATCTAATATAATTTTACTAATAAATTTCTCATTGTAGTTTGTATTTTGTGCTTGAAATTACTAAAACTAAACTTTAAATGAATTATTTTCTAATTGGGACTTTTCTCTAAGTCAAGATTATTCTCCCCAGTAGACTATATCTATTTGCTTTCATAGAGAATAAAGTTTCTTGTTTAACCCTTATGTTATGTTTTGCTTAAAACCTGAAATTTCTAGGAAGTTTCTTATTCTGTTTCTTTTTGGGCTATTCCACAATTCCCTTTTGCTTTCTCTAAGCATTTCTTTGACCCTGGAGATCCGTGGTAAAAATATCCTCATATACTCACCACACAATTAATGATTTACTGTTTCTTACAGGAAACAAGTAAGATCTCTGTGAAACAAGTAAAATCTTCTTCAAAAGACAATCTACACATTTTGTAACAAACAAAGCATAAAATGCTTGGAAAGTTTCTGTAAACAATCTCCAACTAAAAATAGTACCAGCTTTACTTTTATATTTCTACTAAAGAACAGAGAGAGCCCTGCATATGGGTCAGTTTCATGTGAGAAAATGGAATTCTGATGGGCTGTTGTCACTTCCAGATACTTTTGTTTCATAAGAGTTATAAAGGAACATATTTTCCATTTGAAGTTGTCACCTACTTTCAGGCAAAACCTCTTTGCCTGCACTTTCTTTCTTCTTTTCAAGAGGTAGGGTAGTTATATCATCAGCTAAACATTCATAGGAAAAATATCCAGATAATCAGAGAACTGAAACCAATGTGGAAGCATCTGATGTTGTGTAATATTGTTTGAACTGAGACTAAATTGGGTCTCAAACTGTTTCATTGGTCTCTAAGTTTCGTGGCTCTCCGAAACTTCCACATTATTGCCTGTTTTGAAAGAATCAAAATTACTTTTGTTAAATATTTAACAGAATTTTTCATTTAACTTTAAGAATTTCTACTCTCTAGGAAGCCTCTTTTACCCTATTAGATCAGAAACACTCACTTGTTTTGTATCCTCTTTGAGTGATTTGCATATTGTTTATTCTACTTGTCCTTCAAATTTGCGCTTCATTTTTTTGTGATGACCCCTGAACCTTTCCATGGTATTCTGTCTCTCTTAACTGGATTACAAGCTGTTATAGCTAACAAATGAATGCCATGCTGACATTACATAAAGATATGCTCAATAAATGTTGTTTCCCTAAATACAGAAAATGTATGTTTGGTTTTAACTCTGTAGTGTGTGTTCTTTAGTGAAGGAGATGATGAAAGATCTCCATTTCCACATGAGATCCTGAGTGGTCTGCTATGAGCAAGAAATAAGAAGAAGCTCTGATACGGGAGTCTTTTTAACTGATATCCCCTATATCCTACGGGCATATACGGAACAGGGGAAGATTCAACTTAAATAAATAAAAGGAAACAGTTTCAAAGTAAAGTGGTGAAATCTGAGCTAAGCTATCGATTAGCAGATAGAGGCAAGTTGAAGAATTTTCCAAAACAAGTAAGCAAAGAGAAATCTAGAAACCACAAAAGAATACATATCTAGATCTATTATAAATCATGGTGACCTCTTCTATAACAAGGGCAGTTTACGACAGGCAACTCTGGGTAAGAATTTAAAAACTGGTGTCAAAGCCAACTAGAGGAAAATAAAAGCATAAACAAGAATAGCTTCAAAACAATCCCTGAAGGAAGAAAGGTACGAGTAAGGATTAAAATTACAAATGTTAGGAAAAGAGAATCACAAATTAATGATGCAATATTCCCCCAAATGTAGAAAAAAAGACATTTAAATCATTTTGAGGGATTGACTCTTTTTGATATAGAAATTACTATTCTCTTATAATACATAAGTTCTTCACAAATATAAGTTCTTGGTTCAAACTTGCATCCTCTCTACCTTGCCTCATGTCTGTCTTCCTCATGTTCTTCTATTTGGTCAATTAAGAAGAAAGCTTCTATGACTCTGTGCTCACATTCATGTGAGGACTTGCTGATATTTTAGCCCAGATTGGAGTGTGAGACATCGAAGACTGCAGGGAACATAGAAAATTGAAGAATAGCAGATAGTAACTCAAATGATTAGAATAAGAGATAGAATAAAAGTATAAAAGAAGCAGATTGTTACCAGTACCCCACATAGCAGGGTCTGAAAAATATTTGATGTAAAAATGAAAAAAATTAAATACAGTTAAGAACATTGGAAGAAATTGTCCCACAGCACAACAAATAATAAAAAATACCTGCAAATTTTCAAGTGTTTTTCACATGTCAAACACTATTCTAAATATTTTTATATGTTATTTAATTAATAAAACACCTTTAGAAGCTAAATATGATCCTCAATTTACTAGTGAGAAAACCAAAGCTCTGAATTGTTAAGTATCCAGCCCAAACTCTCTCAGCCAGTAGCCACTGGAGCCAAGATGGAAATTCGTCTAACTATAGAGCTTGAGGTCGCAGATCCTATGAAGTTACCTCTTCTTTCTGAATGAACTGAGTGCAGTCAGGATGTTCCTCCTATTGCTTAGAGGATGAACTAGGTTCCAACATAGCATGATATAAGGGTATAGAGGATTTCTTTTTTTTTTTTTTTGGACAACTTTGTAAAGTTGCCTTGTGGACATCTTTATCTGGATGTTCCAAAGGCCACAGTCAACGATTAGAGGACCTAAAAACTGAACACATTGTCTTCTAGGCAAAAGTCTTTGTCCTTCTTATATTTTCCCCCGCTTCATTATAGTTAATGACACCATGATCTATCCAAGAACCTGTGAATAATTATTTTCACAGCCTCTACAATTAATTTAGTCACTAGTTCCTGGGCTTTCACCTCTACAATATCTATGAGATGTCAACCTTCTTTCTATTCCACTGCTCGTACCTTTGCCATCCTTATTTTTCTTTTTTGTACAACTTCAAAAAGCTTTTGATTTGTTTCACTGTCTCCCATCATGGACATCTCCAACACAACCTCACAATGCAGCTGCAGTCATTGCTTCTGGTTAAAAGTGCTGCCCTCAGGAAAAAAGAAATCTCTTTTGCTTCCATGACTTCATTTACCACCTATGTGCTGATAAATCACAAATTTATATCTTTAGCTCAGATTTCTCCTTAGAGCTTCCGTACTAATGTTGTCAGTTCAGTAAACAATACCATCATCCACCCAATGCCTCTGACTTTCTCACTGTAATACTCATCAATTACAAGTTCTTACAGTCCTGCTTCTGAATAGTTTCCTTTTCTGTTCACTTTTCTCCATCTGACTGCCACTATTATGGTCCAATCTTACACTTCTGCAATAGCCTGAGCCACTGAAGCAGCCATGATAATACCCTTCTAAGTGGTTGCTCTGTACCTGTGGTTTGCCATTTTTAATTCATTCTTCATTTATATTACATTTCATTAATTGTAACATATCCTTCTTTTTATATTTTTTAATTTTGCTAAAATCAGTATATGTCTTATAATTGTATATATAATTGTATATATAGGTTCATTAGCAGCATTTGTTTTTTATGTCACATATAAAATGATGGTTCATTTTATATTCAATGACATCATAGAGTTGATGAAATAGGATAATAAGAAAAATAATTGTTCTGAATACAATACTATACTGCATAGAACCTTCAAAGATTTCCCATTGTCCTTAGCATAAAATTCAACATTCTTAACATGCCTATGAGGCCCTGCATGTCTGGCCCTTGCTTATCTTTATAGAATCAGTTGGTGCTAAACTCTTAGTTATCTATCCTTCAACCACATTCATCCAATGGATATTTATTAGGTGACTACTATGTGATACATAATAATGTATCAATGAACCGAAAAAATAAACATGGCTACTGCCCTTCATGGTGCTGACTGTGATTTGAAGCCTCCTGGCCTCACTTGAATTTGTCATTTTATTTCTTGCCTTAGACCCCTTAAATATGCTAGTCCCTCGGCCATTTCTATACTTTCCACTGCCTGCCCTACCCCAATCCTTTGTCCTTCTCCCTAGCTAAGTCTTACTCCCTACTCACCCTTCAGGGCTTATTTTACACAGCACTCCTCCACAGCCTTCCTGCTCAATACTCTCATGGCTCTGCACTTCTTTTCCCAGCATTCACAGTACATTTTTTTTAGATCTTTCCCTCTGGACTGTCAGGTCCATGAAGGCAGGGGCTGCATCTGTCCAACTCATGGCTTTCTCCCCAGCCCTTAGTCTAGTGCCTGGATCATGTTAGGGCCTTTTAAACTATTTATTGAATGAATAAGTAATAGAATTGGAAACATGAATTCACTTTCGAACCACAGTGACACTCTGAATTTTCTACCACTTGAATATATTATTAAAGCAAAACAAAACCACAACCAAAATAGAACCATTAACATAGGACGTTAATAAGTTTTAGACTGACAGGTAAGAAGAGGAGAAAATACATTATCAATTTCAAGCTGAGCATCATAAAAGTTGATATTAAATATCATAAATATTTTTTTCCTTAAAATAAATGTTGTAATATTTTAGCATTATCATTTTCATACAAATCAATATAATGACCAAAATGTGTACAGTAGTTTGTATGTCTTGACAGATTAGGTCATATTCTTTCACTGCTGGTTTTAAAGGCTTCCTTCTCTTTGGTCTATCCTTTGTATTGAAAATGGGCTGCCTTTTTGTGTCATGGATTAGCTTGGTATATTATACTTATGAACTAGTTGTAGGTTCAGTTCCAAGTGGTGAATTAGCCTAGCACTCTAGACATATTCTACTGTTTCACAAACACGGGTCCAGTTATATTCCTGAGAAAGCAACTCAAAAAGAAGCTCATTAGTGTCATCTTATTTTTAAATATAGAATGTTTTCATTAGAGTTCAAAGCAATCTTTAACTGCTTGTCTTTTCTTTGCTCTAGATATATTTTCTTCAATATACATACACTCTAGTTCATTATGCAATTGTATGTTTCTTGTAATTGCCTCTACATTTATATTAGCATAATTTTCCTCTGTGTTACCAGAGAAAAATTTGAGAAATAGCCAAAAAAATAATAATAATCTCACCTTTAAATGCTCCACAATTAGCAGAGAGGGAAGCACAACTTTAGGTATTCTAGTTATTGAATTTTAGCTCTCCTATTTTTAGTAACATATCCCCAAATCCTTGGATAAAAAGCTATAAAATGTGAAGTATTATTACCACAACATATAGCAATAAACTACCTCAACATAGGAATAATCAAAAGAAAATTCTTATAACTCCATTCATGTTCAAAGATCTTGTGATACAAACCAACCCCTGTCGGGGTATTATTTTCAAACATAACTGGTTGACATTATATAATTACACACTGCTGGATATTGAAATAGCAAAAAAGGAAAAAGTACTTATAGTAGTACTCACAGCACACAATGACGAGTATTCACATTTATACACACATCTTTAGAGAATTATTTCTGGTTACATATAATATTACAGATCTTATCAAAGATTTAGTGATCATTTAATATCAATATTAGGCTTTGACATTGATGTCTTAGCCAGCATAGGGAGGCGTGGTCCTAAGACTCACCTTCCCTCAAAAAAGTGCCCCAAGGTGAACCTCTTTTCCATTGTTCTGTAGTCAGTATGTTAAACAGAAATTTCATTTATGTATGTGCATGCAAATATTCAAAAATCTCATTTAATTCTTATAAATTTGTGCTCCTAATCTACATAACTTTTTTCTTTATTGTTTTTTCCACTTTTGATAAAGACATTGTTCTTTTCTAAGATAAATTCCTCATTCTTTGGTCTTATTTTACCATCCATTTCTGTTTTATGCATCTTTTGTAGGAGTGATGGGAATTTGTCGGAATTTCTGATTTCCCAGATTCCTTTTTCACTATTCTCAATGCTACTTTCCTCCCTTTTAACCTCTGGATTACAACCAACTTTTACCTTTTTCCCTCTCAAATGTCACCTTTCTAATCTTTTCATTATCTTCACTTAACATGAGCTTTTTGGTCTGTTTGGTACATTGTGAAGTGTAGTTTCACAAATTTTTAGGCCCTAAATGCCATTATTCTTGATACTTTACCTTGTCTCTTTCTTAAGTTGATCAGTTTGATAGTCTTACATTTGTTCTTCCTATTGTATAACGTAAGTACAATCTATTGGCTGCTTTGAGATTTCTCTCCTGTCCAGACTTCTTTTCTAAAATTGGATGCATATGATTATGGAGTGTATCATTTCATATTTAATATTCTTAGCAATTTTTTTTTACAGTGACATACCTATGGGAAAATGGGGTTGGAGGGGAGAGGAGAGATAGAGAGCTAGAGCATGAGACTTAGACAAAAATATATTTTGTGAGGAGCATTAAGGTGGTATATAAGAACAGTCACTATCGAAGAGTAAATACTAGTAAAGCAACAAACTAGTAATAAGTGTACATGTCTAAGGAATAGTAGTCTAGGGAACTGCTCCCTCCTTCATCAACAAAAATTAAACAATTAATCAACCAATCATGCATTAAGAGATTAGGCTCTTCCAATTAACAGAGCTCGGATTTAAGTGGGTACATGTTTGACAAAGGTGAACCAAGACTCTTCATGGTGGATATAAGAAGCTAAAAGAGGCCTTGGAATTTACTAGCTTTGGTCACAGACTTCATCTTCCCTTAAATCTCTTGCACTTTCTTTGTGTTGGCACAAGCCAAGGATTCAGATGCCTTGATGAAAATAAAAGTCTTTACCACTTTAGCTCCCTACTCCTATCCTATACAAGGGCAGAGTCATCACAACTATAGGTTTTCAATAAATATTTACGGACAGGAATGATAACTTGCAAAAGAAATTCAGTTACCTTTTTATTTTATTTTTTTAAATAAATTATATGTGGAGAATCTTTATTAGGGGAACCTTTGCTGGCCTTTAAAAACTTTAGTAGATGTCATCTTGAGGTATGCAGCTAAAATTGTTATCTTTCAACAGAAACAAAATTGGAAAATCCTATTATCATGCAAAAACTAGAAATAAATGAAAATAGGCATCAAATACAAACCAATGCAAATACTCAGGAGATATAGTGTGACTATTCTGCTTTATCTCCCATGAAATCTATTTTTCACACCTTTAATGGCCTCTTTGGGTGTTGATGTTCATGAGTAAAAATATTACTTTAAAAAACAAAATAAATTTCTTTGTTCTAATTAGGCAGAATGAAAGCTTTCTGTTATAATTTATATTATTAAAGTTTTGACATTTTCTAATGGCATAAAACAAGTTCTATTTTTAACAAAGGCCTATGTTAGCACAGTGCTTTGAGGAGATTTCCAAGTTCTAGTAAAACTCAAGTTTTTATAATTATTTGATTCTAAAAATTATAGTGTAATAAAATAATTTTGGTAATCCCTGGTTCCATTTTAAATAGTAATTACCCTCTAGAATTATATGCACCCAGAATAATGTGACTAGCAATTAAAATTTTTAAAGATAATAATTATTAAAAGCTTCATACATGACAGAAATCATCATTTCTGGGCAAGAGAATCTTTAGAGTAAAATAGTCAAGTAAAATTTACCAACATCGAAACTACTTGAAATGAATCTTTAACCTGGACCATTACAAATCCTACAAAACTGTTGAGAATGACTGAATTGTAAAACTATATTTAAGAACAAAAACCGTAAAGGACATAGAATAAATTCGGATCTTCATATTCAGTTGTTTCTCATTAAGGAATGGGTGATGACTCGACAATGTGGCTAAAGGCTCTGTCTCTGCTGTAAGCCCAGGTTCTTTTTTTCCTCCACAATTTTTAAAACTATATATCTTATAATATGAGATATAACTTATAGTATGAGATAAAACTCCTTAAGTCAGGAGATTTATTAAAATTTCGAAATATGCAACTACGAATGCTCCAAATTCACCTCAAAGAAAATCTTTTTTAGGAATTTCACTTTTTCCAAATATTTTCTATTTAGTTTTCTAAAAGGAATCACTATTTTATGCTGCAACTCTTTGTCTTGTTTTATTTAAAACATTCTTGGTTTGTGTTCATCTTTCAAATATTTGTTGAGCACCTATGATTAACAGACATTGCGCCAGATACTATGCGTGCAATAGAGAATTAGATTCTATCCCAGCTCTAGAGGAACTTACATGCTGGTGGGGTGTACAAAACAAACAAAAAAGTGATTGACATATAGTAGAGAGTTGGGACTGGGGTAAAATGAGAATGCTATGGAAACATCTAACGATGGTATCTAGTTTAGTCTTCATGAGTCAAAAAGGCTTCCCAGAAGAAGAGGCAGTGAAATTGGACTCTGAATATTGAGTAGGACTCAGCTAGCTCAGGTGGAGAGGAAGAGTGGAAAGATTCTTCCAAGAGGATGAAATATCATGTAGACTTGTAAACTGACTAGGTATTCTTTTCATAAATATGCTTTGTACACTGTGATGATAGGGATGTTTTTTAAACTACTCCTAGCAGGGAAAGTCACTACTTACTTTGGGTCAGTGCTAAAACTGATACCTTCATCTAGAGACACATGAAACTGTTTCATTGTTGACTACCCCTAGTAACGTCAGCTAGCTGGACTAGTCACTTGCATACAATATAATGAATGCAGACCTACATGTATGAACTTATTTGTACCTACGCAACAGGTCAACTCATTAATAAACTGCATAAAATAAAAAGAAAAACAATTGGAAGGAATACAGCTGTTAATAGTTAAAAATGTGTTTGGTTGCAAGTAACAACAACAAAAAATCCAATTTAAATTGGTTAAAAAATTATGAAATTTATTTTATATAATTGGCAAGTCAGGAGTAAGGCAGGTTTCTTGTCATACAATTGCTGGTGTGAAGTTACTGAGGATCCAGGTTCTCACTGCCTCTGTGCTCTAGCACACACTGCATCAGCTTCAGCCTGCTCCTGTTTCTCCCTTGTGGTTACCATCAGGGCCATCAGGGCTGTATAAGTTCTTGTTCACATCCAGCAGGGGAGAGTGAGATCCTCTACCTCAAGTATAAGATTAAGTTATTCCCTTCATTCTGACTGGGCATGTTCTACCCTGGACGGAAAGCAGTTGCAAGAGTTACTCAATATTCTCTTTGCTCAGTGGAGAGATACACTCAGACAGGGAGTGGAGTCACGATGGCTTCCCGCGGGACTTGGAAATGAGGCGTGGATACCTAGGATTTTAAAATCATCCTTCTGTTTGGAAAGAGGAAGGATGCATGAATGTGAGACAGACAAACAGTGCGTCCAACGCAGTTTGCTGCTTCTTCATAATTGTAATTGAAATTCAGTCTCCTGACTAGAGAAAGAATACTTTCTTATCATTGGGGAAAAAGGCATGATTCTAATGGATTCTAACGCTTTGAACTATGTGTGGATTGGTAATGAAGGAGAGGTGAAGCAAATGCTGAGTCGTGGAGACTTCTGTTTTCTCTTTCCTTTCCTTCGCTTCCTGAGTTGTACTTCTGAATTTCTACATTGGTTTTTGTGGTCCACATTTACCATAGCGTAGAAAGAAATTGCAGGCATTTATTTTGCAGTAAAAGTATTTTTAGATGTTTTGTGGGCTGTGTATCAATTACTGTATAACATAGAGTTAGAAAGGAATGTGCAAAGTATATTTAGCAACCTTTGATAATATTTTAAGAGCATTTGATTCTGACACATGCTATGTAATTTATAGTGATGCAGGTTACATCATTATAAGGTTACATATTGGGAAATCTACAAAAAAATACCTTCTTGAAACACAGACTAAGGAATAGTCCCTTAAAGGATATGTGTGATGATTGCATAGGGTTTTCTTTTTCCTCTTTATTTTCTTTTTGTACTTCATATGCAAGTATAGTTTTGTGACTTCTCATCATGACAAATGGATGACCAAACAAGAAGTTTATGTCATTTGAATGATCGACCCTTATATTTTATTCAAGACTAGTCTTTCCCTCTGGCTACATAGGGTTGGAGTGGTGTGCTTGCCAGAGGCTGGACAAAGAGAAACATATTCTCCCATGAAAGTGGCACAGTGCAACTAGATGAGCAAATGAAAAGGCTCTTTTTTTTTTGGCAAGTTTATTCAGGGCAATCTTTGATGGACAGAAGAGTGAATGAAATTAATATATTAAATAATAGAAAAATAATGATTTGTATCTGATATTTATTTGCGTAGCGACATATTTTTCAGAACTTTTTTGTGTACGTTATCTCATACGATGGAGTAACCGTTCGATAAGGGAAGGATGATAATATTACAATCTTTTTAGAGATTGGGAAATCAGCATATAGAAGGTTAAATGAATTGGCCACAATCTCAAGTGGAAAAACAAGGTTTGAGAATTCAAACTTTTTGTTTCCTTTCTCTGTGTGTGTGTGTTTGTGCACATGTGTATGCTTTCTAGTAAAATATTTTACCCACTCTCTTTTTAAAAAAACAAACAAACACAAATAGAAAGAAAACAAAACAAAACAAACTCCCTAAACCCCCTGCTATGTCAAACACTCATAATAATGAATTGCTAAAGAATATACATTTGCTGGATTATGAGATCTTACAAGGTAGTAATTGTGAATTTGAAAAAATTGAATGACTTAAATACTTTTAAAAATACCCTTTTAAATACAGTATTTTCATTCTTGCCCTTAATTTTTCTATCAGGCAGGGATCTCGTATATCCAGTTCAATCTTTCTCAAGTGCATTTCTGATGCTTATGTTTTTATCTTCTTAATCCCCCTTTGCCCCACAACTAAACTCGCCCCTCTCATGATGGTGTTTGGGCCTCATATAACTTGGGAAGTCTTCTCTCAAGGGCTGGAGACCATTAATGGGCCCTTGCACATTATTTAGAGGGCATCTGTTTAGGAAAATACATTAAGGGGAAGAGTTATTGCTAAATGTCTTTGAAATTATACATGTCACATGGTGGTTACCCACTCTTGGAAATGCCCTCAGATATGATCTTAAGAATTTGAGAATTGACACATAGTTGGCCTCAATAAACAGCTATAGATAGCTATTCAGTTTGCTGGTAGTGACTGTATTGCATGATTTTGTGCTTTCTGAATACAAAATAGATCTTTGAGTGAGGTATGCTTTTTGACAGCTGCTGATAACATCTGAGAGACAATTTAATTTGTCTGCAACTACAGCAGCAAAAAATAATAAAAAAAAGCAAACAGGCTACATCACTACTCCTGCTTATTTGATGACTATCAATAAATATGGATGAAACACCTGAAGGAGCACACAGATACCTAGTTAGCAGATTTGCCAAGTATGCAGACAATGGGTATCTGCACGATTATGTTTGTTGAAAATAAAAAAGAGACACATAAATAGGGCTAGTGAGAATGAAGATTCAGTGACAGCATTGCATAATACTCATAAAGTATCTTTCATCTTAGGTAGTTGAAAGCATTTTAAAAGTGTCCTTATGACACCCTCCTGGTGCTAATAGATAGTAAAGAAGTATCAACTCTACTTAAAAAGAATGCTGAAACAGGAGCTGAAAAGTTAAGCGACTGCTTAGTGTCTTGGTCTTAGAAACAGAGGCTGTGTCTATCTGTGGCAACTGTATTGTTGCATTTGCCCCCAAGCAATCTTTTTCTAGCTCTGTATAAATTATCTACCTGGCAAAAAGCAGACTGAGGCTGGGAGCAAAAATATACTTCTGTGGGTGTAATTGTATTCGTGGCCAAACAGAATTTGGACTTCTTCCATTAGCTGGAATGCCTGGTGGTTGTACTAACTTTAAAACCCTGAGTTGTCAACAAACAGAAGGAGCCTAGTTGAACAGGATTAGAGAAGAAGAAATGGAGAAACGGGATAAATATGCAGACACATCCAAGGACTTAACCTGAAACTTCCTAGAGGGATCCTTTTGTGTGAAGGATCCTTTCCTCAGGGCTGGGCTCCTTACCTCAGGGCTGGGCTCATTTCTTTCTCTTCCTTTCTCCAGAGTCTGCTTTTGTCTCCTTTTGCTCCTTGGTTTCCTCAGAAATACCAGAAGTCAGAACTGGGAATAGGCAGTATTTAGGGCAGATTTCTTCTGGGTAAGGAGTAGAAGCAGTACTGATGATATTCCTTCCTGCTGCTGAGGACACTGAGCATTTCCCTGAAGCACCTTCCTGGCTCATACTTTCGTCTTTTACTTTTCTTACATCTAGCTCATACCAGCTGCAACCACACTTGTCCTTGCTCTTTCTCAAATACCCATGCATGTTCCTGACTCAATCTTTGTATTTCCTGTTTCCTCTACCTGGGATATTCTCTTTACTCAAATAGGATCTTCAAAGTATGCCTTCTTTAGTTACTCAATCTCAATTTCGATGGTTTTGCCTGGGTCTGAGGATTCCTAGGACATGGGACTTCTAGTTTTAAAACTGTCAGTCCCAGGCAAACTAGGATGCTTTGGTTACTCTATTTAAATTGCAACTTCTTCAATCTGGCTTCCCCCTTTTACTATTTTTCCTTAGCCTCTATCATTATCTAATATATTATACATTTGCCTTTTTTTGTTTGTTTTATTCACTCTTTGATCTCCAGTGTTCAGATTGGCTCAGTAATTTTTTTTTGAATGGATAAAAAAATGAATGAGAAATTTAAAAAGTATTAATTATATAGAAAGAAACTAATGGGTCTATATTTCCTGAAGTGAATTATTGAGTCCATAAAATCTTGGTCAAATGTAATTTGAGTCTTAATATAAATGCATTATTTACTAATG
The DNA here is from genome assembly GCF_902729225.1 of Pteropus medius. Classification (NCBI taxonomy): domain Eukaryota; kingdom Metazoa; phylum Chordata; class Mammalia; order Chiroptera; family Pteropodidae; genus Pteropus; species Pteropus medius. The sequence goes on along the minus strand of NW_024346062.1, from coordinate 9,517,257 downwards.
AGTGATAATTTTTTGGGAGGGAGGTGGTAAAATTTAAACAATGTTTTTGTTTATAATTTAAAATCAAAGAGTCATTTAGTTAATTTTTAAAATAAGTTTTTATACAAGTAGACTATTAATAGAAGTATTATACTTTAGATATGTTATGGGATCATTTGTGTGGGTTTAGGCCAACTGATTTTAATCTATTGGAATGAATTTGTAATGGAAATTCAGTTAGTTTTAACATATGTAAGTCTCTCATTTGCCCCCGCGAAAACTTATGCAATGTGTTTGATTAACACACATAACACTTCTCTTAATATTCAGTTATTATTGACTGGAAGAATGAATGGATGACTTCAAAGGACAAATATACAGTGAATAAGAAGTCAGAAATCATGAGCTGCAATATACTTAAGGTGGCATTTTTGAGTATCTGACTTTTAGTGATCTTAGACCTGACCTGGAAAGCCTAGCCAAATTGTCCTTTGCTCTATTATTTGCAAACACTTGGTCTGTCTCTCCCTTGTCCATGTTCGTGAGGTGCTATGGGAGAACAGCAGATCTGGGGGTAGAGGTCCTGGGTCCTCATCTCTTATCACCATTTTCCATGTGACTTTGCAGGATTACTTAATCTCTTGCAACCTGCTTCTCATAATTTCCGAAATGAGAATGATAAAGGCCCAACTACCTTACTAGGTTGCCCAAAATAGGAGTGGAGCTACTTTGGAAATTATAAGGTACTGCATAACAATGTAAGGTGAGGTAAGATGAGAAGAGGTGAGGCATTCTGCTGGGTGTATGTGTTTTAGGTGACTGAGCAGTCACTGCTGGATGGTTCTGAGCTTGGTTCTTGGTTCATACCCATTCTCTACCTTGCTCGTGAAGTTTCTCCTTGTCATCAGTGATATCCACAGAAGATATCATTGAAATGGAGCCTGCAATTTTCCCCTTAGATCTAGAGAGTCACTTTGATTCTGCCTTCAAAATGAATGACTATTCTCCCAGCAGATTCTCACTAGTTTTAATCAAGTCACCTTTATAGAAGCAGGTCACCCACTGGCAGAAGACCTTTAAAGTAGACATAGATTCTCCATTTAAAACTAAATTTTATCCTGGTGAACTGATGAATAGTTACACAGAGGCCAAATAATGTAGTGGTTAAAACGGACTCTGGAGGTAGGCTGCAAATGCTCAAATTCCTTCTCTAGCATTTACCAGGTATTTGGCATCAATAAGTGACATACCATATGTTTCATGATCTTCCCTACCTCAAGTGTGTATGAGAGTTAAAAGAGTTAATAATGCAAGGATCTTAAAACAGTTCCTGGTGTGTAGGAAGTGCCATACAATTCTTATTATGTTACTATTATTGTCTTAATCTAACTGATCCCTTACTCAAATAGGGTGACTTAGGCCTTACTCCAGTCCTGGTTTTTTGTATTTTTATTGTAGGATCCACCAAGAGCACACTGATTATGCTTAATTTCACTTCTAGGAGCTTTAGGGCACTTAATGCAAGTTAAATATTATCTCCAGTAGATTGTACCTTCCTGCCAGCATCTGCCCCATCCCACCCCACCCAAGGAATCTACCATGGACATCAGGAATATTTTTTGATTATTTAGGAGTGAGTAACAATGTGCAAGGCAGGCCAATCACAGTTCTTACCAATTATTGTATCACCTAAGGGAGATTGCTCTACTTATAGGCAGTCCCTGTTGAGGGAAAGGCCACATGTAGTTTCTTTCCCATACATAGCTTGCTATGTTGGCATCACCTATCCCATCTTTATGTCAAAGCAGGTTGACTCAAGGACAGACAACTGGCTCAGTGCAACTGGTCTATAAGTTGCCCAGTGAACAGCCTCTGAGCTCACTTTGCATGAAAGTTCTATCAAAACATGGATAATATTGATTATTTAGGCCAACTCAGATGTTCTATTTGGAACATCTTGTTGAAGATATATGGAGAAAACAAGATTTATTTTATTAGCATCAGTAGGGCTGAGTGTGCTGAAGTGACTAGTAGGCCATCGTCACAGAGTAAGCTATGAGCAAGCAGAAATCATGAATAAGTAGAAGGCAAAAGATATTCAGTACAGAATGAGTTAGATGGCTTTGTAGCGGCTAGAGCAGAAGCAGCAGCAGAAGAGTTGGTAACAGAAGGAGGTCGAGAAAATTTTTCTGTTGGAGGGGTGACAGGCTAACTAGCTCCCATACCTGCTTTGAGGTATTTAATTTTTGATCTGTTCCAAATTCTAGAGGTCTAACCTATGCCATTTCTGGATTTTCTTTAGAGTATGTCAGTGTGCATGCTCATAATATATACCTATTATTTGAAGTAATTTGAATGAGACTTTCTTACCAGGCAAAGAGCTTAAGGATTATTCCAGATGCCATAGTCTTTTCTATTTTTTATAGAAAGAAAAAATGAGCTTAAAGATTCTTGATGGCAAGAATTACAAGTCCAAAATTTTATGTCAAACATGTAATTATACTAACTTACTCAAGAAATGTATTTAAATAGATAAATGAAAAATGACCATTGCTAATTCTTTCCCTTTCTTGAGGTATACTTATCATACAATTAAATGTACATATTTTAAATATTCAGTTTGATGAATTTGATAATTGGGTTCACATGTATAAGCACGTCTTCAAGATAAAAAAAATTTCATCATTCTCTAAAGATCCTTATTTCCCTTTCTAGTCACCCTCCAAACTCTCAAGAAATGATCATTTTCTGATGTCAGTCGCCACAGATCACCTATTATTGGACTTCACATAAAAGGAATCATACAACAAATATTCTTATATATTTGTTTCATTTGATCAGAATAATGTTTTTGAGATTCACCCATGTTGTGTATGTTTCAGAAGTCATTCCTTTTTATTGCTGTCTAGTATTCTATTGTATGAATACAACATAATTTGTTTATTCTTTCTCCTGTTGATGGATATTTGGATTGTTTCTCAGTTTTTGCCTATGAATATTCCTGTAGAAGTCTTTTTTTAAACATACGTTTTAACTTCTCTTGAGTAAATGAGGAGTGACATCACTTAATGACAGCATATGTTTACCTTCAAAAGAAACTGTCAACCCAACTCCCAGTGTGGTTATACTGTTTACATCCTTATGAGCTAAGTATAAGAGTTCCAGTTGTTCTACATCCTTGCCAGCATTATGCATTGTTATTTTTTTCACTTTGATCATTTTGTTGTGTTTAAAATGATATCTTATTGTGTTTTAATTTTCATTTCCCTAAATATTAATAATGTTGAACAGTTAAAAAAACTTTTTTTTTAATCAGCCACTTGCTAATCTTCTATGAATTAAGTCTTTTGCCCATTTTTTATTAGGTTACTTGTCTTTTTATTGTTTATTTACAAGAGTTTTTATATATCCTGGGTCTTTTTTCAGATATGTTTATAATAAATATTTTTCCCTAGACATTGGTTTGCTTATTAATTTTCTTAATGATGTTTTTTGATGAACAGAAGTTATGAGTATTCCTTAAAAAAATTTAAGACATTTTATTATATGAACCAGAGTAACCATTTTTAGGCATCTCTGAGTGAAATATTTCAGGGAAATCAGTTTTCTTGACAATACCTTTTTCCCTCCAAGAGAAATAGACTGTAGTTTGGGGTCAAGCACATGAATTGTCTTTGTGGTGTCTACAGTCTTCAATAATGTGACACTAATTAGTCAGTTGTGATTGTTACATACTGGTGGTTGTTAAAAATTATCATTTGTTTAGTCATGGGACCATTTTCAACGAAGCAAGATTTTATGCCTTACATGGAAAATAAATGAAAGTTTTCATATTAGCAAACAGAGCAAGTATGGCTTTCAGTATATAGAGATTTTATTTTTTAATATTAATTTGATTTTAAAATGAAACAAAATGAATTGTTTTCTATTTAAAATGTAGAGCACATCAAATCATTGCCATCTTGAAGTAAATCATTTACTTTCTCACTTAAATAACTATTTTCCAGATTTGATTTTTTTACTCATTGGGTTCTAAGTACCACAGTACTGTAGTATTTGTTTTTAAGAAATACGTGCAAAGCAAAATTTACCTGACCTATTGGCTTGTGGCTCACATACAATCAAATTAACACTGTTACTCAGATTATGGTGGCTTTGGACACACATCCCAAGAAATGGAGTTCTACACTTAGAACACCTTAAAATCAGTTTTTCTGAAGACATTTTTTTTCCCCCCCCAAAATTGACAGATACAGATCCCATATTGTCGAGAAGCATGGAGCAAATGGATTTGAATTCCAGCTCTGTTTCACTAGCTTTGTGATCTTTGATATTTTATTTATACTTTCTGTGCATCAGTTTTCTCATCTGTAAAATAGGCATAAAAGGAGCAACAATCCAATAGTGTTTTTGTGAGAGATAAATGGGTAGCTATATGTAAAGCACTTAGAACAGTGCCTGGCACATTAGGAGGTATTCTGTGTTAGCTGTTATTGCTGTTATTATTATTATTCTCCTACACAACAACATGTGAGGGGTGCCTGAGTGTGCTTGCTAGTTTCATAAATAACACATCATGTATTATTTTGGCTCTTTCCACAATGCAGATATATTGCCTGACTTTAGCCTTCTTCCACTCAGAACGCTTTCTCTAGTCTCAGATGGCTGACCATCTGCAGGCTACTAAGAGCTCCTCTACACCTTCTATTTTATCCCATACATGAGCACGGATGCTTTTCTTAGTTTTCTACAATCTTCCAGAGATCTGGCTATTAGTTTTATCAAAATTTACTACAGGTTTCCAGAATAACAGAGAGAATAATTTGAAACTTGTACTAGAGGAATTCTGGGTTTTGGTAAAAACAACAAAAACCACAACAAAAATACAACTCTCCACACCCTACTCCTTCAATAAAACTAGGAGAGCAAGGAAAATACACAAACTCCAAATAAAATATAAGTTAAGGGAAGAGCATATGAAACCTGAACAACATGGGGTGCCAAATAGTGCTGCAGGGTGGCAGGTACTGTGGGAAAGAACTGAGAGTCAGATTATCCAGCAGAAGCAGAACACAAAAAATACAGGCAAATATTTCCCTCCCAAAGGTGGGGCCCAACCTGAGTGAGAACTGCTGTGGGTATGACAGAACAAGTAGGACAGGAAATAAGGGCTTGGGGAAGCAGGGAGAACAATTGTGGGAAGTCGCAGTGGAAGATATTAAAGAGAACACCTGTTAAAATAACAACAGAAGGCAGATGGATTCCTGGAGCTAAGAAGATAGGAAAACAACCATTACCTCTCTTCTCCCATTCACCAGGTTTTCTTGATAATGAGTAAGCCAGGAAAAATAATGTCATTCAATTAAAAATAAGAAAGTAAAAATGGTACATCCACACAAAAATGTCATAAAAAAAGACAGAAAATCAAAGCTTGGCAAAGGAAAAAAACTCACCAGAGAAACACCACCACAATTAGAAGAAAATTGTTGCAAACGATATTCTTATAAAGGAAAGTCCCACTCATATGTATATGTATATGTGTGTGTATATGTGTGTGCATAGCAGTCATAGCTATTAAAAAATCCATGGAACAGAAATGAAGAAACTCAGAGAAAAGATGGCCAGACAATAAGAGGATGAAAATGGGCATTGACAGAATTCAGGAAAGAAACTAAAGAAAAAGATACAATTATTTCAGAAATGCAGACTAAATTACACAAAGCACAAGAGACATTAAATATCATGAAAACACAATAATAGGAATGGGGAAGAAAATGAGAAAAAAAGAAAAGGAAGACAAAAATAAAGGACAAACTAGAGTGAAAGATTACAGAGGACAAGGGAGATCCACAAACATATAATTACAGTAGTCCCCCCTTATCTTTTCGCTTTCCAAGGTTTCAGTTACCTGCAGTCAACTGTGGTCCAAAAATATTAAATGGACTGTTTCAGGAATAAACAATTTATAAGTTTTAAATCTCACACGTTTCTGAGTAGGGAGATGAAATCTTGTGCTTTCCCATCCAGAACGTGAATCATCCCTTTGTCCAGCGTATTCACGCTGTGTATGCCTCTACTGATCATTTAGCAGCCATCTTGGTTATCAGATCGACTGTGAAGGTATTGCAGTGCTTGTGTTTAAGTAACTCTTATTTTACTTAAAAATGTCTCATTCACCTCATTGCATCTCATCATGTAGGCATTTTATCATCACACATCATCACTAGAAGGGTGAGTACAGTACAATAAGATATTGCGAGTGTGTATATATGTGTGCATGTGAGAGAGATCACATTCACATAACTTTTTTATAGTACATTGTTATAATTGTTCTATTTTATTACTTGTTCTTGTCATTAATCTCTTACTGTGCCTAATTTACAAGTTAAACTTTATCATAGATATGTATACATAGGAAAAAGCATAGAATATATAGGGTTCCGTACTATCTGTAGTTTCAGGCATACACTGGGGGATCTTGGAACATATACCCCATGGACTGGGGGACTACTGTATACTTCTTGAGGAAGTAATGTAACATAAAATAATGTAGCATAACAAATATTGAAAATTATAATTTGTGGGAGCATCCCTAATATCACATAAGACTTGAATCTACATATTGAAAGAGCATATCATATACCTAAGAAAATTAATCAAGAATAATTAATATTAAGGCTTAAGGAAAGGAACTAACAAATTATTGGACTTTAAGGAATAAAAAAGAATCCTCTGGATAGCTAGGCAAGAAGTCCAAATCAATTATGAGAAAAAAGAAATAAAGTTGCATTAGGCTTCTTAATAGCAAAATTCAATGCCTATAGAACATTGTAGAGCTTGGTTCAAGAAAAAACATGGAGCCAAAGAATATACATTTAGCAAAACTCTTCTTCACATGTATAAGTTTCAGACAAAAAGTATAGAAAAAGAGTTTTAAGATATACTTTTTCAACCAGAAAGCAGTAGCAAAAGGAACATTGGTAAGCAATAAATATGTATAAGTACAGGAGCAAGAGTAAAACAAATATAGAAGTATAAGGATGATATAATAATGTTCAAATGTTATAAACCTTGACAATGTAAGAATTGTACACCTGAGAAAAACTGGGAGAAGGAGGACAAATGATAGAAAGTATAATAAGCTCAATAGTGCTGTATAAGTAATAACTGGAAGTAAAGTAATATCATTTAAAGGTGACAAATTAAGTAGTAGAAATGTAAGCATATATAAGATTCTGAAGCCAAGCACTACGAAAAATAATTATTGACTAAAATAGAATGATGGCAGTTAAGAGGGATGGGGGTAAGAAGAGTTTAGGAAAAATAGAAAAATTGGTTGAAGTATTATCTCTTAAAGTATCACCATGGTCAGGTGTTTCCTATGCTATTTAAGTCATTCCAATTTAATAAAGAAAACATAGGACTTTGTCCAAATTCATTTATGAAGTGAGTATAACACTGATACCAGAACTATTAAAGTTGTACAAGACAGAAAAACTACAGATCAATGTCACTTCTAAATATCAATGCAATCATATTAAATAAAATATAATCAAACAATATTCAACAGTACATTAAAAAAATAATACTCATAACCAAGTGGGATTTATCCCTCAAAATTAAGAATGGTTTGATATTAATAATATTTAGAGATTTGAGGGAAAAATCATATGATTATGTCTATAGATGCTAAAAGGCATTTGACAAAATTATCTTCATTTCAGATTTATTAAAAAATCAATAAAATGGCAATTGATAGGTTAACTATATATAACTACATATAAATGTAGAAATATATATATGTATCGATATATATACATATATACACATTTGTGTGTGTCATCAACCCCAAAACAACATCTTATATAATAAAAAAGCATTGGAGCATTCTTGGTAAAGTCAGAAATAAGACAATGACATTGTTTTCAGCACTACTATTTAAAATTGTACTGGCAGTGTCAGCTAGCATATTCAGATAAGTGAAAAAAATTAAAATGATAAGAATAGGAGAGGAAAAGTCAATCTAAGAATGAATAAGTGGAATGTTCCAAGATACTCTATTAAAAACCAATTACAAACAGCTCAGATAGGTAACAGGATATGAAATTAACATACACAAATAACCTTCATAGACAAAAAACAAGTTAGAAGATATAATTGAAGACCACATTTACAATAGTAGCAAAAAAGATAAAATACAGTACCTAGATAAAACTAACAAGAAATATGCAAATCATATAAGCTGTTCCATATATTTAAAGCAAACCTAAGTTGTTTCTCAAGTTTAGAGAGAAAAATAAACAAGTAAGAAGTATCCAAAAATCCAGCACTTCTTGTCTATTTCAGAAAAAAAAAAAACTATTGGCATCTTTATTGGACTTGAATTAAATTCATAAGCTAATTTAGAGAGAGTATACAAATCTTACAAATTGAGAAGAAAAAGACCAGCAACCCAATAGAAAAATGAGTAAAGGATATGAACAGACACAACACAGAAAAAAAATGCATGTGATCCCTAGATACAGGAGAAGATGCTCAACCTCACTCATAACAAGGTAGGTTAAAATGACACCAAGGTGCATTTCTCATCTACCAGATTGTCTGCACCCAGAAGTTTGGAGATACACTCAGTTGGTAAGCCTGTGGAAATAGGCACTTTCTTACACTGCTGGGGGAAGTGGTTATAAAATGTAATAACTTCTCTGAAAGGAGTTTGTCAATATCTGACAAAATAACAAGTGATTTTTTTCTTTTTTACCCAGTAATAGGAATCTTATGGACAAATCTGTACAAATTGTTGGAGCCTTCCTGTAACCATGGGTAAATCCACTGTGTCACAACATTCAGTCATGAACTAGCAGCAAAAAAAAAAAAAAAAAAAAAAAAAAAAAAGGATCCAAAGATTCCTGTGCATTATATGGCATAAAAGTCATTAAATATTGTGAATTCTGCACGTTTCTTTGCAACACGTTAGTTTTCCTTGCCCTATTGATGATATTATGGTGATAAACCTTTTACTTAGATGAAATGTAGTCCATCACTGAATGATAGGCATCCTTCAAAACTAACTTCATTGTCTATGTGAATCTGAACAAGGTAACAGCAATTGTTGTTGCAGCATATTTGCCTGTGTCAGGGCCTAGAGCATGTGCAAGCATTTAGGTTTCATCTTGAGCTGCTGATGGAGGTGTCAAATGCCAGGAGATACCAGATAAAACTTTTCTGCCCCATTTATTTGTACCAGCTGGCAAAGGATATTTTGACCTAGTGAAGAGTCTTATTATCTTAAACAAAATGATCTTTGAACTTCAGTGCAGAATCAAATTTAGCAAACTCCAAAGCAAAAGAAAAAAAAGAAAGAAAGAAAGAAAGAAAGAAAGAAAGAAAGAAAGAAAGAAAGAAAGAAAGAAAGAAAGAAGAAAAAGAAATAGAAGGTTACTCGATAATTTTGTGCACACATCATGCACATGTAACCTGAGTGTAGGTGAAGTTTTCAGTGTCCTGTCCATATTCCCTTGGCCACTCACCATTCCCATGTACTTTCTAGTCCAGCTCCTGGTCTGCTTCCATGAATGAAGTTCAGCTTATCCCATAGCCAGAAGCAACTGCTAGTGTGTCTTGATGCTCCAAGGTCCTGTATTCTGAACTATAAATCCCCATGTGAGCAGAGAAATGTTCACTTTTCTAGTCTCACACATGCTGTCTCAGTCAGCCTCTCTTGTCCCTGCATCTTCCCAGTTTTACTTCTTTCTAGGAAAACCTCAATCTTAGAACATTCCTGGTGTGTCTTTGCCCCAAATAATCACACGAGAACATAATATCCCAGCATCAAATTATTTTTCCAGTCTGGTTATTTAATCTTAAATTAGACCAGGAAGGAGTTTCCTATAACCCACTGTAGTAGAAGGCTTCGCAAACCTGGCTGGGCTTCAGAAGCATGTATGGAGCTTTCTAAAAATACAGGTGTGTAGGCTCCATCCCCAGAAATTCTGACTCCAGTTCACTTTTATATCCCTGAAAGCAGCATAATATCAGATATCATTTTGTTAGTTCTAAGTCTTAGTTCCTGCTATTTTGTGAGCAAGAATGAGACATCACATTTCTTCATCCACAAGGAAAGCATTAGTTTGCTGCAAAGAAAATGCAGATTTGCAAAATAATTATTATTTTTTTTTTAAGAGAAGAGGTTAGACTTAGCCTTTTCTAGGATCTCAGTGAACAGATTAGCTGCCTAAGCCACCGCTTCCCAAACATTGCTACTTTATATTCGTAAAACCAAGGGACACATTGCTGTATTTTTTCTGCACTGGAAAAGTAAAAAGTGGTATATGATTTTCATATTTTGGAGGACATAAAGTTGTTTAAAGTTCTGAAATGGCAGTTTTTCCAGCTTCAAGTATCCAGAGCTTAGAGCCAGTGTGGCTCTAGGTGCCCATGCACTGATCCTCTTCCTAGCATCCCTGGACCAAGAAAATATCATACTGAGATGGCATCAGAGGGAGAGTTAAACCAAGAAGAAACACTCTTTTCTGTTACATAGTAACATCTTAACTAACTTTGCCCAAAGTGACACAGAACAAAAATAGGAATAAAAATTTTTAATGCTCACAATCTTTAATAAGAGGAAAAGGAGCAAATAATATTGCCATTCGACTCTATTGTTGGCAGAACAGCGCAAGTTAAAAAAATCAAATGTCTTTCTTAATGTCGAGAGAAAAGATCCAAGAAAGAATGCACATTAATGAGAAATCTTGTAGAATAAACTACTTCTCAAAAATTGAGAATATTCTTTAGAATTTTTGTATTGCCCCATAACCTGAAATAGTAGCGTTTTAACTACAACCATAGTTGCTTTCTGAAACCAAGTTCATCTTTGCCTATGCAGTGTCATGCTAAGCATTTTAGACCAGTTAATCTTTGCATGGTCTGCTTATAACATAACTGATGTTTTCTTGTACAATTTTATCAACTCAATTTTCCTAGAAATCTATTCATCTAGAGTTTATTTGATCCCTTGGAAAAATGTATTTTTTGGGTTTTGTTCAGTTCATTATCTGACCACAATCTGCTTGAAGGATGGCACAGGTCCTGACATGGGAGAACTTTTTTATTATGTAATTACAATTCTTCGTTGTTCAGCATAGGTGATGGAAACAAACACTGATTTCTAATAAAATTGTGTTACACTGCAAATACAAAAAAAGTATTTTACAATAGAATCATCTTTTATGAAAATAATACTTTTTTAAATAATTAAAGAAATAATTTATATAATTCTTACAGTTTTAATTAAGCCTTCTAAGATATTGTGTGTAGACAGACCACTATCTCTTAATTGGCTTGTTATGTTTCTGTTAGTTCTCAGACTGGGTTCTGAGGGGTTTAACTCTCCCTATTGAAAATTATAAATTCTTTTGGAATATCTTCATCAGGTCTATCCCAGAACTTGTGTGAAATATTTGAGTGTTATTGTCTCAAGTCATTAGTGTACCTCTTTCCCACTGCCTCCCTGGCTCTCTCCTTAGTTAATATAAACCACTTAAAGAAAGTATTTATACCCTAGTAAAGAAGCTCTCTGACCGATTTGTTAGACAAAGTTCACATTCCTATCTCTTCTCCCCACCCCGTCTTTCTTTTATTTATTAGTTCATTTATTTGCTTACCATAGATACTATCATGACTAAGAAAGAGTACTTTGCTGTTTGACAAGAAGGTACCAAATGTTGACAGAAAGAAAAGCCATTTAAAAACAAATACACATACAACTTTGGATAACATTAATAAGATACATGTTTAAAGTAAACTTGTCTTCTCCAGAATATCTTATGTTATTACTACGCTGGAGATAAAACTTGATAGAACTTGTCTTTTTAAGAAGACATCCCAATTCCACTGAAACTGAGTAATCATGTGAGATTTCTGTTTCTTCCTTTAACCTATCTTAGTAATTTATTATTTAAGCTTTTAAAAATGTCATACTTCATAATAGTTGAATTCCAAATTTTAATATTATATGTGTGGATATGTAATTGTGTGTGTATGTAAATAAGTTGGCACATAGTACATAGAAATGTGAAATATCATCTCTGGGTGGCAGCATATATTCACCAGCAAAAATTTTTTCTTAAGTAATGCCATTTTCATTCATTTTATAGATTGCTAAATAGATGGGTTAGCAATATTCCATGGTTTAGAGTGGCCTGGTCATTTGACAACCCCTCTTCAAGTACCTTTCGAACAGGTGAGAAAATGTTAACTTGGTGATAATACAGTTAACTGGAATTGTATATTATTATAAAGCTAGATGCAAAGAAGTTTGGTTAATTAATGCACCCGTGTCATTTTTTAAGACTTTCTCTAGTGAAGTTTCATGATGCTCTAGTCTCTCTATTAAGCATTCTTTTTACTGCCTCGGAAATAGTACCCAAGCTTATAAAAATTATAATTGACAAAAACTTTGAGGTATAGTAAATATATTGGATAATAGGATTAATACTTATTGGAAAGATAGACTAAAACCAAGCAGATACAGTTTTGTAGGTATTAATATAAAATTCTATGGTTATTAAAATAATACAAAAATCAGAAGGTATAATATTAAAAAGACCTTAGCATTATGGTTCATCCTAAATGCAATGTGAGACAAAAACATGTGATGAGACTGTTAAAGCATACTATTACAGGCCGCATTAGTTGAAGTATCGTGTTATCCATACTTCAGCTTTTCCTGGGGCAGCGTCTGCTGGTAAAACCACATTTATATTCAGTTCTAGGTGTCACATTCTGAGAGGGGCATTGACACACAAGAGTATTGAAGAGAAACAGGGAAGGTAGAAGGTGGGGAGTCTGGAAAGCATAAGAAAACCGTTGAATGATGTGGGATATTTGGTTTGGAACCAAAAAGAACATGGCAGCACTCTTTAAATAATTGAAAGGCTGCCATGTTGGGGAAAGAGACTTTTTGTTTACTTGTTTGTTTGACTTGGAATAATTGGTATAAGGTATGGGGGATAGTCGCTGGAATAAGGAAAACCTTTTCAGAAAGAATTAGAACTATCCAATGAGGAACTGTTGGTTATTAATTCCCCATCACTGGGCGTGCATGCCCAAATATCCAGTGTGAATGATCATCTGTCAAGGATTGTGGAAGAAATCTCCTTTATTACTAAAAGCTTCTATGAACCTTCCAGTCCTTAAGACTTTTTACTTCTTTCGGATAGTGACATACAGGCAAAATATCAAGATGAGTGATTGCACTTCTGCTTTTGTATTTGGATTTAAAAACATTTTAAAAAAATATTTTTGGTCACAGTATTGGCATACCCAGATTGTTAAACAGGGTCTTTTACAATTTTTTTTTTTAAGTTGCAACTACTGATAGTCACTTGGGTATAAATTTTAATGATGTTAGACAAATGAAACAATGTCATTTATGATCTACTGTGGTCTGAATTTTAGGAACAATCTCTGATGTAAAACCAACCCCAAAATCAAGTGTAGAAAGGAAACATCTTAAAATGATAATTTGCTGAGACATGGTTTCCCCTTGTTATTCCCCATTGTTTTTCATACGTCTGATACTTCACAAACACTGAGTTGAAATGACACTCAGATTATTAACTCATGTTTATGCTTCTGTAGGTTATTTGGAGAGGTTCCAATCTTCCCAAGTATATTTTCCCTGATTTTAAAAAGTGGCTTCATATTCAAATGAAAGATTTTTATACGTATTACAGTGTGGAATTATCACTGTAAGAAAACATTATGCCTACATTATATTGATTTATTGATAATTAAAGTCCGTAAATTAAATAGCAAATAAAATAATGTTAGCTGGTTTATCACTTATGCTCATTGCATTTTTTAGTGTAATATTGGCTTATTTCTCATTTAATTAACGTAAGAAGCAGTGGCCATTTTCTTTAATTTTTTTTAATAAGGAAAGAAAGTAAAATAAAGGCAATCATAGTACTTGATTTTTTGTTTTGTTCTGTTTTATGTTAGTACTAAAGGAGAAGGACTCATATTCCCTGGACAGAGAACCCACTACAGATTTTATTTCTACTACTATATAGGTGCTTATTTTCAAAACAATTGAGAAATAACAGAAAATAAAGATACAACAAAAGGTTTTAGGAATTAGGTTAAAACTTTAACAGTAGCCTTTAGGCATTCAGTCTTTGACTGGTTATATCCTCAACAATTTATTTTCACCAGGGGCAATGGGCAGAGTTGCCCTTTATCCCACACTTTTATTTTCTATGGTAATAGGGCCTTTAAGTGAGACCATCTATATATTCCATAAATATAACTTATTGACATAAATGGAGTGGAGCGTATAAACTAGCATTCATTGTTGAAGATCTTAGAATGTTTGTCATTCACCTAGACTTCTTGTTTACAGTCTCTGTGGACACAATTGAGGTTTTAGTATTAGTTTGACTGTATGTAACCTTCTTCCTCTAAATTGTAGTCATTCCCTTGTGAATTCAGTTCTACCCCTGAGGTTACATCTTTCATTTTATATTAGCAACTCACCATTTCAAATATTTATATATTCAGGTTATCAGCTGTCTGGGGGAAAACAGTGTATTGTACACTTACATCCTTTTTACCTGCTCCAATTTTTAATCTACTTTTTATTTTTTGAGGGACCCAGGGCAGGCAGCATGGCCTTTCTCTTACAATACTTGCAAGAATACATTTAAAAAAACCATCCTATATGAAATTTGGCCTGTTTAATTGATTTTAAATTTTAATAAAAGGTTAAAAGGAACACAGTTAAAAATATTTTTTATAGTCACATGATTCAAATGAGAAACTGTGAAAAACTACACAACGAAAAGTAGTCCTCCAATTTTTATCTCGCACATGCTCAGTTCCTATTCTTCCCACACGGCTACTGTGAAATGTTCCTTACAGAGTTTTGTTCATGCATATACTTGCTACAAATATAGGTATTTATCTTTTCTTTATTATAAAACTGGCATAATGTTATACTCTCTACTATGTATGTTTTTAAACTTAGCAATGCATCACTGAGATTTTTCCATAACTATGTAGAGTACTTCTTTATTCTTTTTTATGGTTACATGTTATTCTACTGCATTGATATGCTATAAAAGACTCAATTGGTCCCCTATTAGTGGATATTTATATTGTTTCCAATCTTTCATAATTACAGTGCCCAGTGACTCACTTCATTTTTACACACATTTCACATTTGTACAATGATATCTGTAGGATAAATTCCAAATAGCATTTAAAATTTTTAATTTTCTTTTTAAGAAACAGGTTACTATTACTTCTTAAAAATTCTACAAGATTGAACAACATAGACGAACCTAGAGGGTATTGTGCTGAGTGGAGTAGGTCAGACAGAGAAAGACAAATAACATATGATTTCACTTATATATGGAATCTAAAGAACAAAATAAACAAACAGAAACAAATTCACAAATGCAGAGAACTTTTTAATGGTTGCCAGGTGAGAGGAAATTTGGGGGAGGGTGGATGAAAAAGGGGAAGGAATTAAGAAGTACAAATTGGTAGTTACAAAATAATCAAGGGGAAATAAAGTATAGTGTAAAGAATATAGTCACATTGTAATAACTATGTATAGTGTCAGATGGGTACTAGATTTATCTGGTGATCGCTTAAGTTACATAAATGTTTAATCACTATGTTGTACACCTGAAACTGATATAATATTGTATGTCAACTATAATTGAAAAATAAAACAATTACTAAAAGGAAAGATTCTGCAAGATTGGCACCCCTACCCCCCTTTAAAACGTAAGCATGTGGCATCGAAAAGTTTTCTGTCCTTTTTGTAAGGGCTTGGCCTAATCTTGCACATTTTTCTTCTTTATCTGCTCTAGAGACTGTGGGCCTCCAAAAGCAGAACCCCTGGCTGAGTCCAATTGAGCTTCTATATTCCAAAGCTATCTTTCTTGTTCAGAGAAGTACTTTTACAAACTGGTTGTCTGCTGCTACATGTCTCCTTGAATTACCATTTCATTGTTTAAGAACAGGTCTCTTTTAAGCCTGAGAGGAGGAGTTCTTTATTCTTTTACTAAATTGGTCAGCCAAAGAACAGCTTTTGGTGAATAAAAGATATTCTCATTTTAGCAAATGAAGGGGAAGTTCTATTCTCTCCAGTCCAATGCAAAATGTTGTTATTCCTTAAAAATGTTCTAAGTGCTCAAAGTGCTGGAAACTGTTCAGAACATACCACAGAACCCCGTTCCTCCCTACATTCAAAATGTTTACATTCTAAAAATGACAAGAGAGGGAAGGTTGGGAAGGTAGCTAGATCCGGAACAGATGGGCACATATGCCCTCTCTCCTTACCAAATGCAGTCCTATGGATGGCTCAACAGTTAATGTAGATTTCTCTTTACTAAGTTTTATAAGTAACTCTGCTGTGCACAGCCAAATGACTTGAAATGTGAAGATGTAATGCCTCTTTGCTGTGCCCTGCTGTTCAAATGTTCTCAGCTTTGACAATTTATCTTGCTGGAAAATGTCTTTAGAATGTCAGTCACTTCGGTTTCCCTGCTTGCCATTTGCATGTAGCACACCTGCTGGTATCTTTGGTTGTAATCTATTGTTATTTTTCTGCGGGGGCAGGGAAGGTGCAATATTGCATTTTCAGACTTGGAGTTTAGTTTGTGTGCAGTCTGGAAATGATCCTTGCGAGCCTAGCTATTCTTCTTAACATCAGTTTCACCTACAAACAAGTGTTTACTGAGTGCCTGGTGAAATTTTAGTGCTACATGAGACATTTGTGGAGATAATTATAGGTGAATGAAAACATGAGTTCTTTGTCCCAAAAGGATTAAGCCCCACATGAGGATACACATGAATACAAAGGCACACAGACTCACAAAGGAGTACTCACAAACGATGTCATCTGGGCGAACACAGGTGCAGATATTCCAATAACATTTAAATCAAAATGTTAAATCAAGTAGTGGTTGCATCTGTAAAGGAGTAGGGGATGGGGAACATGAAAGGGAGTAATAACTCTGTGCCCTAAGTTCTTCTCTACTGTTTTTTTCGATCAACATTTAATTACTTGTTTAATTAAAAATAAATAATTAAAAAAAATAGGAATACTTTATATAACATTGTGTTGATTAGGATAATTTTGGCTGCAAGTGATATGAAACCCATCTTAAAATTAACTGAAATAATAAAACATTTGACATAGTAAAATCACAGAGTAGAATGACTTCAGGGCTGGTTAATCCAGTGGCTTAATGATGTCAGCAAAACTGAATTTCCTTCCCTTCCGCTGCTCTCTCATAAGAAGAGTTGCCCTGTTAGGGTCATGGTAATGTACAGAAGCTGGAAATGGGAAAAGGGTGCATCAATTCTTATGTCAGATTATTCCCATGTCTCTAAAATCTTTTAATTTCAGAAAATTTCAAGCATATACCCTTCGCCCAGCTTCAACAGTTATCAACACTTACCAATCTGTTTCATTTATTCTTTTTCTCTACTTTTTTTGTTTGAGTATGTTGATGCAAATATCACATATTTTACCCATAAATATTTCAGCATGTCTTTAGCAAATATGGGTCTTTTTACCTAACCACAATACCTTTATCACATATTAAAATAATAATTCCTTAAAATCATTTACACACTAATCTCTGTTCAATTTCCCCAACTATCTAATAATAAAAAAAAAGAATCCAAATAAAACTCATATATTATATTTGGTTGTTATATTTCTCTAAGTTTCTTTTAATCTATAACAGTTCCTCTCCATTTATTTTGTTGGAGAAACTGGGTCATTTATCCTGTAGACTATTCACATTCTGTATATGGCCGATTGCCTCCTTGTGATTTAACTTGATCTTCTTCCTCATATTTCTAAACTAGTAATTTAAATACAGACTTGAATCAATTCAGATTCACTTTTGTTTTGTAAGGATACTTCATAAGTGATACTGTGTACTTCTTAAGCATTCAAATCAGAAGACAGGTAATGTCCGGTTATTCTGCTTTTAGTGATATTAAGATTTATCAGTGGATTCAAAAAGTTGTCAAAAGAAGGATGGAACCAAAATGGCGTAGATGATAAAGGCTCTGTTCATCCCTTTGGTGACCAAATCAAAGTTGTGACAGAAACAAGAAGCAGCAGCAAGGAAAAACCGCCTGGGATATAGATGAACAAGCCATACAACTAGGGAGAAATACAAGAAATCACTTTGCAACGGCAGAAGATAGGACAGGGTGAGGATGTGGGGCTGCCCTGTCCGGAGTGGCTGAATGAGACGGAGGCTGCGGCAGAAGCCTCTTAAAGGGGCTGCGTCCGTTAGTGGATTTTCGGGGTGATGGACTTGCTCTCTCTGAGCTGCTGAATCAGCTGCCCGCAGGGGGTGCCAGAGACTTACAGGGAGACATTGTCGGAGTAAGGGCTGAGGCAAGACTTGCTCTGCACAGAAGAGCCGGCAGTATCCATCCTGACTTGTTGAGCCCTCCCCGCTCCCAGTGTGCGGATACAGCACCTCCATTTGTGTGAGGTCATCAAACTGGATAACAGAGGTCGCCCTGCCCAGAGGATTCCCTGAAACGCCACCTCCCCCAACTCGCAGCCCCACCCGAGCCACATCCAGGTACATCTTAACAGGTGAATCTTAACAGATGGCCCCCGGAGGGGTAGAAGCGTGGGCTAAATTTGGCCTGTAGCTGAACCCCTCTCAGCCACACTAATAAGACTGGGAGACTTAGGAGCTTTGCTTAGTTCATAGAAACAGCCACAGAAAGGCAGCCAAAATGGGAAGACAAAGAAACAGAAACCATATGAGAAATAGAACAAAGATCTAGATATAATGGAGTCAAGTAATCTAACAGATGCAGAGTTCAAAACACTGGTTAAAAAGATGCTCAATGAACTTTTGGGAGGTGTAGAGAACTTCAACAAAGAGATAAAAAACATAAAAATGGAAATAGAAATTATAAAAGGGAATCAGTCTGAAATGAAGAACATGTTATCTGAGATGAGTAGTAAATGGAATAAACAAAGGAATAAACAGAATGAGTAAAGAAAAGGATCAAATGCCCTATCTAGAGAATGGGAAAGCCAAGGACATGTGATCAGAATGGCAAGAGATAAGATGCCAAGACTATAAAAAATAATTTGAGGAGCATATGGAACTCTATTAAGGACTCAAATATCCATTCGATCGATGTAACTGAAGAAAATCAAGATGTTGAACAGCTGTTTGAAGAAATAATGGTGGAAAACTTCCCCAACCTGGTGAAGGAAATGGACATAAAACCCCAGGAAGCTCAGAGAATTCCAAAAGTCAGGGATCCTAAGAGGCCCACACCAAGACACATCATAATTAGAAGGCCAAAAGTTAAATACAAAGAAAGAATATTAAAAGCAGCAAGAGAAAAACAGATAGTTACTTATAAGGGAAAACCCATAAGACTGGCAGCTGATTTCTCAAAAGAAACTATGCAGGACAGAAAGACTTGGCAAAAAAAATATTCGACAGGATGAAGACCCAGGTTCTACAACCAAGAAAAATTTATCCAGCAAAGCTATCATTTAGAGTTGAAGGATGGATAAAGAGCTTCCCAGACAAAAATAAACTGAAGGAATTTATCACCACCAAGCCTGTAATAAAGGAAATGTTGGAGGGACTTCTTTAAGAAGAAAAAACATGTATCAAAAACAGGAATAAAGAATGGTAATGACTACATTCCAATCAATAAGTACCTCAAGTGGAAAAGAATTAAGTGCTCCAACTAAGAGTGGATGAATGAAAAGTAAAACAAGACCCCGACATGCTGCCTATAAGAGACTCACTTCGGATTAAAAGACATTGACTAAAAGGAAGGGGATGGGAAAACATTGTTTTGATGGACCTAGAAAGTATTTAAATCAGACAGAGAAAGATAAACACTATATAAATTTCATTTACATGCGGAATCTAAGGAATAAAAAGAACAAACTAATCAAAAACAGACTCACAAATATAGTGGACAATTTGGTAATGGACAGAGGGGAAGGAGATTTGAGGGGCTGGGAGAATGGGGTGAAGGGTTAAAGAAGTACAAATTAGTAGCTGATGGAGGGACACAGATATGGGGAGCACAGCATAGGAAATGCAATTAGAATGAATACGTTAGCTAAATGGAGGGTCAGGGAAGGGAAGGAACAATTGGGTGTATCATTTTACAAACTATATAGATGTCTAACCAATGTACTGTATACTTGAAACTAATTAAAATAAATTTTTTAAAAATAAAGACAAATATCAAAAAAGTTATCAATAAGATTCATTCTTTATAAAGTTCTACATAAACTTTTGCATAATACTTTGCATATATGCATATATTGATGCTTGTTGCCTAAATTCATTATTTTCTTAAGGGTTGCATTTATTAGTTGAAATTCATAAATAAAGAAGAATTTTTCCTCATCAACTGTTTGGCTACTCAAAATGTAGGAAAGAAAATAAATGCTTGACTCTTCCTTTCCTTTTTTTTTTTATTGTTTTATTTTCTCCTGTTCTTTTATAAGAACGATAAAATTTGGCCATCCTTTCATCTTCAGAAGTTTCCCTTTTCTTCTTATTGGCCACTTTTGCAGCACATGTTCATTTCTAAAGTAATCATTTGCAAGGGAAATGGAATGACCACAACTGATTTGGGCCAAATAGGCTTAACTTCTTGGGTTTGAATAGAAGTCCAGTTTTTTGGGAAGAACATGGCTGACATAACTGAATAAATTAGATGCTCTTAGTAATGAAAAAGCAGAGAAATTGCTGGTGGGTAGGCAACCACAATGCACAGTAATACATTACTGTCTATATGCACGTGGTTGTCACCTCCTTGTTTTCCGATCACTAAAAAGTTAACTGAATTTACTAAAATAAACCTCACCCTTTATCTCTGTTTTCTGAGTTTCCTTTAGTTTGTTTGATTCTTTACTTTTACATCTTAACAAAATCCATTGCAACTTTAATGGTAAATCCATCTCAATGTGTTACTTCCGTCTCCTTCAATAGCTTGCCATTGATTTATGATCCCATGGCCTGACTCCTTCCCTGGGACCAGTCTTACTATCACTGAGCTCCTGCTGCCCAAGCCATCTTGTTAGTATTTGAAAATTCTGTGCAATTTATAAGCATAGAAGAACAGTAGAAAGATAATTTTTTACCATAGATGAGTCAAATTTCCAGAATGTAGGATTTTATTTTTAAACTTGGCTATATTCTAGTCCCAAAAGACTAATGGTTTCACTACCAAATTGATGCCCTCTTAACTACTGTGATCTACTTTTCTATACCACATAAGGGTAATGTCTTGAGTACCTAGGGTCAGATTCTTCATTGATTAGCTTACATATCTGAAGTCATAAGAGATCAGACTAAGAGATTGATTATGGGGCAATATGTGGGCAGGAAGAAAATTAGGTATAACCAAAAGATGTGCTCTATTTTGATTTTCTGAGTGATAAGACAAAAATATATTTTGGAGGAAAGCCAAGATCATAGTCCCGACAGACCAATAAACACAAGCTGAAAGGGTGAAGAGTGACGGTAATGGTAGAAGTAATAACAGTTGTATGCCAGGAGAATTGGGAGAATAACATCCAGTTAATTTTTTTTTTTTTGAGCACTATGATGTCCCAAGCCATGTTCTAAACGCTCTGCATACATTAACTTATGTAATCATACACAACCCTGTGAAGTAGGACTATTATTTTCATTTTGTTCAGAGAAATTTTAGGACAAATACTGTAGATTCCAACTATATGATCTTCTGAAAAAGGCAAAACTATGGAGACAGTAAAAAGATCAGTGATTGCTGGAGGAGTGTTTATGGGGAGGGAAGGATGAACAAGTGGAACACAGGATTTTTAGGACAGTGACATTACTCTGTATGATAACTGTAGTTGTGGATACATGTCATTATACATTTGTAAAGACCCATAGAATGTGCATCACCAAGAAGGAGCCCTAATGTAAACTGAGGACTTTGGGTGATGATGTGTTGGTGTAGGTTCAAATGCACCACTCTGATGGGAGACGTAGATAAAGTGGGAGGCTATGTAGAGATAGGGATATAAGGAAAATCTCTGTATCTTTTTCTCAATTTTGCCATGAACTTAAAACTTCTCTACAAAATAAAGTCTGTTAATTTAAAAAGAATAGAGCTTTGTCTTCTTTGGAAACTTCCTAAGGGTTGTGAACATTAATTCTTGTTCTTGAGATCTCATGGTTGGCTTTCTTCTATTTTTAAAATTATTTTTCAGTTATAGTTGGCATATAACACTATATTAGTATCAGGTGTACAGCATAGTGATTGGACTTCTATATAATTCACAAAATGATCACCCCAATAAATCTAGTGCTCCTCTGACACTGTAGTTATTACAATATTATTGGTAATATTCCTTATGCTATACTTTCTATCTCTATAAGTATTCTTTAACTACCAATTTGTACTTCTTAATCTCTTCCCCCTTTTTCACTGGCCCCCCAACCTCCCTCTCATCTGGTAACCCTCTATATCTATGAGTTTGTTTCTGTTTTTTGTTGTTGTTGTTGCTGTTGTTATTTACTTTTTTCTTTAGATTCCACATATACATGTAATCACATGGCATTTGTCTTCCCCTATCTGACTCACTCCACTCAGTACAATATTCTCTAGGTCCATCATGATCTTTCTTTTTCTATCCCTTTACTTTTACTCTGTCTATTTTTTTTTGATCTGAAGCGAATCTCTTGTAGGCAGCATATGTAAGGATCTTGTTTTTTTAATCCATTCGACCAGTCTTATCTTTTCATTGGAGCATTTAATTCTCTTTCATTTGAGTACTCGTTGATAAATATGTAGTTATTGCCATTCTTTCCTTAGACTTTTGATACATATTTTTTTCTTCTTAAAGAAGTCTCTCCAACATTTCCTGTAATACTGGCCTGGTGGTGATGAACCCCTTTAGCTTCTTCTTGTCTGGGAAGTTTTTATCTGTCCTTTGATTCAAAATGATCATTTTGCTGGGTAAAGTAATCTTGGTTGTAGATCCTGAATTTTCATCACTTTGAATATTTTGTGCCAAGCCCTTCTGTCCTGCAAAATTTTGAAAAATCAGCTGCCAATCTTATGGGCACTCCCTTGTAGGTAACTAACTACTTGTCTCTTGCTGCTTTTAAGATGCTCTCTTTGAATTTAATCCTTGGCATTTTAATTTTGATGTGTCTTGGTGTGGGCCTCTTTGAGTTCATCTCGTTTGGGACTCTCTGTGCTTCCTGGGGTCGTATGTCTATTTCCCTCATCAGGCTAGGGAAGTTTTCCATCATTATTTCTTCAAATAGGTTTTTAATTCCTTGCTCTCTCTCTTCTCCTTCTGGTACCCCATGACGAGAATGTTGTTACGCTTGACGTTGTCCCAGAGGCTTCTTAAACTATCTTCATTTTTTTTTTTTTCCTTCTTGCTCTTCTGATTGGATGTCCTCTGCTACCCCATCTTCTATGTCACTGACTCAATCCTCCATTTTATCCACTCTTTTCATTCCCTCTAATGTACTCTTCATCTCAGATATTATATTCTTCATTTCTGACTGGCTCCCTATTATGTTTTCCATCTCCATTTTTATGTTTTTTATCTCGTTGTTCTTACTGAGTTCATCTACTCTTCTTCTAAGTTCTTTGAGCATCCTTAAAACCAGTGTTTTGAACTCTGCATCTGGTATATTACTTGTCTCCATTTTGTTGAATTCTTTTTCTGGAGCTTTGTTCTGTTCCTTCATGTGGGACATGCTTCTTTGTCTCCCCATTTTAGTTGCCTCCCTGTGTCCATTCCTATGTATTAGGTAGGGCTCCTAAGTCTCCCGGTCTTAGAGTGGCTTTATGTAGTGAGTGTGCTGTGGGGGCCCTTAGCACAGACTTGGGAGGGGTCCAACTGTAGGCCAAGTTCAGCTGCAGCCTGTGTACCTCCAGGGCCACCTGGTAAGACTTGCTAAGCAATCCACATGTGACTGCCACCCGTGCTGGGCTTATAGGTACCTTGAGGGGCCAAGTCAGAAAACAAGGCTGGCTACCACTGATGTGGGCTTGGGGCTGCTCAGCAAGAGGTATAGGGCACGCCAAGGCCAGATGTTGCTTCTTTGGGTTTTGCGAACCTTTGAGAGATTTTACGAAAGTTTGCAGTGGGAGCCAAGAAAGCCCTCGTGTATGGAATAAACCACTGGGAGAGGCTTAGGTGGGCCCACAGTTTGGGAGAGGTGGAGTCTTAGGGAATCTGTGTTATCGAGGTCGATGGCGACTCTGGTACAGCGGTATCTGTGTATGCAGGCTGGGAGTGGAGGTGGTCTCAAGGAGAGAACAATGGCTTCTGCCTGTACCTCTGTCCAGGAGCAAGTCACCCCTCCAGCCCTTGCCCTGAAGCCTGATAGCTCAGCACCTCCCGCTATGTCCTTGGTGCCCCTGTAGCAGTTGCTCCGGTGCTGGAGCTCAGAGCGAGTGAGTTCTTCAGCAAGTAAGTCTGGGCATGGGTCCTTCCTGCAGCCCTGCATCTCACTGAGCCCCAAACTGCTGGTTTTCCCAGAATTGGAACCTTGGGCTAAGAAGCTCAGTGTGTGGCCAGGACCCCTCAGTCCTCAGGTGGGGGAGCTGTCTCTGCAGCCAATATAGCCCTCCCGATTCTCTATCACCACACACGATTGTGGGACGGGGCTGCTTCATATCTCTGCCCCTTCTACCATTTCGAAGTGACCTGTTATTTGAGGTGACCTAGTTATAGGGCTTTTGTTCAGCCAGACCTCTGGTGACTTTGTGTACTGGTCGCTCTTTAGTTTTGTTATAATTTTGGTGTGGTTGCTAGAGGAGGCATGTACAGCCTCTACTTTCTATACCTTCTTGAATCTCAAACGGCTTTTTTCTATTTTTCCCAAGACCCGATTGTTCTTTATCTTTCATTAAATTATTTTTTATGCTTAAGTTAGCCAGAGTTGGCTTCTATTTCTTGCAGTGAAACAACCCTAACTACTTATCCACACGTTTATTCATGTTTCACATCTCATTTCTTTTTTCGAAAAAGCATTTGGTTTCAAATTGTAGTCACATCTTGGCCCAGTGCGAGAAAGCTTTAAGGTTATTCAAAACCAGTTTCAACACACTTTGAACATGACTTTTCAATGTTACCAAAGTGAAGTTACTTTCATTTTTCATAAACTCTGAACAATAAGAGCATTGGATGATATTTATATTATTTGGAAGTAGACATACTGTATATTTTTGGGTATAAATTTACCTGTAAAACAACAATTTTATGCGAAGCAACTAATTACACAAATGAAAGAGAATTAGTACTTTTCTTATTTTCATTGTTCCATTTCTGTGTTTCCAGAAGCAGTATGTATAGGCAATAAAATGAGTGAAAGGGAATTTATGAAAAAATAGGTAAGGAGGAAAGGATGAAGGTAGGATTTAGGTAGAAAAAGGTCAAGAACACTTGAAGAAAGAGCTAGAAGAAAAGGAAGGGAAAAGGGAAAGGAGATGAGGAAAGTTCAGAATCTGCCAGGCTCCCCCGCACCACCAGCTTCTCACTGCACTGCCAGAACATTGGATAAATCTCTTGTGTAGTGACACACTCTAATAGTGTCCAGTTCTTAAAACTTGCCTATGGATATACCAATTGCTAAGAGGAAACATTTTCAAGTAGAAATAAACTACACTTTTTCTTCTAAATAATTATAAGTCAAAATTTAAAAGCCTGTCATTGATAATGACATGGTTACGGTTATTTCATTTACTGAGAGTCAGTGATTAGCTAAAAACTCACTTAATCCTCCCAACAACCCAGTGTGCTAGGTTTTATTACACTGATTTTACAGATATGAAATCTGTAATTTAAAGAATTTAGATAACTTTTCCAAATCTTCCTGCTGATTAGTAGCTGAGTAGAACTGGAAATCCAGTCTCTGTTTCCTCCCTCTCTCACCAACAGTTGCCCCAACAGCTTTTCTTTCCCTGAATGACTTCCTAATGCCTGACATATACAGATTCTTTGCTTCTGCCTCTGTATCCCATGGCCTCATGATCTACTGAGTAAATATTAACTTTTCCAGTGTAAGGGAGCGGCTTCCCAGAAAGCAATGCTAGAATTTTTGGAGTAAGGCGAAGAGGGTAAGAATTCTCATACATTTACGTTTGTTCCTGTTGTGTTTGCTTATGGATTTTTTCATGATTCTAATTTTATTGTTTTAAACTAATGTTCTAATTAAATATTTACCACTTTATTTGTACCTCAGTGTCGGTGTTTTCTATGTATTTTGATAACTCTTTTCATTTTTTACTTTATTCAATTCTGTATTTCACAACTTTTTTATAACCTCATGAAGCTCTTTTGGTAGCAGGTCATCCTAGAAAAATCAAATTGTCAGGTATTTATTAAGTGCAAATAATATTGAGCTCAATCCTTTAATAAATGTAGTGTGGAGGTAGAAATTATAAAAGACTTGTTTCTTATCCTCAGGAAGCTTGCAAGATAGCTAGGGTTATAAAATTAACCAAGAGGAAACAATAGCAAGCAGTATAGGACAGGATTTGCTGAAGTATGAGGTGGATATTAGAAAAACTATAAGAGTTTACAGACATGAGAGGTCACTGGGGTTTGGAGTTGCTGAGGGGGAATTGGGATTTCAGTTGGGTCTTTAAGGAGAGCATCTCTTTGACAGATGGAGAGGAGACAAAACAGTGAGCATAAGTAAAGGCAAAGAAGCAGGAAATGCATAATACCAGGGAATAAAATTGAAGTGATAAATAGAAATCTTTTTGCTGCTATGCTTGTTGATTTAACATTTGATGTGTGCCAACAATTGTCTTTTGATATCATGCACATTTTGGTATCTGTCAGCTATAGTCTTGTTGCTTTTCAATATGAGTCATATTATTTCTTACTTGCTGTTATATGGGCTGCATGCTTTGGACCTTATTATTTTATTTTATGGTAATGAAATAATAAATAATATTTTTTGGTTCATAAATTGTTTCATGTGATTTTCCAGCATTTAGCACAATACCAGGCATAGGATTGGTGCCCAGTTAATGTTATTAGTGGGATGATAGATTGCATATGGTATATGAGACAATAAGATTAAAAATAAATATTCTCTGAAGTCACCTCTTTTTTATAATTAGAGTGGTGTAAGAAGGGACAGACTTAGGTATATGTCACCATCCCAGCGATTGTTAAGAGTGGGTTGAAATGTTTTCATTTCTACTGTGTCTGTGAAGAAGAGGGAAGGTGAGGGCAAGAAAACATTCTGTCACTTTAGAGAAAACACTGGTAAGACTAAGTGTGAGAAGCTTTCCCGTGATAGGAGGGTGCTGGGCTTTGGCTTCCCGTTTGCTAACACTGCAGTGTTGTGACAAGATCCTAGATACCATGGCAGACCTGTGGGTGGCCTCACTCGCAAGCACCACAGAGATGTGCTCTCCTTGCAACCAAGCCATGAAATCAAATTTTGTTTGGAAACTAACTGGCTTATGTGTCTCTTCAAAAGTAAGCATGTCACAGGTATTTATTCTCAGCAAAACAGCTTCATTGGCCATAACTAATAAATTCTTTACACTTGGACCAACTTTACTAAGTACTGACATCAGCAGGAAGTACTCCTGGAGTGAAGACATTTCAAAGACATTTTAATACAGGGGCCCCATGTGGAGGGCATTAATCTTTCTTGTGATTTTCTCTTATTGTAACAATGGAAAAGGCTTCTAATGTGCAAACCTTGTTAAATCAATCATCTTGAGAATTTAGATGCACAGTATGATAAAGGCAACAACTTTCTCTATCTTAAGGCAATATTCTATATGTTCTGGAAGTTGAGATTTAAGGAAAATAAGCTCTTTGATGGATTTATGATTCAGCTTCAAATGTAATATTTGAATTATTCACTTTATTAGGCAAAAGAAATATGAAGTCCTAAATAGCTAATAAAGTGTTTCATTTTGAGATAATATTTATTGTTTACATGGCTGCTTTGGACACTCCTTTTATACCTTTTAAGTTGTAATTACACAGACAGAATGTAATAAGAAATGTATTAGTTTGGAGCAAGGAGCCGTTTACATGGTTCCTTATTTATTTACAATCTGCTATTTTTGTTTAAGAATTTAACTGCTTATTTGACAAAGCAGTTTTGTGAAGATTAAAAAGTGTGAGAATGCTTAAGACAAAATGTCCTAAGAGACACAGATTTTGCCTAGACTTAACTTCTTCCTGTTTGTATTTAGAAAAGTACACTGAAAAGGAACATTAACTTTCAGAATACTTTAAATTTGGGTCTAAATGCACGTGGGTTATGCCTACACAACTATAACATTAGTACTGGCAGGTGGGAGTGACAAAGTTGTAGGAGGCACTGTTTTAGTGCTAGAATGAGATCGGCCAGAGGAAATGCACAATTAAAGGCTTTGCTTTAAATCTCTGCTGCTATATTAGGGAAAGAAATCGATTCAAAATGTTAACTTTGATTTGCTTTTATTAAATGCCATCCATTATTTACCTAACTGCTGGAGTAGATCTGGGCTTTTCACAGCAAGATGGATAGTGTGGGAAGGTCTAAGGGTTCATAGGAGGACATTGGCACCATTATTTGTGGACTTGTATCTAAATCATCTTGGTGTTAATTTGGTCAAAGGTTATGTTGCTAGATCTCTGGTGAGCTCTGCCTGAACAATGATATTGGTTCCAGGAATATCTAGATTGGATCTATAGGCTACTCTTGCTCTGAACTCGAGAATTACACAAATCAATATCATATTGAACTGGTCTTCTCACTGCTTTCCCATAGTCCCTGGTTTTGTATTTTTGGAAGTTATATTAACTCTTTCAGAGACATTGATGCTATATCTATATGAGACAAGTGTTTGTCAATTATATCATACCATATTATCTGGCTATATTTCAGTTTGAATTGTGCTTATTATGTAGCACTAAGGTGTTAAAAAGATACAAAAGAATTTACTAAAAAAAGAACTTTATTATTTAAAATTAATCCAATTTAAATAAGAAATTTAAAATATCAAGAAATTATATATTATATATATTTCAAAAGTTATATATATTTATATACATGTATACACTATGAACATTTTATAGAACTGAGTTTATATTCTGTAGTCTCAGAAAAAGGAGTGTGGAGCCATTTAAAAAATTTTAATTGATTACTTTGCACCCTGAAGGATCATTGACTCTGTAATCTTTAAAAGTTGTTAAACACTGGTTTTCCTCAGAAAACTAAGGTTCGATTAAGCACTATTGCCTTGAAAAAGAAGTAGAACTCTGTATTTCTACATGGCTGAACGATTATATGATACCTAGGTAAACTTACACTATCTGTTAATTGACAACTTAGATCTCCATTGCTCAGAGGAAAGTGACAACTGTGAGAATGAAGTAAGCCATTAAGATAAGTGGTTATCTAGGGTCTAACTGAGCAGTGGTGATTTTCCAAATATACTTATTTTGTAAAGGTAGTTTACATACAGGTGTTATCATTTGTATTTTCAAATAAGAATACCATTCTCTTCTACCTTCTTCTTTTTGTCCCTTCCTGTCCCTTACCACCTTCTCCATCTTCACACATATCTGCCTTTCACAGGGTTTGAACCTAAAGGTATCTCTAGTAAGCTAGTTTGTGTCCTTTGCTTGCCATGAACCTGTAAGAAATTTCCCTCTGTGATGATCTATTTAGGCACTTAATTGAAGTTGGTTATAATTTAGCCTGTCTTTTTTTTTTTGTTATAACTCTCTGGGGGAGCTAGAATGAGTAGGTACCTATTCTCTGTTTACTTAGTCTTTGCATAATTTTTAATATTTTGAAATATGAGGAAAGAAGGTAGGTGCTTTGGTGAAAGGCTTGGAGACAAGTACCATTTTATAGTATTGATTATTATATTGTTTTATAGTATACTACATATTATATAGTCTGTTATTGTATTATATAATAATAAAATACTAAACATTATATGCTATTCATTTTTATAAAATTAAGTATTATATCAAAAAACTATATAGATATAATGGTGGTATTGTTATTATACTCTTATGCCTTCCCCCTGCTGCCATATATGCCCAGGAACCTTTTCTTCCTTTTTTAAAAAATTTTATTTTATT
Source organism: Pteropus medius (assembly GCF_902729225.1). Lineage (NCBI taxonomy): Eukaryota > Metazoa > Chordata > Mammalia > Chiroptera > Pteropodidae > Pteropus > Pteropus medius. The sequence goes on along the minus strand of NW_024346062.1, from coordinate 9,487,121 downwards.
ATTAGTTTCAAGTACACATTGGTTAGACATTTATATAGTTTATAAAACAATCCCCCAATTGCTCTTTCTATATAATATAGAACATACTTGCTCCATGCACATAACTTTGATTTAAATTAGGATAAGAACGAATTGTGTAAAAGTATGTGCCAATCTTTAACAATCTAATTCTAGGTTTATTTTAAAAGAGGAGCATAACATATTAATAATATGATCTTGCTTCCTCTCTTCCCTTCTGCTGTGAGGGCAGAGGCCTTAGCACTTGGTTCTGGGTTTAGTCAATCCCATCCATTTTACCCTTGTCATCACACTGCTATGCTGTTGCCCACAGCTCAACTCCATTTATGGAAAGGCATGACTTCACTCCCACCCTGCTCTATTTGCCGGGCCATCCTGGTATACACATTCTGCTCACTGCTGCTTGTTTAATCTGATGCTTTTTCTAGTGACTGAGGCTGGCTTTCACACTTTCTTTGATGAGTATTTAAAATGTTTTCTAGAATCCTCATGAGCTCAATTTAATATCAGTAACCTTTTTTTTTTCTTTATGGTTTTGATATTTCATACCCTTTTCTTTATTAAGTCTTTTCATTTATTTTAAAATAAAACTAATTTAGACAGCAGATGGGCCTTAAGTTCAGAGATCACCTTGTTTCTGCCAAACTTTCAGGATCCTGTGAGTGGCCTCAGGTGTTAGAGATACAGATGGACATTCCAAACTCAGGGCATTTCCACACTCAGCTCTTGAGGAAGTGATACTTGCCCCTGGGATGTTAAGAAAGAGCCTTAATATTGTTGAATGAGTTGGACTGATTGATAGAGTAGGATGTCTACTGCAAATGAGGCGTGGAGTGTTTGGCAGCTTTCTGGAGGGTGATAGAAGCTGGGAAGAACACAGAAGGAAACATGATAAAATTAAACCAGGAATTGGAAAAAGAATTATCAAACAGTTTTGAGGCCTGAATAAAGTTGAAAAACATTCAGAATTGGGAGGAGCCAAGAAGTCAGAGCACCTAGTTAGTTATTAACTTTTGGGTAGGTGATAGGGACAGGCAAAGGTGACTAAGACCTATCCTCAGAGTAAATAGTGTATTTTGTACTGAATGAGCATCATCAAAAAGCAAAGCCAAGTACAAATAACTACAGTTCAAAATACAGTTCAAATCCCAACTGGGCAGGCAAGCGAAGAAATCTACATAAGGAGCCACGGTTATTAACAAACACGAATCATCATGAAGAAGGCTGGAGGAAGGGTTATAAAAAGATGGGGTAGGAAGGACTCCAGAGCTGAAAAGTAGACAGCTGCTGCTGTTTATTCATTGACAGCAGTCCTTGGAAGTAAAAGCAATTGGGGGAAAAGAACACGTGGTAGGAGTTTGTTGAAGCCAGTCCACATGACTATCTGACTTCTTTTAGAAATGGTCTACAGTCTTAGGGGAGAAGAAACAGAACAGTTAAAATTTTTAAGCTTTGGAATTGGCTTGGCAGATAATTGGAAGGGTGTTTGAGATGGAATGATTAAAGAGATTAGTGGACTAGAAAGGCCATGGTTGATAAAATAAAGTTCTGACTTTCTAGGAAAATCTAATTGCTAGGAAATAATTATCATGAGATAGGTAAATAATGTAGGCTGTCATGGTATAAATTTTTAAATGAGTTTTAATGAGATACTACCTTCCTCTTATTTGACATCAGCCCTCCAAAAATCACATTCAAAATAATTTGACCCTTCTCTCTGTTTGTTTCAAACTTTCATTTCTTCCTTTATACTGTATGCCTTTGTGAGTCATACGTGTGAGAAATATACCCTCTTACATTATTTATGTAACAATCATGAGCTAGAAGAAATCTTACTTTCTTGAGACACAGAGAGCTGTAGGACTACCATAAAAATGACTGGTCAGTCCAATTTGATGCCTGCTCAGAGACATCCCTGGCATGAGTGAGAACCTGGAGCCCTACATTTATCACTATTGAGATATTAAGATTAACTATAGCAAATCATATTTTATCATTTCAGTTCAACTAAAGCATATAGTCAGATTATTTTAACTATAAATAAAGAAAATATGTGAAAAATTTCTAGTCTGTGTGCTCGTTGTAACTAGCTCGTTTATATAATCCAGAAACAAAATTTTAAACTGAACTTGCTAGAAGTTGGCTTGTTTCACCTGAGTCAATTTCTGATCCCTTCTCTACTTATTCCTCATTATCTAAACTACCGCATGTCTACACATGTGGCATAATTACATTTGGATCCGAAAGCATGGTACTTTTTTTTGTCACAAACTTTTATGGTGAAATTTGGGCCTTTAACACAGTCTTCTTTTTGTTGTTAAAACGAGTGCGAGCCATAGATAGATGCACAAACTGCATGTCCAAAATGCCATTTTATGAATAAGTTTTAAAATTTTACTGCCTACAGCCTATAAGAAAGGCAAATATGGCTTGTGAAAATAATCACTGATCTTTAGAGGTCATTTTCAGTCTCTACACATAGTAGATAGAGTAATATCCCTTAGGTTAGAAAGCGGTAAAGATGTTAACAATTTAATGTGGTCCTAAATGACAAAGGACAAATTTGGACTAATATCTATTTGTGACTATTAATGAATCATGAGTTTTATCCATCACTCACACAGGCACACAATTAGGGCTTTCCAGCTAAGAAATACTCCTCTTGTGTAACCAGCTAAATTTTTCTGGCTACCAAGCCTATATTTTCTGCTTGATGCAGATACCTGGTAATTCTTTCCCAGGTGCCTGCTCTTTGTGTTTTCCATAGACTTTTCATCCTCAGTGGCCACCTGGTTTACAGTTCTTTTGTTTGATTCTAGCTCCCATCTCCCTCAGTTTTGAATAGTTTTGCAGAGATCAGCATATTCTATTTCTTGCTGAATGCCTCCCTTTCTCTGAGTTACATTTTGTTGTTTTTGTACTCTCATTTAATCTTTTTCTTGCCTCTTTTCTAATTAACTCCATCGTTGCCTCCTTCATTATGCTTGTAAAGAGGTCAGGGAGGTGTTCTGAAATTTTTGCTTCTCCCATCTGCTTCAGGGTTCCAATTAGTTTTCTTTGGAATTCTAAATGTTTTTTTTTTTTGCTTGGTAGAAGCTTCCAATAAGGCTAACTCTAGGATGGCCTCTTTTCCTTCAGCAGTTCACATGGAAACTTTCAAGATTATTCAGGCTCTCAGTGGTGTAAAAGGCATCATTTTCTCTAGCATAGAAATGGAGTTAGAGACAACAACAGTTGAGCTACACAGAAATTTAAATATCTTTTGAAAGAGTGTGAAGTCTGTTCTTCCAGATTGCAAGTAGATGCAGGTGAGAAATTTCAGAAAGACACTTTTATCCACACTTGGACGTGAAGGGTATGTAGCTAACACAACAAAATGAATTTTAAAGGAAATTTGCAAATAATATATTTTAAGGAAAAAGTTTCTTAACTTTAGTATCTTGCTCCTGGAGCATTATTTGCAAATAGAATTTTTCAGTTGACTATTGTTTAACCATTGCTATGGACTGAATTGCATAACCCCCTCCCCATTCATATGATGAAGTTCTATCCCTCAATGTGGCTATATTTGGAAATAGTGCCTATAGAGAATTAATAAAGGTTAAATGAGGTCATAAGGGTGGGGCCCTAATCTGATAGTATTTGTGTATTTATAAGAAGAGGAAGAGAGACCAGATCTCTCTTTCCTCACATGTGGTCTGGGGAAAGGTCATGTGAGGACATAGTGAAAAGGTGGCCATTTGCAAGGGAGGAAAAAAGTTCTTACCAAAAACTGAACCCTCCTGGAAACTTGATCTTAGGCTTTTCAGCCTCTAGAACTGTGAGAAAATAAATTTCTGTTGTTTAGGCCACCCAGTCTATGGTATTTTGCTGTGGAAGTCTTAGCAGACTACTACAGCCACTAAAAGTAATTCTTTTAGAGAAGCACTTATGTAGTTTGTAAAGAAGGCACGAAATTATGTACATTAAGAACTTAATTTAAAAAGTATAGATAGGAGGAATTGGAACTCTTATATGTTGCTAGTGGAAATATAAAGTAGGATAGCCACTTTGAAAACAGTTTAGCAGTTGCTCAAAATACTAAACACAGTTACCATATAACCCAGCAATCCTACTCCTTGGTATACAGTTGACTCTTGAACGGCACTGGTTTGAACTGCATGTGCCCATTTATATGCAGAGTTTTTCAATCATTACCTGTACTGTTTTCTATTTGTGGTCCATGGATGCAGAGGGCCAACTATGCATTGATCTATGTTGTTCAGCTTGAACAGTCCTCTATTCAACTTGAATAGTCCTCTATTCATACTGAGGGACAACAAAATTTCTTGGGGGTCTCAAGTTATACATGGAATTTTGACTGTGTGTGGGGGGATTGGTGCCCAACCTCCACATTGTTCAAGGGTCAACTGTATTACCCCAGAGAAATGGAAACATCCATACACACAAAACTTGTATGTGAATGTTCATAGCAGCATATTTCTATATAGCCAGAAAGTGTAAACAATCCAAATGTCCTCAATTGCTGAATGGATAAATACAATATGGGATATCCATACAATGAAATATTATTCATCTATAAAAAGGAATCAAGTACTGACATATGCTACAACATGGTGAACTTTGAGAATGTGATACTGAGAAGCAAGTCACAAAACTACATATCGTATGACTTCATTTATATGAATCCATAGAGACAGAAAGTAGATTAGTGGTTGCTTAGAGCTGTGATTGGGCCAGTGGAGGGATTAGGGAGTGGTTGCTAATTAAATGGTAAGAGGCATGTGTTTCTTTGGGGGAGGATGAAAATGTTCTAAAATTAGATTGTGGGGATGGTTGTACTACCTGTAAACATACTAAAAAACATGAGTTGTACATTTTAAATGGGTTAATTCTGTGGTATGTAAATTATATCTCAATAAAGCTTTTGAAAAAGTATATGTAATCATACATAAACACATATGAAGAAGCACACTGTAAGGAAATACACCTAAATATTAATAAAAGTTTCATATGTATTTTTGGCTGATTTTCTACTTGCTTCTTTTAAGTATATTTTTTCAAATTTCTATACTGCATATACTTTTCAATAACCAGAAAATAATTATAAATAAAGTAAAAGCTCTCAACTCTCACGCCTCAGGCAAGGCTGTTCTTAGAGGTTTCCTAATCAATAACAATGACAAGAACAACTGCTATCCACTTAAACTCTCTTCTCTACCCATTTATTAAGTACTTACTGTGTTCTATGTTCTTTGCTGCATGCTGGAAAAACAAGCTAAATAAAACATACAAGCTTCTTGAGGATAGGGACTTTATTCACTACTGTAAAGAAAGCCCTTAATTTTGTGTATGAATAAAAAAATAAATGAATGAAGTTTCGTTTCTTCTTTCATGGGTGCCACAATCTAGTTGGGGAGGCAAAAATTAAACAGGCAATGAGTACAGCATGATAAGCATAGAAAAAGGGTGCTATGGAACATTTAAGTGGAACACAAAACTCAGGATAAGGCATTTAGGACAGGCTTCTTGTGGAAGGTGATTTTTTAATCTGAGTCCTGAAGAATATATTATGGGAGGGAGAGAATAAATTCTAGGCAAAGAGAGTGGCACATATGTACCAAGACCAAAGGTGAGATGGAGTATTGCCCATTTAGGAAACTTCAAAAGCTGTGGCTTAGTGTGTTTAGAGTGTTGAGTGAGTGGAAGTTGTAATGAGAGGTGAAGTTGGAGGCATGAGGGGTACAGATCATGAAAGGCCCTATATGGAGAGAATGCTGAGAAGTTTTGCTTTTATCTTGAGGCAACTGTGAAGGGTTTTAGATTGGGAGAGTGACTCCATTATATTTGTACTTCTCTTGGCTTTGAAGAGTTCTCTGTTTAGGTTTCATTGTTATAATAAGTATTTACCCAGAGGCTAGCCAGGAATAAGTTGAAAATAAAAGATGGATGAGGTTTAGGGTCTTTAAGTTGTAATTTGATTGCTTCTCTGTCTCTCCCAACCTCCCCTCTTACCCTGTTGAACAGGGAGTTTGAGTCCTGGGTCAGAAGAAAGGGAGACAGTTGGGCTAGGGTTCTGGACTTGGTTGGCAGGAGCAGAGAGCTGGACTCTCATGGAACTTCACTCTGGTGAGGTTTTTACTGAAGGTCAGCCTTGCTTTGAAGTAATCAGAAGCTCCAGCTAGGGTTTCCAGGCTCTCTAGATTTTACAACCAGCATGTGTGTAAAATGGTCTCATCCTCTCTACCAGATAGATACAGCCACCCTATCGGAACTTTTGATATTTTGGAGTGCCTACCTGACAGCTGACATTTAGTTAAATGACATAATTAATTACTCTGGATGATATTTTAATTCCACCTTGTATTTTAAATTTATAATATTTAAACCCTTTTAATAATTTTTTTCCTTTTTATAATATTTAAAAATTAATAACATTTAACATATATTTTGACCAATATAAATAACTTCTGGATTTTAATCTTATATTCTTCGCATGCAATCTACTGTATCCCAAACCAACATTATAAACATCTAAGCAGAGACAGAGTCTCTAAATGCATTCATGTGGGAAGGGGAAGATTCTGTGTGGAGAATGGATTTGAAAAAAGATATTGCAACAATCTATGTGAGAGACAATAATGGCCTGACCTGACCTGGCCTGATATAGTGGCAGAAAAGAGGAAAATAGTTAATGAATAGGCAGTAGACATAATAATACCAAATGATGATAATAATAATAGAAAACACAAGCTGCCTTATTTTGTGCCAGGCACTGTATTGTGTGCTTTACCAAGATTATCACATTTAATTTTTTTAATCCTCACAACAGACTTTATGAGTTAGAACTCCATCACTGATTCAAATCAGTGATGACCTTGACTTACAGAGTACTTCAGTTCACCTTCTGAGCAATTTTGGTCATCATATTGGTTTTCTCTCAGTTCTCTCAACATGACTTGTTCCTCATGACTCAGAACCTTTGTTGTGCAGTTCTCTCTGTCCGGAATATTCTGTACACCCATTCTCTCCTACCTCCACTAAAAAGCAATTACCTACTTAACTACTATTAGATATCAATTCAAATACCACCTTCTCAGAGAGGCCTTCCTTGATTCCCACATCCAGGTGAGATCCAATTATTTCATGATCTTATAACACTATTTACCTCTCTTTCTAATAATTCTCTGTTATAAATTAATGTGGATTTGTGTTTATTTGGCTCATTGTTATTTCCTGTACTAGCTTATAAATTTATGGGGATAGGAAACATGACTAGATTTCAGTTTTATATATTTATTTATTTTTGATCATCATTGTCTTCTAAGCACTTAGCTTAGAAGCACATTGCATATAGTAGCCATTTGATTAATATTGTTTGGAAAGTTTGTGAACTTGGAGACTTTTACTTTCCCTGTTCATTTTTGAGAATCCATCAGATTACAATGCTTCTTTCACAACACCTATGTCATCCCTTCCCAGCTTAGAATGACCATCAGCCCTCCATTAACTTATGGCACTCAGGGTTTCTCCTGAACAGTAATAGTTATCATGCTACTGTGACTTCCAACTTTCATTTGCCTTCAGGATTCACTCCTTTCCTTGTTATTAGCATTGCTCAAACAAGAATGAAGTCATGTAATTTTATAGATCCATGATCAGATACAGAGATGTGTGCCTTTGAGTTGACCACTATTCAATTCAAAACCTGGAACAGTTATTTTTGAGACAAAAGGATGGGAAATGATCAAAGGCTGGGATTTTTAGTGCAAATGAGGGTTGGTTCATGCATTTTAAAGACATGACATTCATAGTATCAGAGTGCAGGATGAAATTGCTAATGTAGAGATTGCAGTTCAAGAAGATAGTAAAACTTTCAGCTTCAAAGGCAGGGAAGACTAGCAACTTGATTGCTTCTTTCTGTCTGAAATTTAAAAAGGAGACATTTTTGAATTGGGTTTTCAAAAAGTCAAGAAATTACAAAATCGAATTTACTTTAGAATTTTCGTTATGTAAACATGTTCTATGAGTATAAAAAAAGAGAAATGACAAGATGAAACTGTTTTTTAGTTTAACAAGATTATAGGTGAGTTTTTTCTTTATTTCATTTTGATTTATATTTATATTATCATATGCAATATATAACATATTTTTCAAGGAACTTCAAATTTTTTGTAAAGTTCCAAGTTATAATTACTGTGTATTTACTATGTGCTGAGTTCCCTATTACATTATTTTAGTTATTCCAAATGACAACTCTGAAAGGGAAATGTTGAATAGGTTAATAAAAAAACAAAAATTTGCTCCAGATCTTGTACCTTACGAGAAGTAAAGCTGTGATTTGAGCCCTGCTAGATCTGTCTCCAAGCTTAGTTTTGATCCATTGTCCTACTTTACCTCCTTTTAGAGTCATTTGACATAATCTCCTCAAAGACTTTCTGAATTCCCTGACACTGTTGAAAATATTTATTTTTCCAGTGCTTTGTTACAATTAACTAATTATTTCAATAAATATTAAACACTGGCTATACGCCATTGACTTTTCTTGTTTCTGGATGAACAAAGGTGAACACAATGGGCAAGGTCCTTACTTTCTGGCTATTCTACTAGAAATAAGATAATAACCTCTCAAATTAGCAAATAAGAAAGCTATGAGATCACAGTAAGTGATATATAGAGAATGAATGTTGGTTGTCTGATAGTAACTAATTATTGGACTGCAGAAGCTGTTTTTTAAATAATATAATGTGAAGACCTCTCTGAGGAGGAAACACTGAAGCTGAGACCCGAATGACAAAAATGATTTCAGCAGAGGAGTAAGCTTTTACAAAAGTCCTGTGCCAGAAACCATCATGGTATGTTCCAATCATAGAAAGAGACCAGTGTCACTAGAGCATAAAGAATGGAGAGAAATGTGGTTGGTGTAAGACGTAGATGAGTCATGTATGGATTTGTAAGCCAGAGTAAGGAAAATGAATTTTAGTTTAATGGACATAGGAAGTCATTGGAGGATTTCAAGTCAAAAAATATTCCTGCTACTATGTGGAAAATGGATGGTAGAGGAGCAAGAGTAGAAGCAAGGAGATGAGTTAGAAGGCTGTTGTGACATAGATTTCTCCTGCTATCCAAAAGTAGAGCTTTCCTATGAAACCTTTCATAAACTGAAATGGTATAAAGGGAAGAAGCAATTACTGTTAATTTTTATGGAAAAAATTTCGAGTGTTCCTAGACCTACCAAATCATACCAAATACTCTTAATTATGTCCAGTTTTAAATGTAACACCCGTAAGCTCTCTTAGGCTTTTCTGATATCTTAAGACATATCTTGCTAATGGATGCACAAAATAAATCAAGATAAAGCACAGATGCTTATAGACACAATTCAAAGCTATGGCATCTTGATGCTGAAATGCTGAATGTAGTTCTCCAGGTAGGGGCTTGGGGTACACATTGCCTCTATGAGGGCTCCCTGAAAAATGAACACTGAAGGCTGCTTTCACTTTTTGCCTTTTTTCCATAAAAAAATGAAAATTCTCCTTGCATATCTTTCAGTTGCGGGAAACAGGTACAATGTAGGTCTTTTATAAAAATAGCGTAATGTGCACTTTTGAAAACTGGAGACTATGTTCCTATACACTGCTACTGAGAGATGACAGTGATTTTGACTGCAGCATTGTTTCTCAGACTGAAGTGTTCATCAGGAATCATCTGGAGGCCCTTCTCAACTGATGGCCCTTCCTCTCCTTCCCTCCATCAGGTGTCTGATAGAGTATGGGTTAGATAGGTCCTGAGACCTGCCCAACAAGTTTCCAGGTGATGCTAATGCTGACCGTCCAATGAAGAAAGGTATTAATAATGCAGATAAAAGATTCAGAATGCATTTAATGTTGAAGCGATAGAACTTAATGATGGGTTGAAAGAAAAGAATCAACACGTAAGGGAATTTTGGGAAAGTGGGGTAGGGCCTATCACTGAGATGAGGAGGTCACAGGAAAGAGCAGTTTCGGGTGGGATAGGAGTAAGAGAAAAATCAAGATGCAATTAAATTAAGAAAAATTATGAGGCTATTATATTTTATACATTTATACTGGATTATATTAAGTACATTTTTATATGATTAATTATGGTGATCTAAATCCTTTCACTGAGGCGGAGCTGGAAATGGGGGGTGTGTTGGTGCAGGGAACATAGCTAGTTTGGCCAGGTCTCAACTAAATTTTGGGGGCTAGAATAGGGGCTAAAGAGGGTACAGAAAGGCTGTTGGAGCTATAGGTATGAATCAAGCTAGGTGAAGTGACTGAACCAAAACTGTGTCAGAAATAAGCATGAAAGAGTCTATATGACAGGATTGGCTGGTGTTTTTGTCAAAGGCAGCGGTCCCCAACCTTTTTGGCACCAGGGACCAATGCTCCTATGAGAATCTTATGCCCGATGATCTGATATGGAGCTGAGGTGGTGATGCTAGTGCTGGGGAGTGACTGCAAATACAGGTGAAGCTTCGCTAGCTCACCTGCTGCTCACCTCCTTCTGTATGGCCCGGTTCCTAATAGGCCACGGACCAGTACCGGTATGTGGCCCTGGTGCTGGGGACCTCTGGTCTAGGGCATATGGGCTGCAAAGTGCTATGATGAACCTGGACAATTTACAGGATGAGTGACAAGACAAGAACCTGTTTGTTAATAAGTATAGGTGATAATAACAACTAACCCTTACTGAGTGAACCGCGAATGTTTCATAGGCGTTGCTGCGTGCTTTTTTATAGATTATCTAATTTAACTCTTACAATACCCTAAACAAGGAAGACTCCTTGTTTCCTCTACTCTTACAAAACTTCAGACACCAAATGAGTGTGTTTTTCCTCCCCAAGCAATTCTCCATTTCTTGGAGGACACCAATGGGGTATCTTATGATTTAACCCTAACTGGAGTTAGTATAGACCTCACAGGTAAAGGGCTCAGTCCCATAGATACAGACCCTACTTCAGATACCAATCTCAAGTTCCACGTTATCATCTGTAATTCTGACTGATCTGCTATAATTCGGGGTTCCCACAACCTTCTGGAAGCTCTCTGAACTTCTTTGGTATGGCTTTTATGGATGTTTCATTATGTAGGTATGACTGATTAAATCACTGACCATTATTGATTTACTAAACTTCCATTCCCCCTCCTCCACCTTAATGTTGGGTGAGTGAAGGTGAGCTAAAAGTTCTAACCTTCTAATCACATTATTGGTTCTCCTGGCAATAAGCCTTTCCATCCTTAAGAGCTTTCCAAAAGTCACCTCATTAACATAAACTCAGGTGCGCTTGAAGGAAGCTTGTTAGGAATAACAAAAGGCACTCCTTTAACCTTTACCGCTCTTGAGCTATTTAAGGAACCTGGGTGAAAGACCAAATATTATAATAAAAGATGATTTTACTTTATTCACGTAGGAAATTATTAGGATTTTAGGAGCCAAGGAAGACAATCAAAATGTATATTGCTTGTTATATCACAATTTCCTACCTTATAAGAAAGGTATCATTTTTATACCAATTTTATAGATAAGGAAACTGAGTTTGAGAGGATAACTTACCTGAAGTCATAGAGCTAGATATGGTAGAGTTGGGATTCATACTTAGGTGCTGTTGAATTTCAATATAATTTAGAAGGTTTTAATCTGTACAAGTTTAAAACAAACATTTTATTGGGATGATTAAATAGCTTTTGCTCCCTAGTCTATAAAATGCTTAATGTCAGGCTTTAGTCAGGGACATACTTCCGCTGACCCTCTTATGACATTACTTCTATTGAAAAATCTAAATTCAGTTATATCATTTCTATTGATAGCTCCTCTTCCAGGAATGTAATTTATTATAAGCTTGAGGACTGTTTGCATGACCTGTGCCTGAAAACAGTATTAGCCAGAATATTATCACTATGTTTTTTTTTGTATGTGTGTGTGTGTTAATACATTAATCATATGTATAAAAGTGTTAATTTTTCTTGAGAAGACTTTTTTTTTTGCTTCCCAGAAAAGGGAAAATTCTCACATTCTGAGATGCCAGGCTGTTTATCTACTTCCTTTTCCTTTCCCCTGTCTGATATCATTCATCTCTCCTGTTTCTCACACCCTCACCTTCCAAATTGGTGTTTTCTGGGAACACAGGAAGAGAACAAAAAGATGGCCTAAACATGTGACCCCTTAAAGATAGTTATGCCTTTATCTTCTGCATTTGCTCCAGATGCCTCCCTCTGCTTATTATACATCGCTCTCCTGAACCTTGGCTGCTGGCGCAGTCCCTGATTGTCCCTTACACAGACAAGTAGGAGAATTTGACAGGCTTGCGTGGGGGACCAGAGAGATAAGAAAGATATTTTCTTAACACATTAAATTTCATAGGATTTTTTTTTTTTCTTCCCAGAGAAGCTTTCCAGGGCTGCTCACTTGCTATTTTCCCCAAGTCTCTGAATGAGTTATTCATTCAAAAACTCTAGAAACTGAGCAAGGATGGGAATACTGAGGAACCCATGAAGCTCTTTGAGGGCAGGGAGATAGCTTTTATTAAAGAAATAGATTATTTTGCAGTACACTATTATGCTAGATAGACATTTAGTCACTATTTAGTTTTTTTTATTTTCTTTAAATTTCACAGAAACTGCTTTGCAGACTGTATAGCAAAGACTACAGATATACAATATGTTTTATTCCTTGTTAGCTGGCCTGTGTTTTCTGCAGAAAGGACTTTCAAATACACCTTATGTTTATAATTTAAAAAAAACTTTCAAATTTAGACTTTATTATATGAATTTTGTGCTTGGAAATAGTGTTATGGAAATATAAACATAAAGTAAAACATGTTTTGATTGAATTGATTTGAATTAAATGGAGAAGTAAGAAAATCCTGAGCTGGTCAAGTAAATAGGCAAGAAATATGATATGATTGGGGTCCTGAGAGGGGCTTGGCAGCCCCTAATTTCTCTAATATAGGTTCCCAATATGTCGCCATTAGCTGTTGGGGAATCGCTGTAATTAAGTGTAATCTCCTAGGAGTAGCATCAAGTTGTTATTAACAATTGGAAATATTTGATATCTAATTAAGAGTAAGTGTTCATGAGAATGGGGTCCAGGGTAGGTTGAAGCAGGAATAGAGTTAAAGCATTTTTCAGAGCTGGCTTTTTGTGGCGATTGACTGAAGGAGTGAGAAAAATACAAAAGAAAAAGTGCCCCAGCCAGGTATACTGAATCTACCTGTTGTCAGGGAGATTTTAACTACACTATATGGGGATTTTAACTACACTATATGGCCTTCTCTGGCCAAAACAGTTTATTTCGTTCAGGGGTTGGGGGTGGGGGTCTGGTAAAGTAGTGGTGAATCAGAAACAGGGCAGCTATTCCATAGAGGATCCAATGACCTATGGCATTGTCTAATACAACAAGATCAGTTGCACCAATTAGACTCTCTCTTTTGTTTATTTGAACTACATTAATGGAGAATATAAGTGAAAAGATGCTATGGTGTGAAGTTGGCACCAAGGAGGGCCATGAGGAAACCGAAGTTCTTAGGGAGCTTACATTTTGAATAAGTAAAGGAAAACAGTGATTAAGAGCACCTAGCCCAGGGAAAGCTGATGCTGAGAGTAACTAGTTCTTTAAGCTTATGGATAATCTCGCAATAAACTTCCCTTATCTTCAGATGACCTGTGTGAGTCTCCGTTGTAGTCAGAGGAGCTCGACTAAAACACTGCCTGATTAATTTTTGCTTAGGTTGATCTTGACAGCAAATATTGAAGTATGTGACCATTATGCCACTAAATTTCTAGAAGTAAGAAATTTCTAGATATAACAAGAAGACAGTGCTATTTAAGAGGAATGCATTAAATTTGATATGCTCATTGGCAATCTAATTTGAAAACCTCTCAAACCATTTTATTCTTCTCAGCCCACTTCCTTCTCTGATCTATTCTTGTATGAAGATAGGTTCTGAGACTATGTATAGGTTAAAAAAAAAGAATGACTACTTTTTTCTTAGAGGAAAATTAGTAAGCATAGAGAGACAACTATGAAATTACCTATAGTGCTTGATCCCATCAAAGAGATGTGAATGAAATTTCATACAGATTTAGCTTAACACTACCATTCAATAATACTGAGGTCTACCTAAATTGAATTTATTAAGACATTTTCTTTTTGGATTATTCTATTTTTAAAAGTATGTGCTATAGAAAAGTCTGCTGTGGCGTTATTCCTGACATTTGGGTTTCCACAAATGATTAGCTCTACTATAGGCTATGAACAATAAATAAGATCAAAAGATCATAAAATGAGACCATATTATCCAAACATGCTATGTATGCCTTGGCAAAGAAAATGAATATACTAGGACAAATCATATGTAACTTGCCATAGAACTAGATCAAAGCTGGCATAAAAAAAAAATTTCTATTGGACAGATCAGGCAAGGAAGCTTAACAGCGGTCCCTTGAAGTTAGAAATCATACAATTTATTGTACAGACTGAGAAACTTTTGAGAGTGGTACAGACACTACTAATAATTACACTAGGCCAGTAGATGTAAACTAGAAGTCTTCCAGGAAACTGAATGTATGGTTGCCCTATAAGAAAGCCAACTCACCATTTCCTCTGTAAAATTTCTTTTATCTAGTGGCCAAAGAGCTAAAAGATGAAAAGGCTTGAACTTAAAAAGAAAAATGTTCTAAAATCCAGGTCTCTTGAAAATACATACTGTTAAAATGACTAATTAAAGTCAACACATCAGGGTATTTATCTTTAGGGCCACAGCTGCCATATTTTAAGATAATTAACTTAGGCACTAAGGTGCTTCCTGGGAACTTCACCCAGGAAGTTCCACTTCAACTTAAAAACAATGTACCACCAATATTACTGTGAGGAGTCTTGGCCGCCAGGGTCTCCTGAAGGCTTTCTTGGGCCAGGTCACGTGCACTGGAATGAATTTTTTTTTTTTTTAAGTGAGGTAAAATTCACCATTTACAATTTAGTGGCTTTTAGTACACAATGTTGTGCAACTGTCACCATTATCTAGTTACAGAACATTTTCATCACCTCAAAAGGAAGCCTCATACCCATTAAGGAATCAATTGACACTCCTTACTTCCCTTTGTCCGTGGCAACCACTAAAGTGCTTTCTTTCTATATACATTTACCTTTTCTTGATATTTAACAAAAATGAAATCATACAATATATGGCTTTCTCTGTCTGACTTCTTTTACTTAGTATAATGTTTTAAAGGTTCATTCATGTAGTAGCATGTATCAATTACTTTTCATGAGTGAGTAATATTTCATTGTATGGATGTACCATATTTGGTTATGCATTCATCTGTTGATGAAAATTTGAGTTGTTTCTACCATTTGGCTATTTTGAATAGTGCTTTTATGAATATTCATGTACAAGTTTTTTTCGAACATTCATTTTTATTTTTTGGGATGTGTTATATATTTAGGAATGGAATTTCTGGATTATATGGTCATTTTATATTACACTTTTTTGATAAACCATGGAATTAGTTTTATAGTCAGGATAGTTATAAGAATATTCTCAAGGAGGTTATCCAGGAGAGGGATTTGGGAGTGGCCATCTATGTATGGGACTATTTCCTCAAAAGACTGAGCCCCAAAGATAGATATCATTCTCTAACAGTGGGAATGCATTTGTCTGGTTATTCCTAAGCTATTTAGACTAAAGAAGGAAGACTTAATAACAATTATACCAATTATTGTACCAATGGATTTATTTATTCAATAAAATTAAGTAGGAAATTTAACAGGAGTTTTTGATTAAGAATTTTTTCTGGTGACACAGAGTTCTTCATATTTCTAAGGTTTAGTTTGAGTTTACTAGCCTTTAAAATTACAAAAGGAGACATCATTGTGTTTTTTATTTAGTATTTGTCAAGGACCACTGTCCTTTAGAAGCTGAACTTTCAATATCTCAACAGGTTACTTCCTTGTTTTGATAAGAAACTGCTAATATAAAAAAAAAACTATCTTAAAAATATAATACAAACACATTAATTTTCTTAGAAGTATTATTCTTATCTTTATGAAATAATTTTATTTTTTTCGACATGAAATGGTTTATTTACTAGAAATAAAATCCTTCTTTGCATAGGAATAGAAGCAACACATGTTTTTGGAAAGTCGACACATAGGAGTCTGTGATTTTGACAATTTTACCTATATTATTTCAGAAATTTAAACAGAGGGTTGGCTAGCTTCCAAAATTAATTTGGGAATACTGTAATTTGATTCCTATTGGATTCAGAGTCCAAACACCAAATTTTATTCTAGGTCTTGTCTTTTCCTCTCTTTTCTTTTCTTCTTTTTCTTCTTTTCTTTAAACTAATGAACAGGCATGGAATACCTAGAGGAGTTACCTATGTAGTCACAACCCATTATTAGATAGTGGTTTTGAATTATTTCCTATCTTCACAAAAGCTCTAACTCTCTGCCTTTCATAATGTTCACGCAGTAGATTTATTATGTATTAACGGAAAAGATACTCTGTAGATGTGAATGCTTTTGAGCTCAAATGTAATAATGTCTTTGCTTTTAAAATAGCATTTTGGAAGGGGATATATATGAAATATTTATAATCATGATTATACAATGGTCAATTGATAATATTTTTATACGTCTTTATTCCAAGATATCCAAGATAGCAGATGAAAATATTCTCTCCTCTGTCCTTTATTAGGAGAATTTTGAATATTTTTGACTTTCCATTATCGTGGCATTTATTTTGCAAAACAAATTAACTTTCCATTTATGCTCTCAAGCAATACACCTCTGTTGATTAAATAAGACAATTACAATTTCACTTTATTAAATTCCTGTGTTATAAAACTAGCAAGTCTAGAAATAATAAAAAAATTCAAAATTATGATAAAATTATCAGAGGTGATGACAATGAGGACCGAAATAATGAGCAAGACTAGCATAGGTAATGTTTCATAGAGACAGAAAATGCGTACCACACACTGGAAACCTTGCAAAGATGTTGGAGGTCAGCACTTTGGTCTGATAATTAATTTTTATCATTTCTGAGATCTAGGCTACTCATATTGTGTGTGTATGTATGCATGTGTTTATATATATACATGTATGTGTGTGTGTGTGTGTGTATGTGTATATATATATATATATATATATATATATATATATATACATATTATTCTACAGGGTCAACAATAGGATGCAATTATAATTTGTTCAAAATTTTTTTCCTCCAGTTTTGTTTAAACGCTATCATTGTAAACATTGAGGTCTGAACATAATACTTTGGTGTTCAATGTTGGAAAGAGGATGGTTAGCAAAGGAAAATCACCCCTGAGTACCAGATTCTTTTGACTGGGAAAGAGATAAAAATAACCAAGAAGAGAGAACAGCAGCAGAGGGGCAGCCTCTGTTTTATTTTTTTAGGAACCACATCTGATGGGCCCATTCATTAATATTCCAATGTGCCTATGCTTGATTTCTGTGAAGCTGCATTTAACTGTATTAGATTTGGAGCAGATAAGAACAGAAAGAGGGAGAATGAGAGAAGGAGATTGAGGGAGAGTGTCTCAATATAAGTGCTTCACATTTACTACATTAGGTAATATCTACTATGGGGATTGTAAACTTTCAGGCACAGTAATATATTTTTGAACATCTGAGATACTATACACTGAAAACACCATGAAATAAAAATAATCTCTTCACACTTCCCAACTGGCTGTTTATCAACTTTTTCCTTTCCCACATCTATGCATGAAGTGTCCCTTTGCAGCCAGAAACCCTGTGGTGTTTTGGCTTTGATTTGAACAGTAACTTGCTTATTTCAGAGTTAATGGCAAAAAGCAAAGAAAAATGTAGTCCATTAGTGTGTTACATTATGTAAAGAAAACAAGATTGCTAAATACTGCCATCCAGTATACTTTCTAAGCATTTATTTAAATATTTTCCTTTCAAATCAAACATCAAATCGAACAGCCCCCAATAAAAAGAGTTGAAAAAAAGTTAAGCCTCTTATATCCTAGAGAGACTGACCCTTTTATTGAAACTTTTTGTAAACCCATCCTCTACCAAGCAACTTCCAAGGGGAAACACATGCGTGCACACACACACACACACACACACACACACACTTAAATAACTACAGAAAATATTTAATATTGACTTTCCTGTTTTTCTTTCCTTTTTCCCTTCCAGGGAAAAAAACATTCTCTCCATGGCTGTGTGTATGAGTGTGTGAGTGTATGTGTATACACACGTGTGTCGGTGCGCGTGCGTGTGTGCGTTGCAAATTTAACAAGCAGTGACAATCAAAGATGAACAAAATGGGTTTCTGGACCAAAAGGATGTGTATTCCAGAAACTTACTTTGAGATTCATCAAGTACAAGTTTTATAATGGATACTGAGTGTAAACAACATTGCTAGTTTGTAGATGAGCCTGAAGTTAGATATATGCTCTCTGCCAGAGAGATGTAAAGGACGTGATAGGGCTACCAAAGCAGATTTTTCTTCCTTAGGTAGGGGGTGCTTCTACCATATGTGCTTCTAAATATGCTATTTTAAGTATAAAATTTAATGCTAGCTTCCAGGCCAATAGTTCCAAAGAACTGTTTTATTTTGCTCAGAACAATTAATCAAATTATGCCATCCTAGAATTAAAAGATATTTCTCTCTGTTTATGTAAAACCAAACAAATAATATATTATGATACACTATATGTATATATATTCTGTGTGTGTGTGTGTGTGTGTGTGTATGTCTATGTATATATAGACATATATAGACAGTTATGCACTTATTCTATATATCTTTATAAATGCATAGGAAATAGTCTAAAAGAATACTCTTGTAACTGGTAACAGTGCTTTCTTATCTTTTGGGAGCTGATTTGGTTTGGGGCAATGATCAAGTGGGGCTGTAGAGTTCTTTGTAATATTTGCAGTTTAATGCAAATGCATAAATATATCACTTGAGAAAGTAAAAATTAAAAAAGTGTAGCAAGTTATTTTTTAGGTTCTTTTCCTTCAACAAAATGTCTAAGCTATTCAAGAGAACCTGTTATTTTTCCACTCAAAAGATTTTGTTGATATAGAACCTTATTTCTAATCATGCCGGTATTTTCTAAACCCTAACGTTGAAATTTTTTCCTTTATCTCTAAGCTAGAATTAAGAGAATATAAATATCTCTCAGCATTTACTTTAGTTCTGTTTTCTTTGTAAAAGGTAAGTGTAAGTAAAGAGTGCTGAGCAACATATCATGAAACAACAGGGAATTGCTGAAAATTTCTAAGAAATAATGGTAGCATTCAGGACAATTTGACCATCAGCATCTCGAGTAACATAGATTTATTTATGGAATAAAGTATAAGAGCAAGAGTATGAACAATATTGGATTTTGTGTATAAAGTCATTAGTTGTAAATATCATAAACGAAAGACTAGGTTTACAGGTAAAAAATGCAAAATAGAGAGTTGTGCAGTGGGGTTTTCACTTTCTTCTGTACGGATAGCAGTTACCTTCAGTAGTGGTATTTTTTAAATAGAAGAGACAGTAAGACAATGCAGTACTTATGTAACTGGAATAACTTAATCCCCAGGCTCTTCATGCAAGAGCCATCACATAGTTTTTTCCCTGTAGGTTAAATTAAGACTGGCTCAAGTCTCTATGTTTCAGATTGGTTAGAAGTATAGTATTGCATACTTAGGGGGCCAACCAGTTTCTAGGATAACTCAAGTATTTCAGGGATTTCGCAAACCAAAAGGAAGTTCTTCCCCAACAGCACTCTCAGGTACAGATGAACTGCGAATCAGCTTTGTTGCCCTTGACTAAAATCAGTTTGCTTTTTCACTGACATGTTCTGTTGCTGTTGAGCTCTGATCTTCCTCCATCTGCTAGTCCATGCAGCAACAAACTTTGCTGGGACTCACCCATGTTGTCTTTCCAAGGAGGATAACTCTGGACCCTCAGGGGCACATAGCCCTGGGTCTTCCTCAGTGGGGTCTCAACTGCCTAGTCTTTTTAATCACACACAGCTCTTCTCATTGAGTACCCCTTGCTGGGCCCAGAGTAGTCTCAGTGTCTGCCCATTGAGAATCCCACAATTAACTTGCCCACCATTCCTTCCCATTAGAAGGGTGTTAACTTCTTCTGTCCCAAGGGTTTACTTTCTGGGCCAGGCTTTTCAATCTCTGAAAGGGTGCTTTCATTTATTAGGCTCTATCTGCTTCTGTTCTCTTGACTTTGTACTTTGCTTTTCCTCATGTTTACTGACAACTCTTATTGTACCCCCTGATTCTTGTTTACTTGCTTGCCTGCTTTACTTACTGTCCAGGCTTCCTGACTACCACTGCCCTTTATCCAAAATGACACGCAAAGATCTTTTTACCATATTAGCAAACTGTTGAACAAGAGGAGCATCTTGAATTTCTAACAATTGAGAATTCTGGGGATTGGGTCTCATGAAACAAATAATCACTAAGAAGAATGAGATTATGTATTATTTAAGTTCATAACCAAATAGATGAAGAGGTGATTCATATTGAAAAGGTTTATGTATAAAAGCACAATTTAATTTTTAGTTTTAAATTTCTGACCATATTAGTAGGAAAAAATCCCATTCATTACAAGCCTGATTTATACTATAATCATCACCAGTTGGGATATTAATGTAGCCCCATCATAGTATGAGCAGACCATCACTTCCTTCTTTAGAAAAAAGTACAATTAAAAATATGCTGAAAAACCAAAGGCTGTATTTTTGCTTTACACACCCTAACCATTTAACACTGATGTTCATATTGTCTTAAAAACTCTAATATAACCTCACAATAATTTAAAAAATGTATATCTAGATTTGTAAGTGACTTCATCCAAGATATACCAGTATATTCTTATTGAGAAGATATTAGCATCAACGTAGACTTGATAATACTGCTTCCTCTTTACCTTCAGCTCTGTTTAGCTGGCTGGGATAGCAACTAAAACTCTCAGTTCAGAAAGCCTGATAAGGTTGCCACCATTGTATTGTTTGGGGCATTATTTTTACCTATAAGTAGTGATCCTCTTGTAAGGCTTAAACGTTAATCTAGTTTTCATTTTATGTATGGTCTAGGTCATCTTAGCTTGACTCTGTACCCATAATGCTTTATTCATGTCACAATATCCTGTGACCCAAATCTCTCTTGGAAAAGCTGCTAAAACCAAGAAATAGGAGGAAATGGCAATTATTAGTTGGCCATGGCACATATTTTCTTTTTCAGATTTTTGAATTATGCTTTTTTAGCAGATCTGTGATAACACAGGGCAGCGAGGCTTGCACAGCTGTGGTTTAAACTCGAGTACTTTTGTCAAATTTTATTTCTTTGTGAAATGTATTTCACTCTGACATTTAAAAGATTGCAGCTCTGAAGAATTCACATGGACTGTCTGCAATCATATTTTGCTAATGGACTAAAATTGATCTCTGTAATTAAAAGATAATGATACTATTTGACTGTGGTAACTAAATACCAAGCGGAATTCTGCACACGTAAAATTCTACATAATCTTGGATATAATATGACTGCTTTATCTTAGTTGTGAAATCACATTGTATACTTTCTTGAAATTGTTTAATTATCAAAGAAAATAATCAGATGAAATGAGCAGTGGGAAGGATACTGGACTGAGCATCTGCAGACCTGAGTTTTAAGCTGGAATCTGCAAAACCTTGGGCAAATCACTTAATTTCCTTGGGACTGTTTCTCACATTATAGACCTGGTAGAACAAGGTTATTTAAGGTCTCTTCCAGTTCTTCCATCTCTAGAATCTGAATCCCACCAAACTGATTTTTCATAGTCAGTAAAACATCTGAACAAAGCTGAACTGTGAAATGTTTGACAAGTATTAACAGGATTGAACATGTTTTAGACATTTGCTGTTCTGTAGAAGAAAAGAACAGTTAAGAACTATCCCCACCCTTACCCTACCCCCCACCTAACTTGTAGTTCTTTAAATTCAAAGGACGTACAATTGCTAGTTATTCTAGACTGGTTTTCTACTTCTTGAGGTAAGAGAGAGAATGCTCCAAACCTATAATTTCTGAGGGCATGTCAGTAATGAACAGTGGAGATCTGGATCAGCTTAGGTGGTGTATAGTCCAGACTACACTAGATTTACCCTTGATAAACAAGATTATGAATCTTATTAAGGTTTTTTTTTTTTTTTTTTAATCCCCTTGGGGTTAGGGGAAAAAGAGACAGAAAAGCGAAACTGCCTGCAATACCAGAGCACCTGCTTTATTAAATCTTCCCCAGGGAGGTTCATTATTAGACTCTGAAATACAAGATCTTACTATTAATGGCAGATAGGAACCTGTATGCTCTTCATTTTTAATTTGCTTATTTTACTAATTTATTATTAAAATCAAATTTATCAATCAGCTCACACACAAAATATATTTTGTAGAACTTTATGGGTGGATACAGAATATTAAATTGTAGAGAGTGTTCACATGTTCATTTGTAAAGGTTCCTCCAAGAGACAAAATATATTCATTTTTGTTTCCTTTATATTTCTAGAGTCTGTGTAAGATAACTGCCTTAAAAATATCAGAGACAAGATTTTAGAAACAGGTAAAATCGACTTGCTCAATACACCAGAAAATATCTAGCTTTATTTTTACTGAGGGATAAAAATAGTATATGCACATATATTTTGAAGAAAAAGTATAAATAAAAATGCAGTTGCAGAACAGATAAACTGAATTAATAGACTACTATTTATCTGCCTTAGTATTTACTTGAGGCTAGCTTATAGCCATCACATTAAGAAACTTTTTTGCCAAATGACCTCTGGGTTATAGTACTTGATCCTACTTAATAAATTTTTTAAAGGACAGAATTCTTTTTTTAAGGAATAAGTATTCTGTTGTTTCATAAAGAAGAATCACATTCTCATTGCCTTTCATTCTGAGTAAATAAATTTTGTTTGCCACTCATGATGTTTTTTAAGCGATGATTGAAAATAATTTGGTTTAGACAGAGGAAAATAAAAATTTTGCTACAATTCAGAAATTTCAAACATTCAAGGAGTGTGGTAGACAGAAATCAATTTTATCTAAATCTGAAGAAGAAATGAGAAAGGAAGCATCTAGAGTAGGAAAGATTTTGGGATTAGAAGTCTATTAATGAAAGGCCTTGCTGAAATGTTGGTGAACATAAAGCATTGGCTTAGGCATGTAGAAAGCCCAGTAACACCCTGGATGTACCTGCAATCATGACAACCTATATTAATTTTTCTGTGTTTGGTTGGCTTATCTGAAAAATGGAAACAATGGTAGAAAAGTAAATACGAGGCAAAAACAAGTGAAATCTGCTTGGAAACCGTTTATATTTGAAAATCATTTCGAAATGAAAAGTTATTTTCTGTAGAAGTTAAGTAATATACTAAAGCAGCTTTTAATGTAATAACTTACTAAAGAACCCCAGAAACAGAAATGTTATTTTGGGGGGGAGAACTCTTAATGTTTAGAAAAATGCTATTCTATTTATAGTACGAATTGGAGTCAAACCCATTCCGTGAAATCAAAATTTTCTAGAAATCTGATAAAAGAAAATCTACTTAAAAATTTTATGAAGAAAGGTAATTATACGCCAATAAAAATGAGACAAAGGACACAAAAATATCAAGGTTTATATATATATATAATTAAAATACTTTTTCGCCACCAGTCACTTTCATTTTTCAAGTGACACTATTTTGAAAACAATAAAAATAACTTAAAAATTTTGGTGATTACCTTTATCACAGGAAAAAAGGCAATGACATTAAAACTGTACAGATTTGTTGAATTCTATACAGTAGGCTAAGGAACCAGCAAATGTCTGGGTAAAATTCCTCTTGAATATGCTCCTGTTCTTTTGAACTGGTTCTTCAAGCACAGGCAAACTGAAGTTCACTTACATAGGAACTCTTTCTTTTAGGTTCTTGTGATCTAAATTTGCTAATACTATATAGGCAATGAGGAGTTGCACTTTGATTCCTTAGGTCTGTGGATGCTATTTGCTTTTAGAGACCGATAAGAAGGTAAACTTCTTTGTTTGTCTAAATATTGATAGCGAGTGGGGGCAGCAGAATATAAGGCTATCTCCCCTATATTTGGTTGCAGCAGAATATAAGGCTATCTCCCCTATATTTGGTTGCTAACTAGATTCTGTTATGATTTAAGAAAACTGCAGCTCAGAGATCATTTTACATTCACAGAATAAGCACGTGATCATGGTAAGAGATAACGAAAATGGGCAGCTTTGAAATGATAGAAGTTGAGCTGTTTTTAATAGATTTGATAGATACACTAGGAAATACTAGGATTTAAGTGAAGTAGAGGCTTCTGAGGATGGAGAGAGAATGGGAGAGGAAGGGGGTAGGAGAGGGAGGAGAAGGGAAGGGAGAGAGAAGAGGAAGAGGAAGAGGAGGAGGGGAGAAAGAAAGAGGAGAAGGAGGAGGAAGAGAAACAAACACATCTAAGGCTTTATTTGATTCTTACATTGGGAATGGTTTGATATTGCTGGTAGATTGGGATGGGATAGTGATTCACCTCGGTGGCCATGATGTTTTCAGTGTTTAGTGCCCTAAATGGTTAATCTGGCTCTAAATACCTTCCTTTTTTTTTCTTTTTTTCTTTTTTTTACTTTCTGTACCCTTCCAGACTTTTCATACAGCAGGTATTATTCCAACTCTCTATTAGATAGATGACAGTGAAGTAATGTGTATTAACTTGAGTTTGCTTTGCTCATTATGATGAGAAAAATTATTAGAATTAAGATAACAGCAGTTTACAAAAATTCTTTAGAGACTAGTAGTTCTCAAAGTGTGGTCCCTGGACCAGCAAGAGCAGTATCACCTGGAATTTGCAAAAAGTGAGAATCTGCTACCCACCCTGCTACTCTGGGAGTGGGCCTAGCAGTCTGTTTTAACAAGCCCTCCAAGTGATTCTGCTGTGTACTAAAGTTTGAGAAGGATCAGTTTAGGGATCAGAGTTCTTTTCTTAATTCTACCTCTTTGTAGTCATTAGATCTTGGTAAATTTGCTGAACTTTTCCAAGTCTCTGATTCTTGTGTCTGTAAAATGAAAGATGATCAACAATGGCCTGTCCAGCTCTAACATTCTCTGAATCTAGGATTCTAATTACTTGGTGAAAGGGAATGTATTAAGGAAAAGCAATGCCTAGACATCCAGCTGCAGAGATAAATCTCATATATTACTCAGTTACATGTTCCTTCCATATGTTTAATGTACAGCAATCCTTCTCGATCCTCATTAGTTCTGTATCTTTCTTGCAGCAGTTACTATAAAATAAAATGAGCCTGCTAAATAACTCAAGACCAATTCCACTGCAAGTAAGTGGAATACATTACAGTGATCTTACTCTTAATTGTTAAAGATGACATGAAGCTTCAATGATTTTATAAAATGTAATTAAAAGTACACAGCTTTTAGTGGGATGGCTTTATCCAAATTCACCATAAAGTGAGCATTCAGAAAGTACATAATTAAGTCTAGAAGCAATAATAGGGTAGCATAACCCCCTTTTACATTATATAATTTATTCAAAGTTTAAAAAGTGATAAACATAATTTTTCACCAGGATTTGCTAAAGCACACTCTGGTAGCTGATGGACATTAGTTAGTTCAAATGGCCAAAGGGCAAATCTTTTACTCATGGGTTTTCTATTCTCCTAAAAGTAATTTTCAAATAATAACCCGCTTTTCAATTTATTTGGAAGCATGTTACATGGCGTGGAAAGATATAGCTTCTACTGAAAAATGCTAAATGTATGTATTTATAAGTATTGGATATAAATGTGAGTATTTATTTCATGTAAATAAAAACTGGGATCTGGGTCTGCTCTAAGACCCTAGATCCTGAGAAGTGCAGGCATTGACATTTTGCATATTTGGGTTATGTCAGTACTACAAAGTTAACCTCCTTTATCCCATTATTGTATTGATCTTAGTCACTTACATACATAATATATATGTATACATTATGCCAATTTTTAAAAGGCATACCAGTGATAAATCTCCTTTGACTAATTTGAAGTAATTGGGCAGAGGATTCCTTATGTTACAAAGAAAAATTAGCCCATCAGACACATGTGACATAGGTATGATCCGACTTTCCTTGTCTCTGTCTGGTCATAATCTCATTCAGCTGAATTGAATACAATATACATTTGGTTGCTTTGTTTAAAAGGCTCTGCCTTATGTATATGCATGCTTTTTTCTTTATACAATTGAATTCTAGTGTTGTAAGCTAGTTTATAATGGAAGCAATGTGAATATGACAGTGTTTTACTGTTGTTTTTGTTGATATTCTTGGTACATATAAATCAAGAAATTATTTTGAAATAGATACTTTTAAGTGAGGTCTTGGAGTAGCTTCCTGTAAAATTATGTAAGACCCACTTCGATTGAGGGTGATTCTGCATTTTGTAGAAAGTTAGCATATAATGTCATTTACAATAAATAATACCAAATTATTTTCTTTTAGCTTTTGGTGGACACTGAAATTCTTTGAATCAAAACCAGTTGTTAAGAATATAAAAAGAAGACAATAAATTGTCGCTTTTTCTTTTAGCACGGCACTGTCGTTTGTCCAGGAGGGGGAGCTCTCAGTCTGCAAGCAGCACTGCAAAGCAGACAGTCTAGTATCTTATCTGCTACTTGGAAATTGTCTGACAGGAAAATATCAACACAAACCATGCAATTTGCCGCTGGAGCACGCTGGACCTCATCTGCTTAAAAAGATGCACGGATATAGTCATCACAGTTCATAATTTAATAAACTGCTAAAAACCCCACACATTTTCATTTTAGCGACTTTGGTCTCACAACTAAATTCACATTGCTACAAAGACATTTGAATTTTGCACTAATATGTCATGAGCACTGCACCCATTGCAAATTAATGAGTCTCTGAATAGCACTGTGTATTTGTCATTTGAATTTATGCTAATGCAATGAGGTCTCCTGGTGATGCTGATAGTCCATAGCAGCTGCTCGAACTGCAGAATGCACTGGCACTTCCCTTCTACTTTATACTGCTAACTCTTTTCTTGGTTTTTCTGACCTGTCAATTTAGGCAGCAATCCTGTAGCTGGTTATTGATAGGGCTGCTAATTATCTTTGACTTTACACTATTGGCCTGACCCCCAACACTGAGCAGAAGTAATGTATCAGTGTTGAGAGAATTATGTACATCACATGGTGACAGCGTCAGACCAGGAGGTCAGAGGAGTTCATTGAGAACCAGTGGCATTTACAGAAGATGTTGGTATGGAAATTGGTAATATTTTTCAGTGATACTGTGTAATTTTTATCGATAGGTCAATCTAAGAAACTGACTATAATTTTTGTGATCATAATGAACATCATTTATATGTGTGTGCAAAAGCAGAAGATAGTGCTTCTAGCTTTTTCCTTTTCTATTCAATCTATTCTATTGCAGTCTAAAAAAATGGTCATGGCAAAACTTCTGGGTTATCAGGGCATCTGAGTCTTATTCATGGTTGTAAATTACCTGTTGGTCAAAGAGATATGGTGACACAATTGGATCTAGTGGAAGAATTGTTGACATAGTGGGCGTGTTTAAGAGGGAGATGCATAAATAACCATTTTCATAGGACACAAGTCAGTGACGAAAGGTTCCCAAGTGTCTCTTGTTATTTTCTTTCCCCAAGTCTCAATTATGAAATTACAAATTTTTCTTAGACTAGTGTTTCCATTTGATCTGCTTCTAGAAGGAGGAATTAAAGTATGTGGAGTTTATTCTAATAAATTCTGGAAATTAGATTTAGTGTTTAGAAATGTCATGGAAAAATTAAGCAGAAAATTAAAAGCTAAAAACAAAGTATACATTAGATTATGCACCTTTTGAAAATTGTTACTGAATTTAAGATATGTTCTTTTTTTTCCTCTCAGGGCCAAATAAAAGCATGCAAACTTTTTTCTTTCAAATTAAAAAAAAAATCCACATTTTTTTTTTGAAAGGACAAACAAACAAATGCACATCCCGATTAAAATGTAGCATTGTTAGTATTCATTTCCTAGACTGTAAAGGAAGCCTACATAAGTAAGAATCAATTCCTGAATTATCTCTAAGGGAAAAAAGCATTCTAAGGCAGATAGGTATGATTAGGTATGATTATTTGTTAAGTGATGTCAGAAAGCATGGAGTGTAGAAGAGTAACTTATTAATCTCAAACAGTGCCCAAGAGCAAGAAGGCTCTTTTCTTATGAAACTCATAAAAGGAAGAGGATTTTTATCTTGACTGCACAGTTTAGTAAGCTGCTTGGAGCACAAGCCCCAGGAGATAAAACACTTCTGTTTTCCTCTACCTGTTGGCACCAACCCAAGGGTTAAAGGGCCTCTCTAGAGAAAGAAACTTGACTGAGAAGGAAGCACATAGGCTCTTTACTACAGCGCCTCCGTTTTCCATCAAGGCTAGGAGACGTTTTTTTACTCTTCTTGGAAAAACTTTGAAATGTAAACTGTTTCGATTGATGGCTCCTTCTGGCCCTGGCAACTCTTTTTGGTAGCTGGTGCTCTTTCTGTAATACTTGTTAAAAACGTCTCCGTAGCAAAGATGTTGTTTTTTATGTGATTTTTTTTTTTTTTTTTTTAAAGTCAGCGCATGTGTGAGTACAGACAGGCTCTCATCTTGCGCTGCGGAGACTGGCAGGTGAACACCTACTCCTGTTGCCCTTATTCATTTGCAATACTTTATAAGATTAGTCTCTTTGAAAGCTGTTTTCAGTCTAAACTGTCAATCCTCTTCGAATGTGGTCTCCCTCACTGGGAATGACTTCTTAGAACTCGTGAGAAGTGCTGTGGCCTGAAAGTCCCTTTCTTAGCCTAGAGAAGCTTCCATGAGTCTCTGATAACCTGCCCCTGAATCTTCTATAACAAGGCTGTCTGCGGCAGCTTTCTAAAATTGAACACACGTCTAAGGTATTGTATGGTTTAGAGCAGACTTTAACCTACATAAACAACTTCCATTATTATTCACAATCTTGTGTGGTAAATTTTATTTTTGATCAATCATCTGTGAAATGACTGCATCTGTGATTTTTTAAATATTCTTGTAACATTCTTAAATTACATCCATGTGGAGAGAATTTGGGTGATAAAATTGACCAATCTGCTTGAACTGTCTGATTTAAGTAGTGAAATAGATCAAACTGCATAAACCAGTGTCAAAATACCCGTTTTTGTCTAAATGTTGACTGCTGCTTATGTTGCTCTGCTGGTTAAATTGTTATTTTATCCTATGCTATATAGAATCAGGTTCATGAGTTAAATATTTCTATTTGTTGTGGACTTATTTTTCTTTGATCGTATTGGATGTATTATACTTTTCTTCTGTTTTGCTGCTGTTGCTTTTCTGAAAGATTATACTCCCTTGCATGTACCATGACGGAGAAAGCTCTGTGACCTGTTTCTGAGTGGAACCACGCTCTTGCCCAGCGTTTTGTACTGAGTTCTCCCATTTGCCAGACATTTCCCCCTCATCAACAGCACATTCTCAGGCAGCAAGCCTTCAGATCAGTAGAAATTTGACTTGCAAGTGTTAAGGCATGCACCGATTAAGTATATGATCTTGAGGGCAAGAAGACATGCTGGCTGTAGTTCTCTTCAGCCAAGTGGTTGCTCAAGTGCTCAGAGATGCTTCTTTCCCTCCATTATCTTCTTCCTCTCCTCTCCTCTCCTCTCCTCTCCTCTCCTCTCCTCCTCTCCTCTCTCCTCCTCTCCTCCTTCCTCTCCTCCTCTCCTCTCATATACACAAACACACAAAATATATACACATTACCTTATACATACACAACGTTAGACTGGAATTATCATACTGTTACTTTTTAGGTTTTGAAATTGCAAGTAAACACGAAAACATTCTAAAACACCTTTTAAAATTATTAACTGAAATAAAGGTAAATTTAATCCCTTCTGAATCAGTATGAAACATTTAATTTCCTTCTTATGGCACTAAAATTTTAAGTAACTATTGATTCTATTTCATCTCAGTATTTGAGTATATATGTACCTGGTGCATTATAATTTCTAAGCAGTACATAAAAGTCCTACATCAAGGTTCTTGCCTTCAAGATGCTTATAATCTAGTAGGAAAACAAGATTAGAAACAACATAAGCAGTATAATATAAATAAATATAACATGTGTAAACAATACAAAATTATTCTTTTGTATTAAAGTGCTAGGTACTATTTACTTTGCAGAATAATGTTCTTGATTTCTTAAATATAATTCTTATATTCTTTGTTTTTCGAAATATGTGGGAGAAAAAAAGCAAATCAGAAACTAAATGGCAGAATAGTTTGCAAGGTCAGTACTTAGCTTTCTTCTCTTTATCCCATCCCCTCTTTTTCCTTCCCCTTGGTCCTATTAGGAATGTCAGAGCTACACTGAGACTGTCCTCATCGCCATGGCCAGTGTCTGAGCCAAGCAGAAACCAAACAAAGAGTGAGACCTCTCTGTAGACTCAAGTGGAAGGCCTGGGATCACTGGCCTTTTTCAAAAAGGATACAGTTTTCAGTAAATTCCTACCCTTACAAAGCTTTCTTTCTTAATTATGATGGTTTTAAAATTTGTTGAAGAGAAATATGGCAATTCATTTTCAGGGAGGCCTTAATATTCTCATTTGTAAAGTGAAGATAACTTTGTAAAAATTTATAAACAAATGATATCTAAGAAACCATCTAAAGAAAAAAATTTTTTTCTATGCTTTCAAATGATAGCATCATGGAGTTCTAGTTGACTACTTTGGGGTCCCAGAGACTAATGCATAGTATTAAAAAAAAAAATTAGAAATATTTAAATCAAAATATGTTTTGCGTTTGATTAAAAAGTAGTGGAAAGAAAATAATTCAACCTGGTATGTTTCATTTTAGGAATTGAATATAGAGGTAAGAAAAAAATGTGAGAGAAGGGGGAGTGTGGGAGATATGGAGGGGAGAGAAGGGAGTGACAAATTAAAAAAATATTATTATTGTGGTAAGAACACTTAACATGAGATCTACCCACTTAACAAATTTTTAAGTGTATATTAATTATTAACTATAGGCAAGTCATTGTACACCAGATCTCTAGAACTTATTCATCTTGTATAACTAAAACTACATACCAGTTGAATTCCTCATTTCCCCTTACCCCCAGCCTCTGGCAAACACCGTCCCACACTCTGCTTTTATTATTCAGCCTTTAAAAAAGAAGGAAGTCTTGCCATTAGTGACAACATGGATGAAACTGGAAAACATTATGCTAAGTGAAATAAGCCAGTCACAGAAGGACAAATACTGCATGATTCCTCTAATCTGAGGTTTGCAAAATAGTCAAACTCATAGAAGCAGAGACAGAAATGTTTTAGGGAGTAGAGGAGAATAGAAGTGGAAAGAGAAATTGTGTATAAATCATTTCTTTAGTGAATCTCCGGTATCATTTTCCAAGTTCTTCAGCTAGGTTTTCTTTTACTGAATTACTCACCTTTCTGCTTCTTTCTGCTACAGACACTGGGATGTAAAATTAAAGACTCTCAAACTCCAAAGGTACAGAATAAGTATGCATCATTCCAATTATGTATACTACATAAGGGGAGGGGCAAAGATATTTTAAAACTTACAAGCGAACTGATAAGAGAGAAATTATTGAAGTGAGGAAATGTGAGACTATCATTTAGCATTTATTTAAGGTCAATTGAGAGAATTTTTTAAATTATAAATGAGAAAGAGAAATTAAAATACTGAGAATATTATTTGAACACTATCTGCCTAATATAATGACAGTATTTGTGGGGCCTGGTCCAATTCATGCAGGGACATTAGAGTAAATTTTGACACCCCTTTTTAAAACCTACGTAGAATGTTACAAGTGAACTTAGGCCCTATAAAGGGATGCAGCTGATCCTAAAAATATGATCTATGGCCCTTAATTTTTAGTCAGGTGACTAACATACTTCAACTTTGCAAGCCTGTCTTATCCTGTGGTCTCTTTGTGTTCCCTGGAGGGCCTAATTTAAGAGTATGGCCTTCATAGGCCAGGCATGTAGGAAGTGCTTGCCAATGTAATCAGCTTAGTAGGACTTGGTAGCTTAAAAAATCATAAATGGTATAAATAGTTTCTTCATTTTTCAAAAAAAGAGCCTTCAGAAATCTTATCAGGCACTATGAAAATAGACTCCACAGAAGACTCTTCCCCTTCTTCCTCCCACTCCCCAATTTAAATCAACTAATTAAGAAAGACTGTAACTAGAAGGGAATGATTAACTCATTAATTTAATCATTGTCATACTTGTGAATATGGACTTGTACTAGAGTTAAGAGGTTAATGAATTCAAATATATTGTCAAAACTGCCTATGGTTTTCAAAGAGGAGGATTTTATGTTCTGTAGTTTATATGCATAGAAGTTCAAACTCAGCTGTGATAAAGTTTGACATCAAAGTAAGTTACTGAAATTGTGCAGAAAGTGGCGAATAAGAAAAAATAAGAATTTCTCTTTTCACTGTTGCCAACATCACTGCTACTGTTAACGCCACTGCCACCAACACCACCATGATATTCTCATAGATTTTTCATCTACAGCTGGGTATCAACTTGCTTGGACATAAGACTGTCCACATGAAAGGATGTTAGAGATATCTAGAACTTAGTGTTTGGCCATCTTTTCTTACTGGGAAAGTTTGTAACAATTTTATCTCTAATATATGCTAAAATTTTTTAAAAATATGTCTCTAGCCCAGCTCTCTCTCTGTCCACTACCTATCTTGTTATCCATCAAATATAGCAGGCACTGAGCTAAGCACAGTGAATCCAGTGGTTAACAGAACAGACACAGCTCCTGTCCTGGCAATGCTTACAACCTGGGGTGATGCAATTAATAAAATAGTACAAATAAATATCTAATTATAAATTGTAATTAGTATTCAGTAAAGCACAGGAGATGATGAGAGATTATCACCTCTCATGAAGAGACCTGATTTATATTAGAAAGCTTCTCTAAGGAAGTAGCAATTATGTTGGAATCTGAAGAATGAGCAGGAGTGGCCAAATGAAATGATGGGAGGAAGAGAATTCCAGGCAAAGATAACAGCACATGCAAATACCCTGAGGCAAAAAAGATCTTGGCACTCTGTAAACTGAAAGAAAGCACATGTGCCTGCAGGGTTGTAAGAGAGAGACGATGATGTAAGATGAGACTGGAGAGGAAGACAGGAGAAGACCTTGCAGAGACTATTTCTATTTTAAAAAATAGAAAACCATTGACAAGTTTTAGGAGAGCTGACATGATCAGAGTTTTGTTTAAAGAAAACCACTATGGTTATTTGTGGAAAATATATTGGAAGAGATTACATAGTGGAAACATGAGAATAGCAGTCTAGCTGAGAGAGGATGGTGTTTCTGAAAAGAATGTAGAGATGGAAAGAATGTAGAGACGGAGAGTAGCAACCACTTTCCATTATGTGTCCCACACATTCTCTTCAAACCATACAAGATGATGGTAGGCAGGGCATTAACAAAAATGTTTATAAGTTGAGGATGAAATAGACATCAGAGGAAAATTACCTGTAGTACTAAGAAGAAGCCATTTGTCAAAGTAGGATATTTGGAGTCCAAAGCTTCTGGATAGCTTTTTCATATCCTAGTCACACTCACTTGCGTAGGTAAGATTTTTTAAGCAAGACACCCCTATATCATCACGGACTGCTTTCACCTTGTCATTCTAGGTCAAGTGTGCCTAGTGTTCACTCTCATGTTCACAAGTGCAGATCATTCTTACTACTTATAAGAGACTTCTTCCTTTGCTAATAGGAAATAAGCCAATAGAGAGAATAAACTCAGAGTATTGTTCCTCTCCTTCCCCTTTCCCTATGATCTCCATGTCTAAAGGGGGCACAAATTTAGAAATTCGAAGTCTATTGTTTTTACTCTTAATTTCTGAATTTAATAGACCTCTGAATAAAAAGCTAAGGCATCTTGATTAGATCTTTAAAATTCACATCTTTAACTTTAGGTCCCAATAATCCAAAGCAGAACAAAACGTCTATTGTACTCCATAGTTGCTCTATCAACTGTCTTCATTAATGGAGACACTATCAATCCATTTGACTAATCCAGAACCTGGACATTTTTTATAGTTCCTCTTTCCTTTCTCTTTTCACTATCATCTGGTCCCTAAGACCTGTCTCTTGAATCTATCTTTTTTCCTTCATATCCCTTGCCCAATTACAACAGTTAAAACAATTTTTCTGAAATGCATATTTGATCATTTTATTCCCTTGCTTAAAATTCTTCAACGACTTTTTCTTATCTTCAAATAAAATTTAAATTTATTGGCAAGTCAGATAGTCATTGATAACAATGGATGCCTCTTAACTACCGAACCACCTGTTCGTCTCTTTTCATCACCTGCCATTCCCAGTTCAGCGACACTGAAATGTAGATTCTCACATACATTTGTTCTTTCATAACTCTGTGACCTTTCAAATACTCTTTTTCCTGGTCTCCCTGTCATCCTCAATCTTCTGGCTAACTCCAAATCACTCCTTGAAACTCAGAGCAAATATTACCTCTGATAAGCACTCGATAGTCTTTGTCCTTGACTTTGGCATCCCCTTCCCAGATAGAGTCAGGAGCTTTTTCTTGCATTCTGTGCTCGACTCTACTATATGACTACTGTCTTGTCTCTGTCGGTTCACATTGTGTGTGTGTGTGTGTGTAGCTCAAGTGTGTGGAATAGTGACTAGGAATGTGGGCTTTGGACCTATTTGGGTTTCTGCAGACCTAACTAATGAAATATATAACCAGGCAACTTTGGTTTCTACATCTTTTATGGTGGATTACTGATTTTAAAAGATAATACAAGTAAAATGCATAACGTTTATGGTGCATACTATATTGGTAATAAATGTTGTTTGTTGCTATTATTTGTATCAGTAGGAGTAGTTCCGTAGTTTCTAATATGGTTTGTATTACTTAGTAGATACTCAGTAAATGTTGGTTAATTGAATAAATAAGTCTATACCAAGGAAAGCTGGCTTATAAAATCTTGAGGATAACTTAAATTTCTCATAAGAAAACTGTCTGTAGTTCAAAGTAGTTTGGATACCTAACCATTTTCACATTGTATTGTCAACAATATGAATATAGAGTATTCTAGATTTCATAACTGCCACGATCTACAGAGTTAGGTAACA
Organism: Pteropus medius; assembly: GCF_902729225.1. NCBI lineage: Eukaryota > Metazoa > Chordata > Mammalia > Chiroptera > Pteropodidae > Pteropus > Pteropus medius. The sequence continues at coordinate 9,451,836 of NW_024346062.1, read as the reverse complement.
AAATTGAAATTGTTGGAATCACCTGGCAGAATTCTAATACATCAAATAATTATGACTAATATAAAAAAGACTTCTGGGAAACATTTTTTGAGGCGCATGGTTAAGGATATTTCTATTAGATTGAAGATTCCATACCCCAAATTCCCAAATATGCAATTTCTATACAGAGCTTGTTATTTATTTTCCTGTGTGAATCAGCTGACACATGGATGTTTGAGGGCTGTCTTTCTTTTTTCTTTAACTCTATGTGTAATTAATGATCATTAGCATACCTAACTTGATGAGATTATATTTAGAACAAAATTATTTCTTATCTCTAGGTATTATCATAATAAGCACTATAACTAAGTCTTGGTTATATACACCAATAAAGCAGATTAGAGGTGTTAACAACTCTCTAAATATTTCTATTATTGAAAATTGTAAAATACTTTAATATCATTTGAATATTAAATATAAATATTTGGACACAAAAAAGAGTTTGAGCCAAACAGTAAAGATACACTGTGAACCACAGGCAGGACTGCAAGTGTGCAGAGACTTGTGCAATGATTGGCACTGAAATTCGGCATCTCAACTCTGAAGATTGGTGGGACCTTAGAGACTGTTGAGTCCAACTTCCACATAATGCGTGCATGATTCCTGCACCATAAGTTGTTTCCCAGAAGTCTTTTTTATATGGTATCTTTTTGACCATTTGCAGTTTTGGACACCTCTAGCTCATGAGACTTTAAATAGCTCTAGTGAGTGTTTTAACTTCTTTTGAGCAAAACACTATTTTTCTGTAACTTCCATCTATTTGTCTTAATTGTTCTCTGTGAATGTATTCTGAGTATTGATTTTACTTGATGAAAAGTTACTTAGAGCAATACTTTATATCAAAGATGGTTACTTTATAGGGTAGAATAAAACATTTCTGCTGAAAATTCTGTAATTTCTAAGATAAAAATCAATATTTCTGTGATTGGAGAAAAATTGTTATTCTAAACATTTTAATTACACTCTTTTTGGGAAAGATTTTTTTTTTCTCTTAGCAAAGCAAATAATTGGGCCATTTGAGTGTGAAAAGATAGGCCACAGGAATTGGTCTGGAAGGTGAGGGCTTACTGGCTTTGTGTGAGAAAAGGTGTGTTCAAGGGCTTTCAAAGAGAGAGGGTAATGGGCTACTGATGGGGAGAAATCAGCTATAAGGCAGTGGGGAGAGGGTGACGAGATTGCCAGAGGCCAGGGCCTGAAGAGGAAATATGACCTGTTGGAAAATATTGGGATGATGGAGATAGCAAAAGCACTTAAGTAATAGGGATGTCTGGAATATATTTTTAAATTTTTATTTTGCATGATACTTTCTTGTATCATGCAAACTAAACCTGTAGTTCAAATCTATTTCATGCACTGCTGTTTATTCACTAATGACTTTTATTATTGATACTCAGGGAAGAATTGATGGAATAAAGCACCATGCAGTTGGCTCTTCATATCCATGGCTTCTGCATCCACAGATTCAACCAACTGTGCATGCAGAGGGCCAACTGTATGCAATGTACTATGCCATTTTATATAAGGAATTTGAGCATTCATGGGTTTTGTTATCTGTAGGGAATTTCTACAACCAACCTTCCATGGATAACTAAGGGCAACTGTATTTCATAGTTGGATCGGTTGGGTAAGCAGGAGAATACTAATGCAGCAGAGATTGTTGAGAATATTTGGGCAGTGCAGTTGACACTAGATTTTCTATTTTCTATTATGAGTTGAGATTTAAAAATAAATTAAATGTGGGTGAAATTGACCCAAGAAAGTTGGAAGAGTTGAGGATACCCAGGCTATTAACACAGGGTCTCACTTCAAAAAACTGAAATCTTATGGTTGCAGTGGGCTATTCAGAATGTGTTTGGCTATGTTTGGATATGAAGTAGAGGAATGATCTGACTCTCCTTTGCTATTAATGGTTTTCTGTATCATTTGAGTAGAAGCACTGCTTTTATTCTGTCAATATAATTCTTGCAATTTGGTCTTTAGAACTGAACTGTGATTTTTTTTTTTTTTAATGACAAAGTAGAGTGAATGATTGCATTCCTATTTTGGATTTTCTTATTTTTACATAATATGAAAGCGTATTATTTGAAGATAAGATCTAAGTGTTGCACTTTCTCTTTACTCATGGCCTCATCTCTTGTTCAGTTAGAAAACCATTTGACCAAATTGTGGTCCCATTGTTTAATGGTTCTAACTGAAGAAATTCCATAGTATAGGGGAAATACACTAAACTTGGAGTTGGAAGATCCTGCCTTGAATACTAGTTTTGCCAATCAAACCTAGATAAATGCTAGGAATGTTACATATTCAGAGTCTGAATTTCCATATTTATAAGACTGGAATTAAACAATGTCTTTTCTCTCTCCCTTACAGAATTGTGGTGATGGTCAAATGCCATGATATGAAAACATCTTATAAATCCAAATACCTCATTCAAATCTAAAATTATATAATTTAATTTTAACAAATATCTTTTAAACAAATAATAGAAGCATGCTGGAGATGAATTTAAAATACCTTTAAAAAAAACTGAGAGAAATAGAGACCATCTTTTTGACTTGTCAATGAAATTATTATTTTGCCTTTATAACTTTGTAACTCTCTCTGATTGAGTGAACCATCCAAATGACAAATTTTCTATTTGTTAAGGCACATCTTCAATCAACTAATTTCTTCAGATAAATTGCATGTCCTTTGAAAAAATTGGTAACTATGATATACAATTTATGGCTTTAGCAAAGTATCCACTTAAATAGCAGATAAATTTTTTTTCTATAGAGGGCCAATAATCATTAGCCAAAAAAATAAAAATAAAAAAATAAAAGAAAGAAAATCCCAAACTCTTAAATCCAAGCAGTTTAATCTATATTCTAGTTGGAGACATAAATATAAATTTTACAAGTCATTCAAAAATATGGTTTTATATTGTGACCAATTAAGGAATGAGAGACACTGAGGAGAAAGAGAAAAGAGATGAGTATAAGGACAGAACCTTTCATTCATCATATTTTAAATGCCTATATTTCTTTGTTTTACTGTCTAAGCCCAAAATTGCCATTTGAAAGGCTTGGAAAAACATCTTTCTCTTACTCAATAGCTATTGAAATCCATGACTGTTGTCTGACCGCCAATAGTTCTCTCTTGGCCACTCTACTATTGTTACAACCCATGCCTCTGCCTCTTTCCGAAGCCTACCTTCATGTGAAAGCCAAGATTCTTCCAGTGTCTGTGGTAGAAACATGGGATCCAGTGCCTCCTTAAACCATCTCACTCCTGGTGATTTAAGTCTTGTTTCTTCTGCAGTGTTCATGTTTCCTTCTCACACCCAGTCTTTACTACTGAAATCAACTACTTGGGACATACCTGCCCCTCTTCTGAGAATCTCAGAATGAAGTATTATACATGCTGTAGGGACCTCTGTAGAATTTTGTTTTGGACATTTACACAACTGGTTGAGTTTATCAGTCAAGAAAGGGATGTTGGGTAGGCAATTAATAAGGAAGCTTTCCAGGGGCTTAATGAAATGAGGATCATGAGTGGTTTCAGTTTATTGTCTGGTTCCCCCTCACCAGGCTAATTAAAGCACAGATTGGAGGGCTAGCGGGGAGAGTTGAACATTGTCTGAATTAATTTTCATGCTGATAAGATAAACTTATTTTTTAACTTCTCTGAGCTTTAAAGTCCATAGGAAATTGGCATGCACAGAACAACTGCCTAATAGTGAGCCATTTTCTCAAGGAAACAAAAGCTTGTAGGAAGCCCAGGTGATGGCTTTTTATATTCTGAAACCTGGAGTGAACTTCAGACAATGCCATCAAATTGGAGAGCTTACCTGTGCCTTGGATACCAAGGGCCAGCACAATGTCTACTTAGTGACTGTTGCTGACTGCCTCACTCAGGCTTTTGATGTTAAAGCAAATACCACTGGAAATAGGCTAGTTTCTTCTGTGTCTCCTGGGGGACTCTAGAATTTTATAAATTTTATAGTGTATGTTTATATTTGTATAATCAGCACATTTTCTAATTAAGTGGAAGTTAGTGTGTTTTACTAAGTATAGTTGAAATTATTGCCTTTAAACACCAAACTAGACTATAAAATATAACTTCTAAAATTGTATATGAGAATAATGTATTATACAGTACTCACTGTGTGTACACACTGTTTTAATTGCTTAACCTATATTTGTTCATTTAATCTTCACGACTCTATGAGATTTCTCTTATTAACCTCAATTTACATATCAGGATATTAAGGCAAAAACAGGTTAAGTGATTGCCTAAATTACGTAAAAACTTAAGGTTGTACAAAACCTCTTCCACTCACCTAGCCATGGAAGAATCTGGCGTAAAAAAATTCAACAGAACTCTTTGTGGGCTGATATTTACAAGTATTTGTTAGAAGAGACAAAAACATCGGAAGATGGGTGACTGATTTAGAGACTCATTGAGTTGAGATTTAGTGACCAGGACAGACAATTGGAAGACTCATGTGGCAGTGTAGAAGGCAGTACAGAAAGTGTAGGAGTGTTGGAAAATTCAAGATACAGGGAATTAATCTTTTGAAATTTTGTGGGGATAATTAATAGGGTAAATAGAGTAAATATATAATTAATAGAGCAGTGAGTAAAGATGGAAAATGAAATAACTTGAGGAAAAGCAAGAAAGGTTAATTCAGGAACTTGTGTGGACAGAGTACAGTCCTGATGCTGATCCACACTTAATTTGTTCAAAGAAGACAATTTTGATGTTTGATAGAAGTATCTGTTAACACCCTGAATGAAAAAAATTATATCACACTAGTGATTAAAGAGATTCTATTCAAGTGATTCTGCCTTTGGGTTGCAGGGAGGGTCGAGAATAGGGATAAACTGTTGAGGAATTCACCCAAACTATTAGACATGTATAGCAGTCAATAACTGTATGCATTAAGACTGGCTACAAACATTGCGCATTTTAACTCATACATCAATCCAAAAGAATTGTCTAAAAATGAGGAAGTGATCAATCAATGAAATGCAAAGATAATATCTTCTTTTAAAATGCCAACATTTAAAATGCTTACAAGAATTTGATGGGCTATGGTGGATACATTTTTCCTAGAGTATGATCCTATCTGAGCCAAAGGTCTCTTTACAATATATATTTGGTAATGTCACCTCTACTTCCCTGAAATAAACTCCACAGATAATGTAAAATCAATAATGCTATAACTTTTATATAAAGGAAAAATAAATGAAAATATTAATATTAAAACTGTATGTATTTCCATATATTAATGTTCTGGCAAAGCAATGCTAGAAAGCATGATGAGGTAGTTAGAAGTGTGCAGCTATCTGAAAAATTCCTGTGGATTTGAGAGACAAATTCAAACTGACACAGTTGTGTTATACCAGTAGCCCAAATACCATTTGTGGTGCTGCTGTCAGTAATGTGATTTTCCAAAATGATAAACAACTAAAGGTACACTTTTGAACAAAATAGAATACAATCTCCTTTCATTTTCCATAGTAGTTACAATTTCTTGAATATCATGGATATCAAAACTGCATAAAGCAGTACTCTGTGTTTATATGTAAAAGGAACTTACGTACTCTGTGTTTATATGTAAAAGGAACTTAAGTTGTAAGCTTGGGTTTTTTGCCTATTTGAATGTCTGATGTGATATTTTAAGAAAAAAGAGATGCTGAATAATTTTTTATGGTCTAAGGTGTCTAGCAAGCCTGGGCCCCATCTACTAAATGCTAATAGCACCCTCCATCTTTGTGGCAACAAAATAATTAAATGTCTGATTAAATCTTGGGACTCTCATAATTTTTAGTCCTCAAAAGTATCAAAAATCAGATTCTGACGTCACCAGTGTCTCAGGATAGTCAGAAAACCATTTTTTTTTTTTTTTTTTTTTTTTTTTAGCTCATCAGGACCTTGCCTAGACCATGTGAAAGCAAAACAACAAACTATCCCCAAATCGAATAGCTCAAAACAACAAGGATATGTCATTTCTCACAATTTGGGTAGTTGATTGAGCAATTAATTCCTATGAATGCCAATCGAGCCTCTCCAGTCACAGTGGCAGTCTAAAATGCCCCCATATATTTTCAGTTTTCTACCTGGCAAACTTCAATTTACTCTCCAAATCTCAATTTAGATATCACTTTGTCAGTGAGACATTTTCTGATTCCACATTCTAGATTGAACTCTCCTTGTACTACTCCCATAAACATTCATTTTCTAACACTCACCACATTTTTCATTGCTTAGGTATTTTCACTGTCATACTATGAATTCTGTGTGAGTGAGTCCTATGTTTTATTCCTCATTGTATCCTGGTTACCTTGTCCCAGATACTAAAAAAAAAATTTTTGTATTATATTGCATTGGGTTGATTTGAAATTTAATTTGTGGATCAATTGCCCACTCTCCTCCTCTCTCAATGTGACCTAATAGTTTTAGGAAATGTTGTGGATTATCTAAAATGTCATTTTATCAACTAAATTAAAAAAAAATTACACTTGGAGATTAACTAAAATGAAATTTTTGATCAATAGAAAAACATACAACATAATGTACATTCATCCTTCCATGAAGCATCATCACATCATTACATTCTCTATTATTCTGCTGATAGGTGCTTAGAATCTTCTTTGGCATGCATCTTTACTCATCTGGATTTCTAACTACTTCCTATCCTATATTTATTGGGTACACACTCTGAATCTTGAAATTGGTTGGCATCTTTAGCTATTTTTACTGAAACTCAGGATGTCTTTCCCTCCTAGGGATTTATCCTCAGTTTTGAATCACCCTTCAGTCGCATTACAGCATGCTCATTCCTTAATGATTGATCCTTGGCCTCATGCTCATTTTATCACTCATAATCTATACCTGATCTGCACAGATGTTTTGTCCTGAGTCCTGGGATGACCTGTGGCACCCACAAAATTGGTTGAAGGAATGAATCTAGAACATGACTTATTGGTTCCACTTTCCCACTGTGGGTTGTCCTGGCAAATGATATTGGATTATTCACATTAATAATCCTTTAAAATACCTTCTTATCACCAATTTCTGAGCCTCTCATAGTTCTAGAATTACAACTTTGAGGGAAAAAAAGTGACTCTAGTTAATATAAAGTCTATTTCTTAGGATTCAGACCACAGAAGCTTATTGTACTGTTAATGTTAGCTTAACCAGTATAATGTACTTAAACTAAGAGTGGAGTTCTCCCTTGAAAAACAGGGACTGTATTAGATTAATTCTAGAGCCCCTCACAAATGCAATTTCAGAAATTCTGAAATTCCTCTCACATTACTTCTTTGTGTGTACCCCATTAAAACGCCCTGAATTTCTAGTTTCTCTCTGCCTGTACTTGGTACAATATCAATTCTTAGATAAGAAACTGGAATCTGGGAGAATAAGGTGGGACGTGAGTTGGTAATTTTTTTGTTTGCATGCCTGCCTTACACACATGCTTAATCAGCCTTGTAGTTTGAATAAGTAGTAGAAGCAATGCTATGTATTTGAGCTATTTTGAGACATTGAAAACATTGTGTCTCTTTCAAAATTGGCCACGTCTTTTTTGATTTTCTTCCCACTCTGAACATAAAACAGGTGCACCAGCAATAGTTGGCACAAAGTGAAAAAGTTTTTGCATTGAAGACTGATCATTTCTTGTAGTTCACTTTATCTTAGTCATCAGTGTTGATTCAGAGATATTAAGTATGGTAATAACTTGAAGCCAAATTAGTCAAGATTTGGCCAGCACTAACCAGGGTTTGCTTTAACTGTGGGAGGAACTTGCAAAAGGCAATATTGATTATGTCTGGGATATGCCAATTATAATTTGACATTCTGATTTCTGCTTTTTGTTTAACTTAGAAGCAGATTCTGCTTTGCTCTATTTGTGAAAGACAACTGGATGAGCGAAGATTACTACTTGCAATAAGACTAGCAATTTATCTGAAATTAGAGCCAGAGAAAACAATATCTACTTTTTGCTCATTCTCACTCAAAATGGATGGAGGTGAGGAAAATTATTGAATAACATTATTTAGATAAAAAGAGAAAGATGGAAAGAGTAGGAAAGCCAGGAGTGACACTTGAGATGAAAATTCAAACAAAATATAATTACATACTTGGAAGATTTTTAATATGATACATAAAGTGGTGTAAAAAGAGTAAAGAAATATGTCACCATGAAAAAATAATTGGGTGCTGAAAAGATGCAGAGTGAATCGATATACAAAAAATGGACATTTTAGAGAAATAAGTTGCTACTTTGTGATCAATTTCATCTATACCCCATGACAAAGTGGACTGATGTCAGATTCATACCAAAGTAAGTTAAACCATCCTTTAAGGGAAAGGGACTCCGTCTGGAAAGTTTCTGCATGTGCTTTTGTTGGGAGCCAGAAGTGTATGAATCATAGCCGTGGGGAAAATTCAGTAAGAACATTAGCCTGAAGTAATTTAAACACAGACTGTGCAAAAGAAGTCAGTGCAGGTGAGGGGACCCACTCAGGGCTATGCCACTGAGGTCAGAATCTAAAGAAGGATTAGGAAGAGCCAGCCTGAGATGAAGTACTGCCTTGGACAAGGGAATCATATTTGCAGGTACCCAGCATGAGAGTTCTCCAAAGAATCTGCAAAAGCACCCATGAGAGAATTTGTCTGCGAGACCCAAAGAACACAGTACCTTTTCATGACAGTCAAGGACTTTCCTACCTCTCTTCCCTCTCTTCCCTCCTATACACGTTTATCCCAGAAGGTTGAGAAATAGCAGCTATTGAGTAAGGGAGAAAGAAAAAAAAAGGTGAGGGAAAGAGAGAAAAAATAGACCATATTTCATCCTCGAAGGCAGATGGCTCATCTGCTGCGAGCCTTTGTTGGAGAGCAGTGGGGGTGAGTCTTACTTGTGAATGAACTTTGAAGGGTTAATTAATATATTGGATTAAAATTATAATTTCTGAATGAAGGGTTAAAGTGACCATAGGAATTTCTATTACCAACAAGAGAATAGAAAATCATGATGCCTGCCTGCCTTTTAATCCAATGACAAAGGTAAAACTTTCCCCAGTGATCATATTTTAAAGGACAGAGGAAGACAGAAATCATAGAGATAACTTTTGCTTATGTGTCACAAGTACTTTTCAACGTAGTGGTTCTGGAGGAAAAAACAGATTCTTTCTCGAAGGAGATATGTCTTTGAGCTACGAGATCATGAGCTTTAGAATTTTTTTTTTTTAAATCTGTTTTGCCATTTCTTAGCTTATAACCTGGAACAATTTATGTAACTTCTCCGAACCTCATCTGTAAAATGGAACTAATAATATTTAACCGTGAAGGTTTATGAAGATCCACAGTTATATTTAAGAAATATTGTTATTTTTCATTTTTTTATTCTCTTTTCAAGATAAAATCTAAATCTATTATTTTTAAAAATATGCTTCATGGAAGATGTATTGTAGATGTTGTGGGATATATAAAAAATGTTTGCAGGCCTTGCCTACTGTTTACGGATATATAATCCTCTATAGAAAACAGATTGTAAATTTCTTGACTGTGAGAAGCAGCAGTTACAATGATCATCATAAAGTATAATAGTCAGTGGGGACTACTGGGGAGATCATTTACATGGGTTATTAAAGACAGTTGTAGTCTGAGGTGGTCAAGTTCAGCTGTGTGGATAAAATCAGACTTAAACTGGATTTGATAGGATTATGGCATAACATTCAAGTATAGTATTTCCTCCTTATCCATAGTTTCAGTTACCAGCAGTCAACCTTTGTCCGAAAATATTAAATTTTCCCAGTCATTGACATCTTCTGCTTCTGACATCCAACCATCAACATCATCATGGCTCGGTGATCTAGGATTATATGAAGCAGGTGATCCTCTTTCCAATGTATCAACAGAGATCAATAATGCTATGTCACAATGCTTACATCATTTACCTCACTTCATCTCATCATGTAGGCATTTTATCATTTCACATAACAAGAAGAAGGTTTAGTATAGTACACAGTAAGATATTTTGAGAGAGAGAGAGAGAGATCACATTCAAATAACTTTTATTGTAGTATTTTGTTATAATTGTCCTATTTTGTTACTGTTAATCTTTTACTGTGCCTAATTTATAGATTAAACTTTATCATGGATATATATTTATAGTAAAAAAACATTGTATATATAGGGTTTGGTAGTATCTATGGTTTCAGGCACACTCTAGGGGTCTTGGAACATATTCCCTGTGGATAAGAGAGGATTACTGCATGGGGAATAAAATCTATAAGTATTTCCAGACAGAAAAAATGCCTTGAGTAAAAGTGGAAATTGGCAAAGCATAACTACGGGACAATATACTGATATTTGTGATGGAGCATAGATGTAGGAGTGTCTTTGTAGAAGGAAAGAAGTCAGTTGATGGAAGATACTTATGAACTAAACACTTTTGCTTGGTATATATACTATAGTCAAGGTGAAGACTTAAAATTTTGGTGGGGAAAAAGGCATTGCTTGAAAAAATCAAGTTTGGTTTATAGGCTGGATTAGCTGGAGAAGGGATTAGAAATAGTGAGACTATTAACAAGTTATTGTAATAGCTAAATCATGAGGATGCTGAACTCAAAAGGTAATAGCTATCAGAATGAAAAGAAAGGGATGAAATATGTTGAGTGAAGAATTGACAGGATTCAGAAAATATTTGGATTTTCAAACAGTACACTGGAAAAGTCTCTAGACCAGCTCTATCCAAGTGATTTTCTGTGATGTTGAAAATATTCTCTACACTGTCTAATACGGTAACCATCAGCCACATGTGGCTCCTGAAATTTTATTGGATGTTAATTATTTAAAATTTAAATTTAAATAGCCAGATATGTCTAATGGTTGCCATATTAGACAATGCAGCATCTCTTCCACAGTAAATTGCAACATCCACACTTAAGTTAATAATTGGATATTTTGAGTATTACAATGGCAATGTCGCATCCTAGCCGGTGATTTGAGTTTGGCACTATTGCTGTCTTTGGCAATTAGTGCAACAATTTGAATATTTTATTACATTTTTCTTTGACTGCTTTATGGAAATCAGAAAATGAAAATGCTATTAGTCTTAATATATGTGGATATCATAAACTTGGTACAATTAAGGCATAGATGGAAATCATTAAGTGTCCTGAAAGAGGTAAAATTCTATCTCAGTTTAGCCTGTGTAGTCAATTGAGGAGAAAATAAAGATGAAGACCATATATAAAGATGAGAAATATATAGAAAAGCATAATTCTGGACTTTAATAATAATAATTATTATCATCACCATCATCATTATTATTTAGCAACAACTCTTGTACATGGAACATTATCATATATTTTTCTTATGTTCTATTTCTGTCTGCAATTTTAACTGTATTGTATACGAGAGCAGGCATTTCTTCTATATTTTGCTTTTCACAGTGTTGAAAGTTAATACTGTTTTATTAATGAATAAAATGTGACTAATTTTTCTACAGTTATGCATCTAGTAAGTGACAGAATTAGATTTTGAACAAATATAGCTTATTTCAATTTTTGGAAATAGATAAGCCTGGGACAAAATATCCTCAAACTTTCACGTGCAATAGTCCAGTTTTAACATTTTTAATTTTGGTCGTTCAGATTAGGCTATTCTCTCATCATTGAAGCTAAACTTAACCACATATTTGGATTGTTAGAGACTTGATTCATTACAAAAACACAATACATTGTTATTCTTTTAGTAAATAACATTTAGTGTTTATCAGTGAAGTAAAATTAATTTCTTAAGACAACATATATATTTTTTCATAAATGTAATAGTGAAGTATTAGCTATTAAAAATTCTACACTTGACAGTAACAATCACCATTCCTAAGAATAAAATGTTCCGATTCTTTAAATTCATGAAAGGAAGCACAAGAATGATTGTTCTTTGGTTCTAGTTCCAAGTTACTGACAAGAAACTACAAAACTGGTTGTAAACCCTTTCCAAATAGTGAGCAGCTGTCCTGGTTACCCATGCTTCTGAAAGTCAGTCAATACCTGTATACACCTGTATCTAAAATTCAGCCAATTTCGGAGCCCCATGCTTCCCCCAACCCCAGTACAAGATTAGATTTCTGCTTTGTTCGAGAAACTGTTTTGCTCTTTCTTAGCCTGCAATAAATTCATTTCTGTTTCAGATATTGTTGAGTGGTGATTTCTTCCTTCAATATTGCTTTATTATTTTATTAAGTTAGTGATGTCCTTCTACATGTATGACTAGATATATTTGGATGGGGACAAATGACCAAGAGGTTATCTAAAACCCTGATGAAAACATCTGTCTCACTTTGCCTCTCAGTTCTCATCCCTCTCCTAGAGAGACTCAAAAAGACATGTTGAAAGATGTATAGAGTGACTAATTGCAACTAAATGTCATAAACTCATAAATATTAAATAACTTTCTTTCTCTGTCTCTTCTGTTTCTTGGGGTTCCTCCAGTACCCACTAAGAATGGGCTGAACTTACATAAGATCCAAGAGAATGAGAGTTCTTCCCTGACATCAAAAGAGAATTTGTTAATAATATTTTCTTTTATTATGTAAAATTGATAAAATTTGTATCAACAACCTTTGGTTACTGATTTAACACTAATTTTCATAGGATCATATAATCTATCGCTATTGTAATTTATGTTATGGAATCCTTTCTGCCATTTGTAATTCTTAATGAGAGATTCTGGAATGTCATTCAGACACTTTCCCATGAAGCACTACCCTGCCTGATGGAGAAAACCTCCTTCATTAACAGTGGTCTATAAATGAATACATGGGCATCATGGCTGTTCCCTGAAGGCTACCGAATTCCTGGACCTACAGAGCTAGGACTAGCAATCTGACAACATTTGGTAGAATATAATACCACAAAATATGCCCGAATTAATCCACCAATTAAAATTGGTTTTAAGAATAAGCATATAAGATTGCTAATGTGATTCCTATGAAGAACTAGAAATGGGGCTAGTGTCATAAAATAAAGGGTGTAAATCTTGATTGTGGAGTTTCTTCTTCAAGTCACGTCTCCCTATGTAAGTAATCTCAATATATTTTAGCAGTTATACAAGATGACTAAATACTAGAGATTTGTTGTTCAACATAGTACCTATAGTTAAAGATACAATATTGTGCACTTAAAAATTTGTTAAGTGTTTTCACTATAGAAAACAAAAACCTGCTCCCCCGCCCCCCTCCCCCCCAAAAAACCTAAAGAGACACAAGAAAATTTTTGGAATTGATGGATAGATTTATTAGCTTGATTGTAGTGATGGTATCATGGGTATATACGTGTCACAGGTGTCCAAACTCATCAAATTGTATTACATCAAATACGTATTGTGTTTTATACATCGATTATACCTCACTAAGGCTGTGAAAAAAAAGTGAAAGTCTAATGGCTACCTCTTGATCAACTCATTCTTTCCCTGCCTATCCTAGAATTTTGGGAACTTATACATTACTTCAAGTAGCTGCAAAACACTTAAATTTTCAGCAGTGGTGACCTTCTCTTTTTGTAGGTGAATTTTGTAGGAAGGGCTTCTAGGGCCGTACCAGCATCATCATCATAAATAACCATGTGATGATCGTCTCCTTTGTGTCTTTTATGATCTCTGGCAATTTTGCAACTAGATTCAGTCAAGCTAGAACAGCAATGAATGAGAGAAAAATGTTCCTTTGTACTCTGTGGAGAGGGTTTATGAGATTGAGGTGGGACCAAAGGGTGTTGGGAAGGGATGGGCAGCACTTTGGAAGATTCGCCTCTACAGAAACATGATTGGTGGCTGATCAGTGTTAAAGTTAAATGACCATTTGGATGAACAGGGTTAGATTTTTAAGGTTCTTTTTTTCTTTTCCTTTTTGGTTTGTGGCTCTATTCTGAGAAATTATTTGGAGTTAGATCTCATTTCCCCTTTTGTCAGCAGTTGAGAACCACTGCTCTGGAATGTAAACTTTTAATGGAGTCAAAATAACTTTAATTTTGTTTCATCATGTAAGGAGTTAATTTCCAAATTGATTTTTTTAAGCTATCAAATTTTCATTTGATTCTCTTAACTGTTTTTTTGTGTATATAAAATATTTTTGATCAGATGACACCTACTGGATAAGCTGCTGTTTTGTCCAGGACATCAGTTTTACACGCTGTAAATCTGATAAGCAGTTGTACGTGCTTTGTTTTCCTTGATGTAAAAAAGAACATATTGTGTATCAGTACATCTGGGGAAAACATGCTTTTTAAATATTTAGGTTGTTATCATTCACTTTGAATAAAAAGCTATCAAACTTGACATGTATCTTTAAAAAATAGAAATGAATCCTTGTGGGTAATAATGAATCTGATTTTGAGAAGAAAGCCAATTAGGCAAAGAGCCGTAAGTAGTTTCCCTCTTTGCCATTTTACAACAGGGAAAGAACTTTGAAGATTTTAAAATTTGACTCTTATCTGTCGACTTCGTAAGAGACACAACTCTTGTTAAACATGGTTGCTTTGTGGTTGTTGTTGTTGTTTTGCTTTTGTTCTGCTGGCTTATGCAGTAGTTTGTTGATTAAAAAAATTCTTAAGAAATGAAGTGAAATGAATGCCATGTTCTGGTGACTGGTATATACTAAACTAGAGGCAAATTCACGTGAGAAAAGTGCTTGACAAAAATATTTCATCTAAGATATTTTCCAGCTGAGTTGCCTCGCATTCTGTTCCCACCACATTCTCTGAATTGCGTGGTGGAAAAGCTGAGACTTTTAACTTCTGCTTCTCAAAGTACTGGGAACTTGGGCACAGAAAACCAGGTCATTTTTTTTTTTTTTTTTTTAATGGCTGTCTTTCTGCAGAGTTTAATTTTTTTTTTTTATATTGTTATGTAAGGGAAGAATGAAATTAATAAAAATTTGCCCTCTCTAAGAACTTTAAACTACCCCAGTTGTATATTCTCATGCTTTGATTATTGACAAATTGTACAGATCAAATGATAATCACCATTGTATCCCTAATTTGGTTTTACACATGTTACAAATATAGCAATATAAGAAACCTAATATAGTATGTAAGAAAATGTTAATAGCATATGTGTCAATCAACAGAGACCAATATATTTTATTGAGAACACATTGCTTAAATTTTGGCCATTATCAGTATTGATTATTTCTTGCCAACAATATGTTTGGATCTCTACAGTAAACAAAGTTTGTTTCTTAAGTGCTTACAATCAAAATTACCTATTATTCAGCAGGACTATCCAGGCATGAAATGAGCACGTTACTCGGTTTCTCTGTATTTATATTCCATTTTCCTTTCTAATTTAGATCATAAATCATTTGGAAAGAACTATGCTTAATCCTATCAGCACTTATAGAATAGTAAGTGAAGTAGATCCCTGCATATTTATTGAAGAATCCCAGTAGGAGGGACAAAACAATTTCACCAGAGATTACAGAAGACTTGAAAAAATCTGGGTTGTTTAGAAGATGGCTGATGTAGGAGAGTAGTTGTTCGTTCACAAAATATTTATTGACCACATATTTCATAAAAGGCACCATACTAGATTTCTTTTTCTTATCTTTTCTTTCTTTCTTTTTTCTCCTAAGGAACTCGGAGTCTAGTTGATGGAATGAGATGAATGCAAATAATCATAAGGTAAGATAGTTTATGGAAAGGGTCAAACTAAGAATTACTGCTGATTCTACTTTATTTATTATTTATTTATATTTAAAGTTTTTCCAGTTACAGTTGACACATGATATTATATTAATTTCAGGTATATAACACAGTGATTAGACATTTATGTATCTTATACCAATAAATCTAGTACCCATCTGACACCATACATAGTTATTACAATTTATTGACTATATTCCATATGCTATACTTTGCATCCTAACTATTCTGTAACTACCAATTTGTACTTCTTTATTCCTTCCTCTTTTTCATCCCCTAACCCCCTCGCATCTGGCAGACATCAAAATGTTCTCTGTATCCATGAGCTTCTTTTATTTTGTTTGTTTGTTTATTTTGTTCTTGAGATTCCATATGTAAATGTAATCCTATGGCATTTGTTTTCCTCTCTGTCTTACTCCACTCGGCACAATACCCTTTAGCCCCATCCACGTTGTTGCAGATGGCAAAATTTCACTCTTTTTTATAGCTGAGTAATATTTCATTGTATATATGTACCACCTTTTCTTTATCCATTCATCTATTGATGAATGCCCAAGTTGCCTCCATATCTTGACTATTGTAAATAATGCTGCAATGAACATATAGATTCACATGTTCCTTCAAAATAGTGTTTTGAGTTTCTTTGGATAAATACCCAGAAGTGGGATTACTGGATCCTTCTTTGTCTATTGTTATAGCATTTGTTTTAAAGTTTATTTTATCTGATGTAAGTATTGCTACCTCAGATGTTTTATTTGTTTGTTTGTATTTTTATGAAACATCTTTTCTCATCCATTTACTTTCAGTCTGTGTGTGTCTTTTGATTAGAAGTGAGTCCCTTGTAGGGTGCATATGTAAGGGTTTTGTTTTATAATCCATTCAGCTACCTTATCTTTTATTGGGGCATTAAATCCATTTACATTTAAATTAATTGTTGATATATATGTCGTTATTGCCATTTTATTATTCATAGTTTTGATTTTTTTTTTCTTTTTTTCTTCTTCTTCGTAAAGAAGTCTCTCCAACATTTCCTGTAACACTGGTTTGGCAGTGGTGATGAACTCTTTTGGCTTTTTCTGGTATGGGAAGCTCTTTATCTGTCCTTCAATTCTAAATGATAGCTTTTCTGGGTAGAGGAATCTTGGTTTTAGGTCCTTTCTTTTCATCACTTTGACTATTTTGTGCCAATCCCTCTGGCTTGCAAAGTTTCTGTTGAGAAATCAGCTGCCAGTCTTATGGGATCTCCCTGTAGGTAACTATCTGCTTTTCCTTTGCTGCTTTTTAGATTCTCTCTTTGTCTAACCTTTGACATTTTAATTTTGATGTGTCTTGGTGTGGGTTCATCTTGTTTGGGACTCTCTGTGCTTTCTGATTTTGTATGTCTATTTCCTTTGCCAGGTTAGGGAAGTTTTCCATCATTATTTCTTCAAATAGGTTTTTAATTCCTTGCTCTCTCTCTTTTCCTTTTGGTATCCCTATGATGCAAATGTTAGTATGCTCGATGTTGTCCTAGATGCTCCTTAAACTATCCTCATTTTTTTTTTTGGATTCTTTTTTCTTGTTGCTGTTCTGTTTGGGTGTTTCTGCTACCTTCTAAATCACTGATTTGATCCTCTGCTTCATCTAATCTACTATTGATTCCTCCTAAGCTATTCTTATTTCAGTTATTGTCATCTTCATTTCTGACTGGTTCTTTTTTATGTTTTCTATCTCTATTTTTATGTTTTCTATTTCTTTGTTAAAGTTCTCACTGAGTTCATCTACTCTTCCCCTAAATTCATTGAGCATCTTTATAACTAGTGTTTTGAATTTTGCATCTGGTAGATTGCTTGTTTCCATTTTGGCAAATTCTTTTTCTGTAGCTTTGTTCTGTTCTTTCATTTGGGACATGTTTCTTCATATCCCCATTTTGTCTGCCTCCTTGTGTTTGTTTCTATGTATTAGGTAGAGCTGCTAGGTCTCCCAATCTTAGTCGAGTGGCTTTATGTAGTAGATGTTCTGTGGGGCCCAGTGGCTCTGTCTCCCTGGTCACCTGAGCTGGGTACTCCAGGTATGTCCCTTATATGGGTTGTGTGTACTCTCCTGTTTTAGCTGAGGCTTGGTTGTTGTTTGCATGTCAATGGGAGGTATGACCCTTGGGCTGATTGGTTGTGAGAACTGGCCGGTGACAGTAGAGAAGCTGTTGTGCAGGGGCTGGCCCTATGGAGCAGAATTCATTTTAGCAGGGCTCTGGTGCCTTCCCAGTTTTCTCTTCTCTTTGAGTGTGTCATTCTTAGATGTGGCCTCAGGTGGTACTCTGGCTCAGATGAAAGCCACCCACAAGGCTGGTGCCTCCTGGAGGGACCCTGCCACAGGCCGAGTTCAGCTACAACCTGTACCCTGCCCAGGGCCATTTTGTATGAACCACCAAGCAATCCACAGATGGCTGTCACCCACATTGGGCTTGGATTTGCCTTGAGAGGCCAAGCCACAAACTGCGGTCTGCTGCTTCTAGTGCTGGGCTTGGGGCTCACCAAAGTCAGCTGCTGCTTATTTGGGTTTTGTGAACCTTTAAGAGATTTTGGAAAATCTACAGCATGAGCCAAGACAAGACATTTGTATGGAAAATCCACTGGAAATGGCTTGCGTGGGCCCACAAGTTGGGTGGAGCAGGGTCTCAGGAATCACCAGGGTGGTGCAACCAGTGTTAGCCAGGTTGATGAAAACTCAGATATAGCAGCCATCTGAGTCTGCATGCTGGGTTCAACAAAGGAAGAGTGGCTCCACCAGAGCTTCTATCTGAGAGAAAGCTGCCCCTCCAGCCTTCACCCTGAAGTCAGTCAACTCAGTTTCTCCCCATATGTCCCTTTAGAGCTGCTGTCCCAATGCTGGAGCTCAGAGTGAGTTCATCAGTGGGTAAGTCCATGCACTGGCCCTTTAAGAGGAATGCCTGCTACTCCCACAGCCATCTGTCTAACTCAGTCACAATCTCTGTTGATGTCTCATCCAGATTTTGTGGGGTCTTCTCTTCTTGGATCTGGAACCCTGGGCTGGGGAGTCTGGTGACAGGCTGGGATACCTTGTTTTTCCTAGGGTACCTCCATAGCTGAGATACACCTCTCAATTTTTAACTACCACACACAGTGTGGGACAAGTGTCTCCGCCCCTCCTATAGTCCGGAAGTGGCTTTTTTTTGGTATGTTCTTAGTTGTAGGAATTCTGTTCAGCTAGACTTCAGTTGATTTTCAATGATGGTTGTTTTGTAGTTTAGTCATAATTTTGATGTAGTTGTGACAGGAGGCAAGCATCTACCTACTCCACCATCCAGACTGGAATCCTCCCAGTTCTACTTTTAACTAGTTATGTGACAGCAGGCAGAACATATAGCCTTTCTAGGACTTAGTTTCTACATTTGTACAATGATAATATGAACTACTTTGTTTCCAAAATCATTTCCAGACTTAAAAAAAATTATTAAAAAGAGGACACATTCATACGATATAAGTTTTAATGCACTGAAAACATAGTCATGCCTTTGTAAGAAATTATCATCAAAAAGCTGATCAAAATTGAATGCCTGAGTAATAGTTAGAGGAGGCTGGCACACGAACCAGGAGATGAGTAATCAGTAGAAAATTCTTACCTTGGTTCTCTTCATTTCCCCTCCTGGAATGATCAGTATATTCACAAAAGTCTCCCCACCCACATCTCTCTATCCCATACCTTGCTTCTTTTTTCTCATAGCTCTTAATACTACCTATGATTGCAGTATATATTGTTTTATATTGTTAATTACCTGCCTCTTCCACTAGGATATAAGCTCTATGAGAGAAATTTTATTTATGTGGTTCATCGTTGTTTCACTAGCATCCAGAATAGTGTCAGGCACATTGAAGACACTTTATAAATACTTACTGACCAAAAAGTAAACTTTCTTATAATGGCTCCAATTTTTGAGCAATAGCTCATTCTTTTTTTTCTACAATATCTTTTTACTTTCAGAAGTATTGCACTAAGCAGTTTACTAATTTGTGCTAGCCTTTGTAGATGAGATTCCTTCCTTCCTTCCTTCCTTCCTTCCTTCCTTCCTTCCTTCTTTCCTTCCTTCCTCCCTTCCTTCCTTTCTCTCTTCCTTCTTTTGAAATATGCAAAGGAATTTTGAGTTAAGTTAAGTAGTAAAAAATGTGGAGCCCTTACTTACTTTTTGTCTAAATATCAAACTAAAAAACCTATGAGATTGGACTTTCTCATGTGTTTCCTATTTCCAAGCTTTATCAAAACAGGTATAAGAAACAGTTCTTACAGATCGTTTCCATCCTATTTTTAGGACAACCTGAATGTACATGAAGACTAAATATGTATATTTATATTTATTTTTAATATTAAAATTAGCTTTTTGAATTTTGTAGATTATTTGTGTCTGCTCAGGTCAGAACAACAGATTGTACTTTTATTTTTGATTAATTCAAAATAAAGTGTCAGTACAGTGAAAAGCTGAACTGTAGCTAAATTTGGTTCCCATCATGAATCATTAGAATACTTAGACAGTCACATTGTCACTGGCTACAAAGTCGATGGGAACAGTCGCATAGGATGAGTTAACTCTATAAGGACAATCTTCCTGGAATTCTGTAGCTGAAAAATGATTTGTTTTGTTATTTTGGGGAAAAATGGAGTTAAATTGCTTACATCAAACTTCTCTTCCCTCTAAACAAACTTTGTAGAAGTCCAAACAAAATAAAAGAAGTTGCTTGGTTGCTTATATGAATCTAAATGATAAATTTATAAAAGAGCTTACATTTTTTGAATGAAATAGGAAAAAAAGAAGACAAGCAATTATAGTTATTGCATGAAGCCTGTGTTTCTGGCATAACTGGTGTTGATACATAGTTTATATTTTTTATTACATCCAATCATATTTATGAGTTCTTGCTTTTTATCAATTATCACTCGTATACCAAAATTTACTTTCACTTACTTAGATATTTACATAAATTTGGGGGTTTGCATTTTGATTTCATGAATTAATATAATCATAAAAGAAAATAGCTTAAACAAATTGGAATATCAGTTTTCATCTTTGGATATAGGCTTATTCTAACCTCTGATATCCTATTATGTATTGCTGGTTTCTGCTCAAAAAAGAAGTCATAGACAGAAGCACTTTGTGTAATTTGGTGCTATTTGTTACTTGACCCACTATTGTTTTAATGTGACTCCTGGCAACAGAAAACTTTGATGGACTGTGTTCGTGCTACAACTGTCTGCTATTAACATGAGAGAAAATGAAGGACTCCAGTTTTAAATAATATGAGCTTCTTAATTTTCACAGGCACAGTTAAGTCAATCAAAATATAATACTTGTTCACCATCAGTATTAAGCTTGTATTTCTGTCTTTTCTGAAGCTGAGCAAATTGGATACAAATCTAGATAGTTAAGGTTTATACAACCAAAACAATTGTGTTTGTGCCGGGCGGTGATTGCATTTGTAGCTCTGTTCATTTAAAAACTGACTCATGGCTGAATTACGAATGGGACATTGGCCTAGAATTTACAAAAGAAAAATTTTGGACCAGTGCCTCCTGGTTGTAGCAAAGGCAGGGTTTATCAGTTTTTGGACTGTTGGTAAGTGTGGTAGGACAAAAATATTAAATAAACTATTCATTTTACTAGTTAACAACATTGAGAATTTGTACTTGATGTGACTGAGACCGGCACAGCTAGACTTTGCTGGATATAGGCTGAGCCTTGGTTACCATCTGGCTACAGATTCCTACATCTGGGCTAGATTCATAAATATCCCTTCTCAAGACATTTTGATTGCTGCTGCTAAACTCACCTTCTTGAGTTCCAAAACATCACACTTTTCAAAAGTAAAGTGCATGGTAGTAATTTGCAAATTATGCAAATTCATGCTTGAGGTCTATGAGAATATATCTGGTTTCTTTGAAGAGTTTAAACCAAGTGAATTATTAACATTTTAAGATCTGCCTTCAAGCGTATTGTTAAGAATCTTTTTGTCTGTGTTGTGGAGCCCATAGACACATCCCAAGTAAATTGCTTAACTTTCTGAGATGATTCTGTCTAATTCGGTTAAAATCTTCAGTTCATTGACTGATTTGAATTGTATCACTCCCTCCTTCCAGAGCACAGTTAGTCAGAAGGGAGGAAGGGAACGACGTCTGTTCTTTCATTCTTCTTACTTTAGCATTTTGGAAGGCTGGAAAGGTCTCACACTGTGTGTCTTGAATGTCTTATCTTTCTTCTTATGCTGGATCTAGCTCCTCTGACATTGTGGGAGTGAAAGGAAGGATAAGTGAAAAGGGAAAGTGTCCCTTAACTGGTTTTCACTTAGCTATTACTTCTTTTGCTTACATTTTACTGGCCCTGGCATGGCAGTTATCTGAAAGCTGGCTCCTCTGAGGGCATGTGTGCAGCTTTTTCAAAGAGCCCTGGGAGAATGGGGCTGCCTCACTCTGTCTTTGGTGCTGTGTAGGTTCAGGTTTGGATGGCGGTCTTCTTCTTGGGCAGAATTCAGGTATTCTCTGCTATGTTCACCTGAATTCCTGAAAACTGGTGTGAACCTGACAGCTGTTTTCACCCTACTATCCATCTCAGTTCTTTTTTTTTTTTTCTCTTGAAATAGGCACTGAGGCAGGTGAGCAAGTCCGCTATCTCAGAAACTATCATACTGAGGAGTGATATACCTGTCTTCTTCAGGTAGCCTCCTCTCAACTTCCCAAGTGATTCTCTTGGATTTCTCCTCATTTATCTAGTAGGGGGAAGGTGCCCCTTTCTCCTCTCCATGAAGAGGCAAGAGAATCTTTTCTCACCAGGATCTCCAAATTTCCCATAAGGCCGGTGATCCCAATGACTTTCTTCTTTCCTTTTCCCAGACTCTGCTAATATAAATGGCAGAGGTAGTGGTAGGAGGGCAATAATTAATTGGGTAGAATCTTCTCAGCTGACTTTTAGTAAGCCTTGGGGACAGTGTCTCCGATCTTTGGTAAATCTCTTTAATTTCCTTAGCTTTGAGCCCTAGTTGCATATTTTGGGATTATAGAAAAACCCAACATCTGTTAAAAATATCAATAAAGTCTCACTTTATGTTCAAAATTTGAAGTAACAACACTTCCTGAATTAAACAAAAATTATGCCGACAATTCTACAGTTCAAACCCAATGGGTCAGGAAGACTGAATATTGAATATGTATTTTCCTTATATACAGTTAGAGGTGACATTTAAGCTGTAAATGGTAATACTCCTATCCTTTGTAATATCGAGTGTTGAATTAAGCAGAGTTTTCATTCATCCTGCACATAAAATGTGACCAATGTATATTTCTTGGGCATCATAAAAATTAGGATATAATAGAAAGTAGTTCTCTGCAATATTTTATATAACTAGATTCCAATGAAATAAGCATTTCAAATAGAGTAATCCCCAATTTATATGGCCCTAATGATTCTCTGGCTCTAGCTTCAAAATTAATGCTGTTACTGGTATGAATGGCAATTATTATCTACATACTGATCCAAATATTAATTTAGAAGAGAATTTATTAGTTATACTTGCTTACATTTAATCTTTGTTCATGTCATTCTAGGGCTCTGAGTAAAAACAGAAGTAATTTGACAAGGAAAATTCGATGTACTTGAGTGAGATTTATAAGGGTAAAATTATATGGGAATTATTTCTTGCCCATGGGTAGAATATTTAAAGAAAGCGGTAAAGTGTTGGTGAGTAAGGAGGATAGGAAGCTGGTTTAAGGTGAAAGGCAAATCAGTGATACATCGGCCAGTGATAGAAGCAAGAGGGTAGGTGATAGAACACACCAGACAGTTGAGACCTATAATCTAGGTGTGGGGGGCAGGTAGGAAGGGAACAGAAGCCATGTAAATTATGAGAGCTGTCAGAGTATTTACAGAGGGGTGTATGTGTTGTTGAGAGGCAGAAAACATAAGAATGTTTTTACTGAGGTTCCAGTGGGTACTGTGATAAATCTAATATATCACTGTAATATATATAATATTATGTATCATATATACATACATGTCTGCATATATAGATACATAAGTGTGCTTCTATATTTTATACTCTTGATCTTTTTATGATTACATAAAAGAACAGAATAACAAATGCGTATGGTTTAAAAAACCGTGTGTAAATTATATTCTCTTATCCTGTTGGTATGGGAATGTGGCTCCTTATCTTACACTCTTTGTGAGAGAGAGAGGACCTGAAGTCTCACTTGTTACCTGTTTACCAGGCCTTTACCTATTCCTGTCACTCAAGCAGTTTTCATTCCTCCATATTAGCTCTCTGTGATGCTGACATGGAGTTGATTTGGCGAGCAGTAAAGTATCACCAGCTACCTCATCATAATCCCCTCTCTGTTATAAAGAGGCTATTCTGGTTACAACTTCAATTTCCCCCACCTCACATCTATTCTGACTTTTGTACCACTTGAACCCCTGAGACTAACTTGGAGGCATGTGACATCTCTGGAGGGTGGGTGGTGGGAGGTGGTTGGGTTGGACTGGGGTTTCATTTGTACCTGGCTGTAGGGCCAATCTAAAGGAAGGTATGTATGAATGTAATCAGTGGACTGTGACCACTGGCTCTGATCTGGGTTGGCATCAGTGTTTCAAAGTGCTCACAATATTCTTTATCACTGAGTGGGGGTGCTCTGCTTCCAAGGAGGTCTGACGAGATTAAAGCAGGAGCAGGTGTTCGGGAAAGGAGACTGATAAGAGATACACTGCAGTCAGGATCCTAATTCAGTAGAACTGAAATGACCCTAGGAAATGTAGGATGGCCCTAACCATGAGAAAGAAAGGAGAAATATGGCCAGTGTTGGGGCACTGTAGTTCAAAGGAAACATGAATGATTGGGACTTCTCTCACACCCAGTTTAAGTCAGAAGGACTAGTGTTTCTAGGCTTGACCTCCTGGCTGAGGAAATGACACCCCAAACACTGCCACACTTTGCTGAAATGGTCAAAGGACCTGTGGGGGTTGAAGGTCATCAGTACCTTACTGGGCAAGGCTAGGGAAGGCAGAAACCAACTTTGCCCTTTGTTTTTGCTCATATTCAAGCCAGAGATATCTTTAGAGGGTGTAGTCTAGTTGTACGTGCATGTATTCTCATTTTTCACATCTAACTGAAAAGCAAAGTTTTTAAGCTTTGTGTGGGGCTTTTCTAACAACACACACAGTGTTTCCAAAAATGCGGTTGGGATGTGTGGGGAGGATCAGTGGCACAGAATCTAGCAAATATGAGATTTAAATTCTTTAATATTCAGACTCATTGTCTTTAAACAGAAAGTGGGAATAGATTCAGAAGCATCCTCTGGTGGTTTCTTTTTTATTTTTTTAAGGATGGTTTATTTTTGCCTGAGAAATTTAAAAAGTTTCAGAGGTTAGGATCTATATTTTATCTATAGTCGATATCTACATTTTTACTCTGAAATGCTCTGGCTCAGAGCTTGGGAAGAGGAGGATTTGCAATAAAAAATGTACAGAAGTTAAAGCTATAAAGAAAACACGTGACAAAGGCACAAGCATTTGCCTTTCATGTTTGTAAATGACTCATAAAGTAATGAAACCCTATGGTATTTCCCTACATGAAACTGAAGTCAAAACTTTTAATCAGGTCTGTCCTTACCTGCATCTTCCAAAAATTTCCTAAAGAATTTTTGGTTTTTCCTAAAATGTAGATGGAAATATCTATTTCGATGGATTGTAACAGGAGGGAAAAATTAGTTAATTCTCTCTATAGTGGGTGAAAATTGGAGGTTGCTGTAAGGACAAATGCATAAGAGTGGCATGCCAGGACTGCTTGCAGAGAAACTCATATGCTTGGGTTCAGTGTTTGGCCTCAGGCCAAAGGCTGCAACTAACAGGAAAGTGTCAGCATCTCAATATAATTGCATGTCCCGGAGCCTATTATTGCACTAATAAAAATGCTTTTCAATAAATCTGAGAAAGGAAGGGGAAAAAAAACACCAGGAAGAAAAGAATTGCCTGAAATATTTTATTATATTTAATAAAATTCTCATTAATGGAAAGAGTAGCTTTCTGCTAAATAAATGTGCTTTAATTTTATTTTCTGATTAGTTTGATTTGAAAGAAAATGCAAGTAATACTTATTTTACCCAGTGTACTTTCTTAAGAGAAGAGTGAAAGGCAAGTAGCCGTCACTATAGGCAAAACCTTTCTCAAGGAAAGGGAAGAGGCGGGAGGACTGGGGCACTGGAAGCCTAACTAGTAATTATGTCACTGATGTACTGAGTGACCTTGGGCAAATGACTTAACTTCTCTGTCCCCATATGTAAAATGTTAATGTTTCAGCTTACAAAAATCTTTGAAATACTAAGAATGTCAAAGGCATTTGATATGTATACTATTATTTATAATGGATGCAATAGAGAGCATATATGCCCACTAACAATGATCTTAATCACACACAGCAGCATATCTGAGATACTTTTCTCTTTTGGCATATTTCATATAAATAATTAATATTTGAAGTACTTATGAATATAGCCACCCGAGTATTCTTATAGGGACAAACCCTAATAAGGCTAATGTATGAATGTAATCTATAAAGATTTTTCTTTTGTGCTTCCTATAAAACAAAGAAACACAAATTAGAGGAATAATGATTACTAAATTTTGTTGCTCATTTACTATGGACAATGTTCACAATCACAAAGGGAAGGAAAAGGGAAGAAAATTTTTTATTAAGATTCTACCATGAGCCAGATGTTTATATACATTACTTTTTCTTTTGTCATTTAGCAAAATTTCTGGCACATAGTCTAGGTGCTCAAAAACATTTATTGGGTAAATAAATGCTTCTCAAAATAACCTTATGAAACAAAAATTATCTGCATTATACAGAATAGAATAAGATTGAAAAGTCTAAATATTTGATTAAGAGCACACAGGTGGCAGAGCCAGAAACTGAACACTAGTTTGTCTGACTCCAACATGAATGTTTTTAGTCATAGGACTTTGGCAGTATTTTTATTAATAGAAATGACCTTTCCAAAGTTTATCAATTATTACGATGGATTTATTGAGTGAGAAAGAAGTCGACATAATGTTAGAAGACCTACTCAGTTTGGATTCAAAGGGTCTGGTTAGCACCTTACACGAGCTATTACTCTTACATCTTACAAGAGCTATATCTGAATAAAGTATGAAAGAAAGGGAGATGCCGAATGCCTGCCCCTGGTGGGGAAGCTCATTAGTTGGCATGGCCTGCATGGGATCTTTTGGGCCAAACTGAGCCACAAGAGCATTTCTCACATACAGTCATAAATATGAGGAGCTGAAGAGTGGAAAATGTAAGTCATGAAAGCAAGGAAGGCTCAGGTACTATTGTGAGCCGGGAACCAGGGAGGGTAAAAGGAAAGAACAGCAGGTGAGTGGGATGTGGTTTGGGCAGATACTAGAAAGAAGCTGCTGCTCCTGGCTAAGCTTTTCTGTCCTGACTATTTTGGTAAATAGCCAGGGGGAAAGAACATGTTTTACCCATTAGGTAGGATACAGTTTTTTTTTCTTTGTTATGCTATTTGTCACTTATTGCCTTGATGGTCCCAATTCACCCTTTGCCTGGCTTTGTAATAATGGAGTTGGAACCTGTAAACATTTTTTTCCTTAGCCAGCTGGCACAATGTTAAGCTTTGCTGCTGAAAAGAGCTGGAAGTACACTACAGGAAGGCGTTTCTCTTGCATTTTCAGTATATTTGTTTTTGCTTACTCTCAGTTATGATCAATATTCCGCTAGTTTTGCTAACTCCCCAGGGGGTGGTTTTTTAGTGAGTTTTAGGGGGTGGCTTCCTGGCCAGTGTTGTCAGAAGCTTCCTGGAGGGTCTCACCAGAACCCCATGGGGCTGCTTCCTGGAGAGTCTTCCTGGCATCCCAGAGGATGGCTTCCTCTTTGGGATCTCAAAAGGCAGTTTCCTGCTGGCTATCCCTGGACAGTGGCAGTCTAGCTAATTCAGCCATTCAAGGCCACAGCCATACCCTTTCTACTGAGGTTTGATTTTCAGCCTTATGGAGAATCCTCTTCCAAATTTATTTCTTCTTTGAATACTTCGTCTTAGCCCTAGAAGTAGTGGCTGCTTCCTTTATATGCTCTTCTCATGCTCTTTACTATTCTCTTACCCCTTTGTAGTTAATCCTCTGTTACAAGTTAATAAATCTTTATAATACATTTTCTCTATTCAAATTTCTGGTGCCGTTTCTACTTTCTGACTAGACTCTGATCAATATACCAGCTTGCCCTCAAAAGCAGAGCCTGAGGCAGAGGCCCATGTGAGGAGATGTTTATTTGGGAATGTAATCTTAGGGATCCGAAGACAAGGACAGGGGAGTAAAACAGGAAGAGGGAAGAGCCAATGCGACAATGTGTTATCAAGTTGGTCACACGAATGGGCAACTGTTTCTTCAGTCCTGTGGGGCCTTCCGAGAAAGCATGTGAAATATATCTCAGAACCAACGAGGGGAAAAAGGGAGGAAACATTTATCCATTGATTCTCCTCTCCCATTGTTCAGAGGGAAGTCCTACCAGATTGCATCAACTTGAAAGTGGTTGAAATCTGCAAGGAACTAGTTTCTGCAGCAACGGTTAGAATAAGGGTTGAAGCCAACAGAATGTGTAAACTGGTGCATAAGAGGTATGTGGTGTAATTACCAAAATAAGAAATGGTTATTTAACAATCTTTCCTCAAATGTCTTATAAAAATTTAGGTAAAGTTTCAAGGTGAGAAAATTAAGGTAGCAATTAAGAAATGCATAAGCAGCAACTTGGTTCCTTCGTTTAAGGTATCTAGGTCTAGTAAGGGTGAGGGTAGGTGATACTCAGCCCTGTATAAAATAAACACTGAGTAGGGCAGTATGCAGTTGATGTTAAATTATGGCATGTTACTCTAGGAATTTACTAGGAGATACAGCCTCTTACCAGTCCAAGAAAAGGCATCATCTCTGTCAAAGCCAAGATGTCATACATAACTACAGTAAGGAAGATGAGACATTGTCAGAAATTCAGGAAGTATCAAGAGAGGTCAAGTTGCTAACAATTGAGGAAACACCTTAAAGCAAAGCCTGAAAACCAAATGTCCCAGGAGTTTGGTATTCCTGGGGCTGTGAATGTAATTAGAGAGATAAGACTGACTACAGGTGAATATCAATTAAAGGGGAGATGTTATGGAGGAATATTAATACCCTGTATTCTGTTGCCCTCTCCAATAGACATCTCCTGGTCTCCTCCCATTCTTTCCACCTTCCATCTCAACTCAGCCGGAGAGGGAAGAAGCCAATGTCTTTCTTATTGTTCCTTCAGGCCACTTCTTGGCCCCATTCCCATAACGTTCTCCCATCCTCATTATCTGAGGCCATGATATTTTTTTTTATGACTGGTTTTAACTTATTTTCATTTTATAATCTTTGAGCAGAAATTACAAGGCTTGACAGTTATTTTGAAACTATTTATGCTTTTTGATTTAGAAATATTCAAAAATATTTTTAAATTTTTATTTTCAAGAAATATTTTGAAAAGATTTAGCATTTTTGAATTCCAGGAAGCTAGCAGTTTATGTGAGTCATGGAAAAAGGATATATAATTTTTCTTCAAAATGTTTTTTTTTTTTCAAATAATATAAAGGCTAAGGGTGGAAGGAAATTGGAAATGAATTTTGGAGATGGCAGCAAAAACCAACATTGATTGATTCATCGGGCTTTGTGTTAATGCCTTCATTTGATCTGCTTAGAAATGCTACCAGAAAGGCATTATCTTAGATTTGTAGTTGAAAAAACTAAGTGCGGAGGGACATGAGTAGTAACATGCTCTAAGTCATTTCGATTAGCCTTTTCTGGACTCCTACGTCCACAATTGTTTCTTCTTTCTCTGAAATCCTGTTGTACCTTTTATGTGTAGTGTGCTTTTGGCCCTTCTGATATCCAAACATATACTATCAAATATATTTAAGTTCAGCTTCTTCAGGTAAAGACAAAGAATATTTCTTTAAGATTATTGATGCCTAGCGATGCTAAAAGGATGATGAGCTCTGTGTAGTATAGGGAGCAGAGGATAGATTTGGTAGATTGATGCCAATTCTATCACTTATCAGCTGGTGACTATAGGAAAGTCACTTAAACTATTAGTAATAGTTTCCTCTCTGATGATGTCTGTGGTAGAAGGGAGTCATATATATATATATACACATATTTACCTTTTTCTACCATTACAATTTTTTACTATAAGCAAGTTTTACTTGGCTAAAAAATAGTTAAATATAATGAAGAGGACAGACTAAAAATAAACCTTAATTTTGATGATTTTTAATAGATTAAAACTTTAAGGTTTCACAGTAGTAAATCGTTTGTTAATCATTATTTTTGTAAAAGTGAATTTTATGATCAGCAGGCCAATTTCCAAATTTGTTATGGGAGCTTGCCAGTTTGGTAATGTAAGTGTACAACAGTTTTTTACCTAGTTATGTGCAAGTCCACAAAAATTCTAATCTCCCAACTTGAAAGCCTACTCCCAGATCTCCTACACTACAGAAACCGATACTAGACGTCCTTAGTGATATTGTTTTGTAGAATTAAGTTTCCAGTTGATTCTTTAATCCAGATTTAACTTACTCTAATGCTATCTCTGAGAATTTCAAAATAATTTTTGAAAATTTTAGTAGTTATAAGAGATTTTGTATTTCTTGGCTTAAGAAGTTGAAACTACATGTAAGCCAATAGACTTGTTCAGAAAGGTCATATTGTGCTGTGTGACATCTTATGGATTCAAATCCAAAAGGTACAAGTGTTATAAAGTACATCCTATACATCAATTTCTTACAAGGCAGAAGAGGTGAATTTGAATATGCAGTGATCGATAATATAAACAGGAAAGAAAGAAAAAGCTTCTGTTCCGATTCACTACATAAAGAAGGTAATTTGCAGTGTATTTCCAGTACATGAGGTACTTAAAGCACATTTGGCAACACTTAGCAATAAGTGGCAAATCATTGTTATGTCTCTCAGTACCCTGCACAGCCTCCTCCATCCGGCATTGGGGCATTAGAACAGTTCTGTGGCTATATCCACTCAGTAGGTCTTGCCAGTCTTTTGAATTTTGAATTTTGCCTTAAATCAACTGGTCTGTTATTTAGAAGTTATTTCTTAAGCATAAATTGAAGCCACTGGTTTTATCCCCAGTAGGGGAAAAAGGAATAGCCTCTTATTTTACCAGTATCCCTCTTTTTTTCTTTCTGCCCAGCTTCCGATCCAGTCTCCATTACTGATTTCCCAATGGGCTCCACCCTCCAATCTCTAGCTAGAAATTACACCATTTCTTGGTGGAGTGGAATTTCCTGTTTGATATCCATCTAAAAATAAAGTCAGAGGGAAAGAAAGGAGAGGAAATTAAGAAAGGTCAAAAGGAATGCTCTGGGGGACATTTCTTGTTCTAAGAAGTGGCTGATTAGCATTTAAACCAATAAACCAATAAAGGAGAAAGCAGAATAGCAATTTCTTCAGGTACCTTTTTAGTCTTCTTTCTTATTCCTTTCCCAGTGCCCACAGTTTGAGAATTGGGGGGCAACAGGGAATGTTTTTACCAATCCCACACCATCCTACCCAAGAACAATGCACAGAAAGTATCAGTGAGGATCTCGGTGATCAGTTAGAGGGAGTTTATAGTGTTGGGAACAATCTGCTCCTAGGTCCTCACAGTTGTGAACATTCGTTGAACAATTATACATCTCTACCAACATTAGGATGGCTCTTGATTGGTATTTAAACATTTTAGAAAATTGTAAAGCAGAGATATGATAAAGAAAGCATTTGTGAATTTGTTTTACCACGTGTTAGGCACTATCTGAGGTACTTTACATGTAATACTCATTTAACCATCATGTCAACCCAATTGAGATAGATACTATGAATATTATTTCCAACTTAGATGAAAACCAGGCATAGAAAGGTTCAATAACTTGCCCACAGTCTTACAACTAATGAATGATCAGGATTGGGTCCCAGGCAGGCTAGTTCTAGAGCTAGTGCTCTTAACCATTATGTAATACAACACAATCTCTTGATGGATATAAAGAATTACAGTTGTACAGAAATATGATTTTACATAATATATGCATATTTCACTTGCTAGTTTTATGTATTACATCACAGAATCTTAGAGAAGGGAGAATTTAAAAGGAGAGTATTATTGTGAACTAATATTAATTGAGTAGCTGCTATGTGCTAAGCCATTTACATGCATGAAGAGGTAGATACTTCTGTTGCCTAGAGGTCAGCAGATATTTGCAAAAAGAGCTAGATAGTAAATATTTTAGGTTTTGTGGGCCACATATGTCTCTATTTCTCCTTCTCCTTATCCCCTACTCCTCCCCCTCTTCTTCTTCCTTCTTCTTCTTACCCTACACCTTTTTAAAATGTAAAGATTATTCTTAGTTTGGAGGAGTACAAACCAGATTTGGCTTTTAGGTCATGGTTTCCTTCAGCCTCAAAAATTTAGCTGAATTTGCTTGCTTATGTGTTAAAAAGGTAGGATGAGCTTCACAGGGCAGTGCATCAGAATTCTGGTTGAGGGGCAACCCTCTTTGGATTTGTCTTCAAACATTTTCCTTAATTGTTACAAGATGGCTGTGCAGAACAACCAGAGTTCCTGTTTCCTTATTCATATTTGAGGGAATGGTGTGGTGGGGAAGAGAGGGCCCCTGTTGATACACACAAAGCACAAACCTTGAGCATCATTCTGTTTGGGCAATCTTATGATTTTAGTATTATCCACATCCTAAATTAATTCTTGAGACCAGGAATTATGGCACTGATTGGTTTAGGTGGGACTTCCATGAACTCTCAAGGATTGTGAGGTAAGAGAGATGGGGTTATCTGTGGCTCTAACTCATTAGTCTAAAATGAGTCTTGAGATTTTGCATTTTTGCAGTTTCTGGTCCATGGACCAGACTTTGAGTAATAAGATTTATCTAAATCTAAACAACATAACTACTAAATAATGAGGGATTGATAGAATAAATGTTGGGGAGACAATTACAATGCCTAGATATTTTTAGAATGATATTTTCTATAACTGTTGAAGATAATGCATGTATAATGTGTGAGCTAGAAACAGGATATGAATAATAGCTATTGCCAAGATTTTATAGTAAGCAATATGTTTATCATAATTGAGACAGGAAAAAATTAGGACCCTCAGACCAATCCTTGGGAGGCTTAGAAAGGTAGAGATAGATGTGGGAAAGGAAGCCAGGAAGAGAGAGAAATATATGAATCACCTTGTGTGCTCACACTTTTACTTGTGAATGCTTGTGAAAACTGAAATGAAAGAACTAATTTTCACATAGAGTGTGAGGTGAAAGTAAGGACACTGGAGTATGAAAGGCAAAGAACACTAATGTGTGTAATGTCTCAGAGCGTATCAGATGTCTTAGAAGTAACAGCTTGAAGGACTGAGGAGTTCTCACAGCCCAGGTAAAGCCACCCAATTTTTTTAACATCCCAGTTATATGCAGTATTTTGTTAATTGCCCCAGCAACTTTGTGGGTTGGGTATTATTAACCTCAGTTTTAAAATGAGGAAAACTGAGGCTCTGAGATGTTAAAGAACCTGCCCACGGAAAGCAGATTAGAAATTTGATTCCCAACTGACCCAACTATAAAACCCATACTTATTTGATTATGCTAATCATTTGCAAAAAAATTGAGGAAAACCCCCAAAATAATGTTCTGAAAAATGAAATAGTAAATGTGGGTTCAGTGGTGGCTTGAGAATTTCTATATGAAAGAGGTTTGGGGGCAACAGCCTGTTTGCAGGTATGTTGTGGCTAGAGGCTTGTCTTGAGGCTCTGTTTCCATAGCCAGCACACTATTTTTACTTAGGTCATATGTTTATTTGAGGTTGTTTTTTGGGGAGTCAGCTAAATAAATCCCCTCCAACCTAGTTTTTCATGGTGTCCCTATGTGGGGCCTCCATACATAATAGAGACAAAATTGAGCTTCTCTCTTACTGTCTCTGAAGCATCTCTAAGGAAACTTAATGTGAGAACCACTGAAGTCTAAACTTCCTGTTTCTCCTAATTTTATAAGTGAGGAGACCAAAATCTAGAGATTTAAAATGAATTGTCTAGGATAACACAGCAAGTTAGCAACAGAGTGACTCTAAGGACTATTAAACACAAGTGTTTAGAGAGAAATCAGTTTCTTCAATTTGTGTTTGAAGCACAAATAGAAATTAAGACAGTTGTCTCAAGCGTTGAAGTATTTGGAGGTTTGTGGAAAGTAGAATATTGTAGGTTTAGAATTTGCTTTCTTTATAGAAGCAGATGCAAATGAGGCATAATGGATTTCAGAGTTTCCCTTAGTATAATATAGTATAGTTTTATTATTTTTGTTTTATAATGTTTTTGTTATATTATTAAAATTTTGAAGATTTGATTAATATTTTATCAGAACAATGTTACTTTTATTTAAAACATTTGATTTTATATGAGTAACCACATTCTTAGTTATAACTAATGCTACATACAGAGGCCAAATTTCTGCCAGCAGTATGTGTATCTGAATTTAGGTTAAAATCAATAACAGGTTAAAAGAAATTCACTGTACATAAGAATTTTATTCTTTTAATGCGTTAGTTAAAGTAAAAGACACATGTGTCTATATTATTGTGATTTTATAACTGTCAATTATATTGCTGTTAATTGCCAGTAGGGCCTTGTTATAAAAGAGTCTTTTAAAAAATATTGAAGAATAAATTCATCTGAATTCTGTATTGACTCTGCCTTCTATTAGGCTTTTAGCCAAAATGTGACTCAATAGAGTGAATACAGTAGCTGGAGCAATATAATAGCTTCACCCTTGGAAATCCTTGGGAATAAAATGGTAACCACAAGGGCAAAGGGGCATGTCTTCACAACAGTGCCTTTCATTGGTCCAGACGGTCAACTAAAGGACAACACACAATGTTACAGGCTAGATCTATAATTCTAATGGCTCAACTATTTGGCAGGAAGCATCATATACAAAAAAAGTCTTGAGACTGAAATAAAAAATATTCATGTTACCGAAATCTTAGTTCCCTAGATAGAAAAAAAAGACTAAAAAGACATTTCAATAAGAGAGAGAGAGAGGAGGTGAAGAAAGGAGAGGGGAGGGGAGGAGGCTGGAGATTGTTTTGTAGTTGATTTGGACTTCTGTAAGGTTGTTCAAAATTATCTTCCTCATAGTTGAATTTGTGTCCTTGAGTTCTGTTGCTCTTTACTTCTACTCCACATTCATCACTAGAATAAGCACAGTACTGATTCTACTGTCTTGAAGGGAAAAATCACATAAGCTGTCCTCTAATACATTCTCTGAAAAACATGCTTTTTTTTCATTCTCGAATTAAGGATTCTTGTTTTTTCATAATTAGGAAAAAACTATTCATTTATTTTTTTTACCAGGTATATTAGAAGCCATAATAAATGAGACTAGCTTGCCAGCAAGAGGGTATTTACTTATAGATCAAAAGCACTTTTTATTTCAAGTTTTTAGGTTCCAAATATTCATTTGTTAGCAATATAGGAAGACAAATGTAGTAAGTTGGTCAGATATGCTCTGGATAGACAGTTTAAGGATTATTCATGTTTTTTAATCTCTTAATTTATAGTTTCAAGTCTTCTTACTTTCTATAGAATCAAATATGATTCATATGATATGAATCAAACATCAGTTCGCACAAAATGAAGAAGTAAAGAGCTATCACTTTAAGAGACTTTTTCCTTAGATCCAAGGCTGGATGTTTTTGTAACCCTACAGTTCCTAATGCACACAGCCTTTCTCGTCATCCCATTTTATGCTGAAGGGGATCAAAATATGCCACCTCAAAATATGCTACTTTTGCATAAGGGTTATATTAAGTCGAAAGCAATTAAGAAACAAGAGGAAATCTCTGTACTCTCCTTTTTCTCCCTAAAAGCAGGACACAATTTCCCATTGTGAAGTTATGCCTCTCTTCCCTCTCCTATATTAGAAAGGAAAGAACAGCCCTTATTGCAGGAGGTAGAAAGTGAGCACTGAGATGAGTCTCTATAAACAAACCTTACTAACATAATTCTTATCTTCCATTAGTTTCTCCCCATATATTTACCTTCCAACAATTTACTTCCCCTAAAAACCCAAATCCCTTTTCCTTTGTCTTGTTACTTCTTCACAATTATCACCCTTTGTTAAGATGGTGTATAAGGCTCCAATTCTAACTACTCCTTTGAATTACTCATCATTGAGTTTACCTGTGTTATGCTCATTATACTTATAAATAAACTGTTTTTTTCCTCCTGTTAATCTGTCCTTTGTCAGTATTTCTTTTTCTTCTTCTACAATGCTTATCGAGAGAACTCAGATTTCTATTGAACAACAAAGTTTGTTGCTCATTTGGACTGGATAGCTCTACGTGATCAGCCTGGGCAATGTTAAACTCAAGTTATAACGTATTTGTCACTAATAATATAGTTTTTAATTAAAAATAAAAAAAAGCTTAGTACTTTATTTGGTTAATTCAAAGATCATTATAGGGAAATAATTTATTTATTTATTTATTTGCTATGTTAAACTCTTTGCACGTCTCTCTTTCCCGTTGCCCCAGCTGGAAACTTAACCGTCTTGATTATCCTTTCAATAAGATAAATGAGAGAATTTACTGAAGAGACAGTGAGTCAGTGAATCTAATGTGAAGAATGATGTGTGGATTAGTAGTTTGGAGATCTGTGTTCTTTTCGATACCTCCTGATGGATCCAGGGAACTGGGCAACGTGTGGATCTGGAGGATGGGGACAAGATTTGTATCTAAGAATAAAGTGATGGTGACAGATGCCGAAGTTCAAGGGGAAGAAGCAGCCCATGACCAAAGCATCTATTCAAGCAAGCGAGGTAAGTAGGGGAAGAAGGAGTGGATTGAAAAATCAGGAGTTCTGAGAGTGCAGAATAATGGAGTAGATAAGCGGGAGGCAGGCTTGGAGAATAATGGAAAGAAAAAGTAGGACTGTGGCTTGGACCACTGTGATAAATTAACATAATGGGTTAAAAGCAGGGATGACACATGTTAGTATTTGTCTTATGTCCTGTGTAATTTTGGCCGTATTTCCCTTTTCATGAACATTATCATTCCAATTAAGTTTTCATCTCTATAAAAACCAGATTACTAGACCTCTTTACAATTTCATTTAATGATTCTAGCTCCTTTTAAAAATTTATTTATTTATTTTTCAATTACAGTTGACATTTAGTTTTATTTTATATTAATTTCAGGTGTACAGCATAGTGGTTAGACATTTATATAATTTATGCGGTGAACCCTGATTAGTCTAGTACACATCTGACACTATACATAGTGTTGCAGTATTATTAACATTCTCTATGCTGTACTTTACATCTCCACGACTATTTTGTAACTACCAATTTGTGTTTAATTCCTTCACCTTTCTCATTGAGCCACCACCAACTCTTGTCCCTTCTGGCAGCCATTAGTTTGTTTGCTGTGTCCATGAGTCTGTTTCTGTTTAGTTTGTTCCACTGTTTTGTTCTTTAGATTCCACATATAAGTGATATCATATGATACTTATCTTTCTTAATCTGGCTTATTTTACTTAGCATAATACCCTTTAGGTCCATCCATGTTGTTGCAAATGGTAAAATTTCATTCTTTTTTATGGCTGAGTAATATTCCATTATATATATGTACCACATTTTCTTCATCTAATTGTCTATTGATGGTCATTTAGGTTGCTTCCATATCTTGGATATTGAAAATAGTGCTTCAGTGAACATAGGAATGCATATATGTTTTTGAATTAGTGTTTTGGATTTTTGATAGAAGAATGGCTCCATTTTCTTTTTAAATTCAACATGAATCATTAAGATACACTAGAAATATGTAGGAAACTCTAAGTGGAAAGAAATCTACCAGGCAAACACCAGATTTAGTATTGCTTAAAGAAAGATTCAGGTCAATTTTAATTGTTTAGGGCAGCATTTCCCAAAGTGTCTCTAGAAGAATGCTTGTATACAATAAACAGTACTCACTGAGGATATAGAGTTCTTAACTCAGGACTCCTCAGAACCATTATTGTGCTAAGTAATATTATATTCAGTATTGAAAAATTTATTTCTTGAGGTCATTCTCATCTTGAAGTCTAAAAGAGCTATTAGAACTATGTTAACTCAATATGAGATCAAGAGAACATAAGAAATTATTTAACAGATAATTTTTGTTCCCCTGTTTCTCAGATAATTATTTATAGGAGAAAGCATTAGGAAGATAATACCAAGAGTTCAGTGGTAAATTATTTTGGCTTCTCTTGAGGTAATAGTCACCTCAGATCACTATGTGGAGGAGAGATTATTCCATTCTGATTTGACATCCTTAGTGCTTCAAAGGCTGTTGCAGCCAGAAAGCTCTTGGGAATTTGGACTCCATTTTCAGGTCCCACTCCTTGGGCCAGGTTATTTTCTTTCATTTTAGTTCAGTCACTGGAGATGTTGGAAATTAGCACCTTTCCTCAGTTGCAAATTTCCTTTCCCATTCTGCTCCAGAAAGGGTCTTTGATTTTTATCCTGATGGGTGAAATGATTTTCTAACCTGGTAAGAGGTTAACAGTAAAGCAATAATGTAAAAGGAATCACTTTCTGTCCAAACTCACACTGCTAATTGACTGGCAAATAATGCTGTTCCTAGGCATTTTCTCTACAAGGACCAAACCACCGTGAATGACAAATTTTGCTCTGTGGAGTAACACTGTTAACAAGAAGCTCTTGAGAGGCTTGGTTTTTCTTCTTTGCCCCTGAGAATAACAAAGTAATATCTACTGACTGAATACAGTTGGACAGTTTTGTATTTAAAATATGATAAAATAAATTCTGTTTTATGTGTAATTTAATGGAGGTTTAAATATTGTTTGTTGGTAAAGATTTAATCTACAGATTATCAATATGTGTTTATTGATATGTCCAAGAAAACATAATCACATACTACTTAAAAAAATCACACTTACTAGTGGGAAAAAAGGGAATCTTCCATTTTCTCTTATTCTTTTAAAAAGTAAAGAATACCTTTAAAATCCTCTTACAGCTTCTCTTTTATTAGTAGCAGAAAAAAAATCTCAAGGAGAGGTGGATACTTTAAAAATAAAAGGAGCAATGTGGAAAGGTGCTCATCTTTCTGAAACCTCTATTGTTCAGTAATGCCTAATGTTAGACATTAAATAGGTTTGCGTATTCATCATCATATTTTATTGAAGTTGGTAATAATTTACTTATTATCTGCAATGGGTTTCTGAAAAATATTTCTCTTTCCATTAAGGATTTCATTTTCAGCATTTGCTTGTCAGTTAAATCCTCACATCATTAATGTAACTTCTCATCATAGGGAAAATTGAATATTCATGCCTAGCTCAAATCACTGTTATTTTGGCCTCTTACTTTTTTTTTCCCCCTTGAAAGTGTAGATTGTTAACCCATCCCTTTACAGCTAAGATTGTAAAATTTCCTGAGACTGCTTTTGTTTGTTATTGTAACTTGAAGTTTACATTTGGTAATTTTTCCCATTAGTAGTAATTTCTGCTCTTAACTTTGACCAGGTTTAGGCACGCCATTTAGCCTTTTGCTCTCTGTCAGCTACTTTAGGAACATTTTTGTAATGATTCAGGTCCCAGAGCCATACTATTTTAACTCTTCATACTATGCCTTGCCTGCTTGACTGCACGGCAAATAAAACCCTTTAATGATGACCATCCTCTCAAATGTCCGACCTTCACCAAGGAATTAATTTCCTTGTCTGAAAGACATTTGAAGGGTATTTTTAGGTGGTTAACCTTACATTAGATGATCTTTCAAGCCCCTTCCAACCATAAGATTCTATGATTCTATGTATTGATTTATCTCACTTTAGGTGAATCAACATTGATGGGGCTAGCCTTCGAATAAATTTTTTGAGGTCGAGAACTACAATTTAAAAAATCTGGATATGGCAGGATAAAGTTTGTGTCCTCCCATCCTACCAGTACTGGTTCATACCCATTTGCTTCTGAGCTAAGATAATGGTAAGAGGCCTTTGGTAATGCACCAGAAGGGAAAAGAAGAGACAAAGACTTTTTGCATAATAACTCACAAGAGTTATGATATTCTGAGGACTAATGACCCTTGGAATTTTAAGAGTCTAATTGTCTTGTAGTTTTTTGATTCTAAATCATAATCATTGAATAAAGCTTTCCTCTATCTCCTTCAGAAGAAAAAACCCCACCCTAAGGGACAAATAAGCAAAACTTTCTTAAACTGGATGAAACATCGGCAACTAGTACAAGTTGAATAGGAGGAGATATGAAGGTTAGCTGTGGGGTAAGGTAGATGGTGGAAAGCAGATAGGTTTTAAGGAACTACAGGAATTTAAATGTCATGGAGGAGAGAGGGAAATAAAAGAGAGAATGCAAGCCTTCTATAGAGCAGATGCTGTGTAGATTGCAGTATATGACTTGAACCTGAATATGCTTAGGGATTTTATATTCATTATTGCTTATTTAACAATAAGGCATTATTATGATAATAGATTGTAGAATTTTGGCTTTCTATGAGTGCATAATAAGAGGGTTACATTGTTAATATGCAACTTATAGTCATTTAGGAGGTGTTTGTGCTAAAAACATATATAGTGATGATGAATGTCAGCCTTCGGAATGTAAAGTCCTGAAAAGTAAACATCCTACAGAATATGCTATTTATGAGACTCAGTTAATCCAATTCTCCCTTTGCATGAGTTCCTGATGGCACACATATTGTTTCAGGTCATACTTAGCCATTTAATGGTTGACTTACTATTAGAGAGTTATTTGGGGAAGCCACAGGGCAAGAGAGAACCTAATTAATATTAAACATCAACAATAATTTGGGTTTGGTTTCATAAGTTGCCTGGTAAGGGAACATGCCAGCCCTGGGTCATCAGTATGAATTAATGGTGGCTTCTTGTGCTGCTGGCCAGAATCATTATACACTGTTTAGCATACAAATTATTATGGATAATATTTTTGATAAAGTAGAACTTGACTCATTTATTTCACTAATCTGCAGATCCAATAATTCTCAAACCAGCCTCAGCCGTGTCTCTCTCTCCTCTCAGTAAAGTTTATTAATAGCAGAGAGCTGTCATAAACCTCATATTACAAAGAATTCATTACTTTTAAAAAAGATGCTAGAGTACATTTATTGGCCTATTACCAAATAATCTAATAAAAAATTAAAATACAAGTCTATTTATCAGGTAGAAAGAACAGTACACTTTTTTGCAATATGACATCATAGCAGTTCATCCTGTCTGTATGCATAGAAAGTGCTTACACTGGTTAATTTGCTTTGGTCTTTAATAAGGTTCTTCATTACATGATAGTAAAAGTTTAGAAGAACACTTAAGTAGAATTCTGTTACATTACTGGGAACGTTCAGCAACAGTCAGAAGAATGGTAGTTGTCTCAATGGGTGGAACAAACATACGATTATTACTTATGTGTCTAATTTTTATGTCCCCACCCTTCATAACAATCCAATATAATTTCTTACCATATTTATAGTTCAAAAACAGAACCGTCTAAAAGAGAGTCTATAAATGGCAAACTGGAATAAATTTTCTATACAAATGATGGGTTAACTATCTGGAAAAAAAGAAAAAGCAACAGGCCAGAATAACAGTGATTTGAGCTAGGCATGAATATTCAATTCTGCCTGTGATGAGAAGTTACATTAGTGATGTGAGGATTTTACTGACAAGCAAATGCTGAAAATGAAATCCTAATGGAAAAAGAAATATTTTTTAGAAACCTATTGCAGATAAGTAAATTATCACCAATTTCAATAATACATGATTACCTCATGCCAGCTAACTCATTATATGCTACTTGAACTTGGTTGAACAATAGTATTTCTATGCAATCAAATTAAACAATTCACAGTTTGAGTGCCTACTATGTGTATCCTGTGTAAAGATATCTTAGTTAAGATTGAGAAGGAATCCAATTCCTTTCTAAAAGACCTCTACTTTTGTCTTAATCAATTGAGAAAAGTGCTAAATAAATGCAGCAATACCACATTCATTCAGCAAATATTTGTGGAGCACCTGATGAATTTGTCCTCATTGTAACTGTGTAACAAGATGTTAAATTGGAAAAGTTGACTCAGAAACCATATGATATGATGCTATCATAAACCAGGGATAGATACCACATAATTAAGCATATCTGCAGTGGAAATGATAGAGAACTGGCTTTAGCACTCATGAGCCCTTTGTTTATTTTGAGCATATAAAAAAGGTGGAGGGTTGGACATTCAAGATGACGAGGTCAGTAGGACTCCTTTGGAGAAAGCTGAGTTATGATTCTTTTCCTCTTTTCTCCTCCCTTCAACTCCAGAGAGGGTTGGGGGAGTGACTTGTGTTTCCAAAAGTTGAAGGGACATAGCAGAATGGCTTTACTCACACCTGAGAAAAAATTTAAAAGCCTTTGACAGCTAAATGGAAGCCAAATCTAGGCATCTTGGCACAATACTTCTCTTCCCTCCCACTTCATCCTTCTTCAGAATTGTTTTAGGTGTAAGAGTACCAAAATTAGTTAAATTTTAAAGAATAAATGTGGAACTCTAAGTAGGAATGTTTGCTAGGGACTTTTGAATAGGGATCTTGCCAAAGAAGAGCTCTTACAACAAGAGGCTGTGGACTATGTTACCTGGGATATGCATTTGGGGTGTGATCCTCAGTTCCTGGCCAAAGAGGAGGTACTTTCTGTGACAGGGGAGTGGCATTCAGAGAAGTTTGGATGGAGAGATTCTGGAGAATCTGTGAAAGTACTCATAAGAGAAAGAGTCAGCTTAAATATTTACCTGTTCTAGAGAGCATAATGCCATTTTATCTTTCTTTTCTCTAATGCCTTCAACTACAAAAGAGCTCGGGACTGTGGTTATCTAGCTGGTGGAAGTATAGAAACATCAAGATGAAGAAAGATAGAGAGATAGAGAGATAGAGAAAGAGATAGAGAGACAGACATATGTACAGACAGACAGATGGGCAGAGACAGACAGACAGATAGATAAAGACAACCATTCTTTACTCAGTTAGATGTCTCAGCTGGGAAATGAAAAATTAAATAATTTAATTTTATAAAAGTATTTGTGATTTGGAGGACTTCTTTTTCCAGAAGGATGAAGTAGATATTATTTTTCATATTTCTCTCATTAAATAGAGCTAAAAATCCCTGGATATTATATATAAAACTAACACAAGTAGACCCTGAACACTGGGAAGAAGAAGGCTGACTAGCTACGAAATTTAGGACCTGAGGGATGACATGGTAGTGAGTTCCCTGAGTTTTCATTTTCTCTCAGGGATCTCAGACTGAGTACTAGAGAAGTCAATAATTCAGAAATGCCAGTGTGTGCAGACAAAAAAAAAAAGCAAAATTAAACATACACACATATGCATACAGGCACACACGCATGCTCAAGAAATCTTTGTTCTTTTTTACCAAAGGATCAGTCTAAAAAAACAGAAAAATTTGAGACAATAACTGTTTTATGCAGCCAAACATGACAGAAAGAACTGTTGCCCCTCTACCACCTAA
Source organism: Pteropus medius (assembly GCF_902729225.1). Taxonomy (NCBI): domain Eukaryota; kingdom Metazoa; phylum Chordata; class Mammalia; order Chiroptera; family Pteropodidae; genus Pteropus; species Pteropus medius. The sequence goes on along the minus strand of NW_024346062.1, from coordinate 9,408,449 downwards.
AAAGGTGGAGTTGAAAATCCCAAGGACGTTAAAAAACCAAACAAACAGACAAACAGAGACTCCTAGAACTAATAAGTGTGTTTCAGTCAGCAAGGTCACAGGATACAAAATCACAGAAATAAATTGTGTCTCCACTATAAATTAACATGTACAAACTAAAATAAAAAATACAATACCATTTAAAATCATTTAAAAAATGGGGAAATACTCTGTTGTAAATTTAACAAAACATGTTCAGGAATTTTATGTTACAAACTACAAATTTACTGATGAAAGAAGTCAAAGAAAATCTAAATAAATGAATGGATTTTCTGTGTTCATGAACTGGAAGACTAAATATAGTAGATGTCAATTCTTTCCAAATTGATATATTAGTTTAATGTAATTCCTATGAAAAAATACTAGCAAGATTTTTTATAGCTATAGACAAGTTTTGTTTTTTTTTTCTGAAACTTATATGGAAAGACAAGGTACTCTTACACCTAAAAGAATTCTGAAGAAGAATAAAATGGGAGGAATTATTTTATCCAATATCAAGAATTATTATATCACTACAGTATTAAAAACTGTATCGTATAGGCAGAGCTAGACTTCTGGATCAATAGAACAAAAGACAAAGCTCATAAATAACCCCACAAAAATCCTAAGGCCAAATGATATTTGACAAAGGTCCAAAAACTGTTCAGGGGAGAAAGGACAGTTTTTTCAAGAAATGATGCTGGGCCATTGGATAGCCATTGCTGAAAATATGAACCTTGACTCCGACCTCACATCTACAAAAATTAAGACAAAACAGATCATAGATTTAAATGTAAACTATAAAACTATAAAACTTTGAGATGATAAAATAGAAGAAAAAATTTTGAGACCTAGGGCTTCCTAGATGTGACACCATGAGCCCAACTTATAAAAGAAAAAAATAATAAATGGAACTTCATCAAATTTAAAAATGTTTGCTTTGTGAAAGACTGTTAAGAGGATGGAAAGAGAAGGTACAGTCTAGGAGAAAATATTTGTAAACCATACATCTGACAAAGGATTCATATCTGGAATATACAAAAAATTCAACAACTAACGGTAAGAAAATTCAATCAATTAAATTGGAAAATGGATAAAAGACACGAATAGACATTTCACTGAAGTGAAAAAGTGGATTACAAATAAATACATGAAAATTTATTGAACCTCACTAGGCATTAGGGAAATGCAAAGACCATGGTGAAATAGTACTACACGCCTAGTAGAACAGTGAAAAGAAAACATAGTGATAATACCAAAAGCTGTCTAGGATGAAAAGAAACTGGATCTCTCAGACATTTCTGTTTGAATTTTAAAATGGTACAACCATTTTGAAATATAGTTTTGCAGTTTTTTTTTAAAAAAAAGAGATATACATTTACTATATGACCTAGAAAGCCCAGAGAAATAAAAACATGTCTATACAAAAAGTTGTACATGACCATTTATAGCGGCTTTATTCATCATAGTAAAAACAACCAGAAGGGCTCTAAATAGGTGAATGATTAAACAAATATCTATACTGTGGAATATTGCTTAGCAATAAATAAGAATAAACAAATGATACATCATCTACTTCAAGGACATTATGCTGAGTGAAAAAAGTCAGTCTCAAAGGTTACATTAAACATATGCTTGAATGTACAAAATAGTGGGAACAGAAAGCAGGTTAGTGGTTGCCAGAGGTTGGAGGAGGGTTGAAGGGCATAGGTGTGAAAATTAAAGGGTAGCTTAAGAGAAATCTTTGTGCTAATAGAATACTTTGACATAGTGATTGCAGTGGTGGTAACACAGACTTACACATGTGATAAAATGATGTAGTACTAAACACACAGGTTGTACCAATGTCAGTTTCCTGGTTTTTATATTATACCATAGTTATATAATATATAAACATTCAGGGAAACTAGGCGAAGGGTACATGGGACCTTGTGGCGACTTCCTCTGAATATATAATTATTTTGAAATAAGAAGCAAAAAAAATGTGTTTGTGACTTAAAGTGTGTATGACTTTGAGTGATGTTATAGTTTCTATTAATTGAAAATAAACAGGAAAGTCATAGCCATTCCAAATTTTTATCCAGAGGAAATAATTACTATGTTCACTAAGCAAACTTAAAGGGACAATCAGAGACAAGATCAAGTTGCTTGTATGATTGCACTTCATGGTAACTGCTTGCTCAATGTATCTCTTATAATTCTCTCTCTCTTTTTTTCTTAAAATGCTTTATTCTCTTGGTTTTGATGATATGACACTATCCTCATTTTATTCATGTTTCTTCTTACAAAATCTGTTCTCTTTTTAGTATTCTTTCAATTGGTGGAGATACTAGCCAGCTAGTCACTCAGGTCTTAAATCTTTGACTCATTAATTTTTATTTCTTTCCCATCTTCACTTATTCTCCCTCTTCCTGTATAATCACTCATCAAACCCTGTTGACTTCACTTTCTAGCATTTTCCTTACTGCCATTTTCCTTGTTTTGATCTTAATTTTCACATACCCGAATTACTGTAACATCTTCAACATTCACTTACATACCTGCTATCTTATTCTTCTTAATCCCATCCTCCAGCAACCAGACAGAGTGGTCTGTGTAAAAGGCATTTAACCCTGTCATCTCTAGCTTAAAGCCTTACAATGGTTATCCATTGCTTACAGGAAAATTTGAAGCCCCTTAACTTGCCAACCAAAGTTCCTGATGGTCTGAGCTCTGCCAACCTCTGCAGTTTAACTCTTCTTCATAGCTTGACTAGCTTGAATGTTGTCTTTGCTTGGAGTTCTTATACACACATATATACACCCACTTATGATTTTAAAAGTCAGTTCAAGACTTGAGCCTTCCAAGAAAACTTCTTTGACTCTCTTAGGCTAGGTCAAGTTCCCATCTCTGTGCTCCCCAAATTGCTTTATCACTTAGATTGTGCCTATGGTGTAAGTGTAGTCTTACTTTATAAGTAGAGAACTGTATTAACTTATCTCGAGGTCTTAAAGGTTTATTTTTCTTATTTTCTTATTTTTATAAGGTATCTTGTGTCATCTGGTTTCTCTCATTCATCATTCATTCAAATTCAATAAACATTAGTTAATTGTATCTATATAGAAATTATGTTAGAGATAGGAGATGCAAAAATAAGTGAGATTTGGATGTCGCCCTTACTTATATTCTATATTTGTGGTCAGATGAAGAAAACAGGACAAGACTCTCTTGAGTAAATTAGCAACCCGATCTCTTTTTGATAGCATCCAGATGAGCCATAGAGAAGTGCTGTGTTGCTGATTCATGCTGTGGGAGGACTCACATGCTGGTGGAGAGGTTTTCTGTGGTCAGCACCATCATTCCACTTGCATCTTTTAGAATGTATGGAGCCGCAGACTTTTAGAGTCAGTTTGTGCCAGTTAATTCATACTGGCATTTCAGCAGTAAAATTGGCTACAGGGTGAGGCATTTGGAAATCTGAACTTCCTCAGAGTCACTGTTCACAACATAATAAGAGCCTTTTGGCAGTAGTTAGTTGGTAAAGTCAGAACTTAAAGTTTTTCTACCATCAGAGAATCACACTGCTAGCTTTCTACCATCATTTCCCTTTCCCCCATCTTGATTCTAAGCGTTACTCTGTTTTTATTGTTATTTTGGTTTTAAAGAATTAGGAAATATTATAGTAAAATATTGTAGGAACTATAGAAGACTAAAAGTGTTTGGTATAATGCCTGGTCCTTTGCAATATTAAACAATCAGTATATAGAAACAAAAAAGGATGTCTTTGCAATTTTGTCAGATATCAAAAGAACTCTTAGAAGACAACTCGGAGAAGCAATGCTGCCTCTCTTTATAATATGACAAAGAGCTAATTCAGCTTCTTTAACAGAAACTCAAATAAGTCCAACTCTTTAAAAAAGCCTTTATATTGAATGTGAAGGAAAAAGTGTCTTCAAATCCTGAGTTCAGCTTCCACTGGTTTCAATGGGAGCTGTACATTCAGAGCCAATGGCTAATTTTGGTCTATGTGTTTCCCCAGTAAGTTCTCTTGGGTGATCATTTTAGCTTTAGCAAAGTGTTTCCTCTGGCTATAAGAGCCAGTGTTTAAAAGTTTAAAGCAATGTGGATAGGCCAAAATCTAAATCAATATTTTGTAGGACAAATAAAGAGAAAAAAGATTTAGGCGACAGGCACATGGTATGTGCTTCAATTCCCTGGTAGGCAGATCAAGGAGGTTTCAACAAAAACTTAAAAATAAAAGAGCCTAAAAAACAGATGTTAACAAAACTATTCTCTCCCCCTCAGTGAGAAATGACCGCTTAGGTTTTCAGATCAAGACACTGGGGTCACGAAGGGAAATACCATTGTGTAGTGTCAAGTGAGATTTAAAGGGCAAAAGGATTCAGATCAATAGGCAGTAGCTTATTTATCTTCCTCAATGCCAATTATTTTAACATAGTTTGTACCGACTGTTTAGCTTTTAGGTATATTACTTTGGTTCACGTAGTAGTTTATATGGAAATTACATGGTATGAATACAGTGTTTTCTCCTCTTATCCACCTCTCCTGTTTCCTTTCAACTTCCTCTTAGAAGTTCCCTTACCGATAACGTTTGTGGGGAGGACAGATTGCCCAGTGATCTCTAGGGCTCTGAAGATTAGTTATTATCTTTTGCCTTCTGAGAATCTTGAGTGATGCTAGCTTCAAACTGATGACTGGAAAGAAATTCTACATTGAAAGAACATCCAAAAGCAAGTTCATTACAGGCCCAGTTTGTCATAATATTTGACTTCAAGATAACAGCAATTTGAGATGTCATGGTAAGAAAAACAAACCACAGGAATGCATAGGACCTTCAATATTATTTAAAATAAAGTTTCGTATAAAATGGTTTAATTGCTGAGATAACAAGTACATTTTATTATTAGGAAAATTTACCTTTTAAGAATATTTCATAATAACCGTAGTCATCATAAAAATAGATGAATTTTGTAGAGCGACTCATGTTCCAGAGCATGTTTTTACATATATGATTTCATGAACCTCTAAAGCAGTTTAAAAAGGGATTCCCCTGTTTTTTCCAAGATGTGTTCCTAATAGGTAAATACAAAAGTCCAAATAATGAATTATTTTAAAAATTGTAAAAGGAATATCCAGTGAGGAAAAACTACGAAGGTCTGAATCACAAAATAACCACTTAAAAATGCAATAATTTATATTTATACATATATATGCTATATATCTGTAATGTAATAATTTATATATACAGCCACATTTTTAAAAAAATGAAAGAAAAGTATAGCGACTTCAAGTTACAGAAAATATACCATAGCAATATCTGGTGGTGGATTTTCCTTGAATAAGTAAGGGTTACTGACTCCCTGAAAAGGTGTCATAGGTACCCCATAATCTGAATCCACTGTCCTTTCTATTTTCTTCTTCTGTGGAAACTGAGAGTCTCCTGAATTTCTTGGTTCTATTTTTGAGATACTAATACATTACTCTATAAGAAAATGCATGTGAAAGTACTTAAAATATGAGTTATTTTTCATTCTAGATGATATCTTATACCATTTCAAGGTACATTTCTAGTAATTTTTGAAGCTTCTTACTTTCTTCCCTTTCTTCACCTTTCGATTTGTATTCTGTGTTTGGAATTATGGAGGCTATGCAAAAATGTGTTCCGTCGCTATTCTAGAAGAGTTCATTGCCACATTAAGAAGAAGGAACACATACATACACACGAAAAGCTACATTATAAAATAGTATGTGACTGGAACAGTAGAAACTTAGTAAGCAAATCAGAGGAATTCTTCACACGGGGGTAGAAGAACTACTGTGGACTATATAGAAGTTTCTAAAAGGTTTCGATCGAGGGAATGGTGAAAGCACTGATGCAGGAGTGAGTGAGGAGTAGAAGTGATAACAGAGAAAGGAGGAGGCAAACAAACACCACTGCTTAAGACATGGAGGCAATAGTAATGAATGTGTGCATGAGAGACAGAGGTTGATTAACCTGCTGGTTAGCTGGACAGGAGAGGAAGGTTTATGTTAAATGACTAGTGAGAACTGGTTGAAAAGAAGGTTGGGGCCCATCTATGGAAAACAAAACGTTAAGCTGTAAAGTTGAAAAATTCTTTGGCAAGATGGGCAACTTAGGTTTCTGAGAAGGGACATGACTTGGTGAAGGTTTTTTAGATAAATAAATCTCACAAGAATGTTCAGAAAGTAAGACTAGTATTTAGAGAGAGCAATTAGGAGGAAGCCCCAAGAAGCCAGGAATCAGGTAATAAAGATCTAGACTTATTCCAGCTATGTACAAAACCCACATATTTCTGTGTTTTGGAAACACAAAATTCCCTGATGTTCCCCAAGAGTTCCTCAATGTCAGTAGCTTTAAACTGAATGAGACCCTTTAAATTTTGCTGTAGAGATTATGGATGTATCTATATCATTAACTAAATAAATATAACTGGTATGCAGGCCAACTTAGTTAAATGTGGGATTGCACAGACTAGGAATAGCAGACACTCAACTTAAATGATTCTTGAAGACTGTAAGTAAAAGTTACTACCTTATCTAGGAGGAAAAGGAATTTTGGAGACTGACCAACTTGTCTCTGTTGGATCCTCTTTACTTTCCCTCAGGCCTTGTTTTTCCACAAATTAGTACAGAGTCTGTATTCCCTGCCCCCCGAATTCCTTCATTGGACTGCTTGTCAATGAAAGAAGACTTCATGTTGCCTTTCTTGAGAAAACAGAGGGGCAGCCAATCAGTGCGCCTGCTTACAACTTGATTAACTGGCAGCACATGGCTTCTTGTTTACTTTTCTGGGGCTGGTTTTTTCAAGGAATTATTACAGTGGAGTTTAACTAAATAGGAACAATGGCTTTTCTAAATATTGGTGAAGTTGACATCTACAGAACTTCAGGATTAGTAGAGATCTGGGTGTATTTTCCTTTTGATAGTTATTGTACTCCCTGCAGTTCTATTTTTTGTGGTCCTTATTGTTCTCGAATGTCTCCTTAAGTTAAGATGTTGTTTAGGAGTTGGTAGAGCTGGCAGACTCTGACATTACATGCTGTATTATTCATTGTTTGGTGACTAGACTTCATATCTGTGGTAAAAATAAACATGATGCCTCTCAGCTTACTTCAATCCATTCAGAACTCTCGTGAATGGCTTCCTGTAACTGTGACTCCCTTTAAAGAATGTATGAAGAAGGAGGAGGAGGAAGAGGGGGAAGATCAGTCTCAACCATGAACCACATGACATAATTTTTAGAAGCAGGCTGAACGGCAGTTTTAATTTTCAGAAGAGTATAGCAATTGCCTTAGTGGCACTCTAAACATAGTTATTTTTTCTTTGACGACAATAGTTTTCCTTCACATTCTCTCATTTGGAAACAGTCATTTTTATGCGTAGACATCACAGGTAAAAAACCAGGTTGTAATTTTTCTCATCAAGATGGAAGAACTGATTTCTGGCCATGCTGATGTCAACTTTACTTCATAAACATACCAGTAGGTGTTGCTATACTAGCACTAATGTGGGTTCGATAAAACTAACTGGTCACTTTGTAGTGAGTGGGTCCCCAAATAATTTTAATTTGTCTATTCCTTCTCTAAGATCAAAACACTGCCACCAAGTGCTGAAGGCCTGATGGGGTTATTTTGATTGTAAAATAAGTTTTTAAATTAAGATCTTCTATTCTGTCCTGACAGTTCAAGACTGGAACAGGATTTCGTTGATTTTATAGTAGTTAAGGTATTTTGTCCTTTGGGGGAGCAGCAATAACAAATTTGTGTAACTGGAGAAAAGAACATATTTCTCTTTCTAATTTCTGTACTTCATTTATAATACATGTTATCATCACCCCAGTGTCCCAAACCCACACAAAAAAATAGGGCAGGAGAGTCTCTGCCTGGTATAAGCTTCCAGGCATAACCTTTGAAACATGCTCTTGTTTGTCAGAGAAACAAGTGATTTACACAAGACTCACAGTTTAACTCTTCACAATATACCTCAGGATCTCAAGATGTTTACACTGAAAGTATTTTCATATTCCTATGTGTAGGCAGAAACAAATGATTTCCTTGTATTAACCTCTGTAACCCCACTGTCTGTACTAATTAGGCAGAAACAACAGACGCTACTTCTGTTTTTGACTTAAATTTGCTAAGCAAAAACTAAGAATTTAGAAGAGAAAAATATTTGCAATTTTTTAATTCAAAGATGAGGTTCTTAAAATTAAAAAAAAAAAATTCTAGCAATTGATTCTTAGGCAATAAGCCAGCCATTTCAATGTGTACTTTAATGGAAAAAGGAAGAGTTTGTGTACATTATACTGCTTTTGCATCTAAAGTTTCATCAGTTGTACAAAGTACATGAAATGGAACAGTGAAAATCTGAACCTGTCAGAACAGCTTTTTTAAAATTGTTAAACACAGTAGAAACCTGTATACTTTTGATGAAAACTTGTGCTTTGATCTGAAAACTGTTTAAAGAATGTGAATGTGTATTCTGATAAACAGTGAAGGAAAAAAAATAAAGCTCTAGAAGGAGATAAGAGAGAAGTCTGGGGGAAATGTGAAGCTGTTATATTTCTGTTTTCACAGTTGCAACTGTTCAATAATATGAAGCAGTAACAGTTTATTGAGCTTTTAACAGATATGGCTGAATCACATGAACCAAAGAGAACATGGATTTTTCTATATATTGCTCAGTACTCATTTAAAAATAATCTTTAATAAAACTGAAATACTTCTGTTGTAGAAATCTCTTTGCACTTTCTAAATAGCAAAACACTAAAGCATCTTGAAGAATAGGGTTCAGAGCAAAATAAATAAATCTAAACATGTTTCTGTATTATTTTATAATAAATTTTTATTGATTTTTAGAGTCTCATGATTTGCAATTTGTGATCTTTTTCTTCTGCCTTCTTCCCTCTCTCACTCCTTTGCTTCATGCTATCTTTTTTTCTGTCTTTCTCAGTGGTATCATTTGGCAGCAACTTTAATATATGTTAGATAGCTGAGTGCGATTGCACAAAGTAAAGGAAAAACACTCAAACAGTTTTTCTCCCTGTAGAGTTTCATTATTGAAATACTCTGAAGTCATGGGTGGTGAGGGTGAAAATGTAGAGATGTAGATTGGTTGGTAATCAACTCAATGTTTGTAGTAACCGGAGATGTAGCATGCTAATCATTCGCTATACCATCCTATGGAAGCTGAGTTTAATTCAGCTAAATGGCCCATGATACTGACTTCACTCCCCTTCAATTCAGTTTCTCCCCTCTGGCAACTTCTTAATCAGAATTCCCTACTATTTAGTAACTAAATTAAAATCTTTAAATTGTGGGCAACTGCATATAATGCAATGATATATCCATAAGCATTGAAATTACTCAGAGCATGCTATGTAATGAACATTCTAACATAATAATAACAATGTTAAGCTTTGGTATGGGAAAATAATCTGGTTAGACATGGCAAGAAAACAAAAGATCACTTGTCTTTATTTCTGAAGAAAAGATTTAAAACGTAGGTGCTTTGCTCAAAAAAGTGCTGATTTAAAAGGAGGTAGGTATGAAATTTTTACTCAAATAATAATTAATTATATTTATGAACTGATTGCCTAATATGTGCTAAGCATTTTACATATATGTTTTAATTTATTTTTTATTTTTATTTTTTATTAATATCTTATTTCATTTAATCTTCACAACAGTTTAATGGGGTACATACTGCTATTAGTCACTTTTTACATTTTAGAAAACTGAGACTCAGATAGGTGAGGTAACCTGCCTACAGGTCACACAACTACCCAGTGCAGGAGCTAAGATTCAAATCTGGGTATGCCTGACTGGAGTTTGGGCTCTTAACACTATGTTATGTAAATATAATCAGAATATACTTACATATTTAGTTTTTATTATTTTTATTTATTTTGCATGAAGTGTTTATCATGAAATATTATCGAATCAAAGAGATAATCGAAAGTGTGGCATATTTGTCAGACTTTCTGTTCTGCAGGTATTTGTAATGGAAAGTCAAGCACTAACACATAAAACTGAAATGGTAGGTCAATAAAATGCGAGACTATAAAAGATTAGAGTAGGTAGAGGTAGTGCAGGAAGGCTTCCTAAAGGAGGCAAGACTTTTACCTGAATCCTGTACAAATACAGAGGTATCTGAAAGTTGCCAAAATAGATTAGTAGAAGAACATGAAAATATTACTAAAGGTGAATGAATTGCTATCAGGAAAAAGTGAGGCAATACACTAGCTCAACATTTTCCACCATGGTTACACATTTAGGGTGCTTATTAAAAATACAGATGCCTCGGCCTGACTCTTGACTAATTTTTAAAATCTTTGATGGAGAATCTTTGGCCATGGTATTTCTTAAAAGCTTTCTAGGGGATTCTAATGTACAGTTGGTGCCGAGAATCACCAATAAAGCTGTATTGGTGTATTTGTGTTGGGATCAAGTAGGAAATAAAATTGAGTGGGCACTGTGAAGCCACAAAGATGGCAGAATTCTGATGTTAGACTTGATGGCATAGACATGAGTGTTAATGAAAATTTCTGAGCAAGAGAGGTCAATTCAATTCAGTTAACAAGAACAAAAGCTTATGTGTAAGGTATTGTAGAGGGACATGACCAAATGAACAAAATCTGATGTCTGCTCTTTAAAGTTTCATAAATATGGCAGAAGGTATACCATGAGCTGCATTAACACATACACATATTAAGGACTAAAATAGAAATGCAGAAGTCTTCTGAGATTACTTAGGAATACTCTATTTTTGGTTGTGACTATCAGAAGATTTAAAAAAGGAGATAACTGTCATTCGAATTTTGACCCAAAAGTGAAATGAGACTTTTGAGAGATGTGAGGAGAAGGGCATTTTTGGTATAAAAAGGAACAGAGCTCAGAGGCCTGGATTTTAAATGGGTGAGGACAGAATGGTGGAAGTTGCAAGGAGCTGGATGAAGAAAGAACACGAGAAAGGAAAGCTGTGAAGCTACAGTTCTAGAATGTCCACCTGAAAGTCCAAGTGTGGCCCCTGACACTCTAAGTAATGAACTCTACGTTCGTCCTCAAAAAGATGGCCTTTGCAACTCATGATAGAAGTGAAATATAGCTTAAGATCGGGTGGTGGAGAAAATAGTAAGAGAAGGAGGAGCCTGCCTTCGCAGGATGTTAAATGTGAGAAAAGGGATTATGTTTAATGTGTCATGCATTCTTATGACTAGTAAATTGCTCAAGGTCATGTAGTTAGTTGCATGTCTCCAAAGACTTGACTAGACTAGGACCAGTATACCATAGTTCTTAGTCTTGCCAAGCATCAGAATCACCCCGAGGACCCAGACTAATTTAGTATTATTAAGTGGGACCCAAGAATATACTTTTTAACAAGTTCCCAGGTGACCATGATGCTGCTAATCTGGGGACCATATTTTCAGAACTATTACCCAGAAAGTCGGGTTTGAGATATTGCCCAGAAATATGTATGTTTTTTAAAAGTTATTCTTAGATGATATTTTCACCGGCCTAAGACAAACATTGTGCTTTTGCTTCTTCAGTTCCCCTAGATGATTTTGATGTGCTCTCTTATGCCCTCGGTTCTGCCAAATCCTATTCACCTCCCAAGCCCTCAATTGAAAACAAAAACAAAACCAAAAACTTAAAATGCAAAATTAACACTCACTTGTTATAAAAGCAAATAGAAAGACTAATAAGAAAACTTAACTCTTCCTTTTTCGCTAAACCCCTATTCTATTCCCTAGAGGAAAAAATCCTTAACCCTTTTAGCTATTTAACTTTCTGTGCTGCTATTTTGTGATGAAATATTTTAGAAACTACTTCGTGCCCTGAACATGGGATATAGGCCCCTAACACTCATTTCCCTTGTCTTCTCTATATAGTAATATATTTAGTCTGATTTGATTAAATAGTTTTCATTAGATTATTTAATTAGTTTACAGTTTTCATTATTATGGATATTTGAATATTGTTCTCTCTAGATCTAAGTAAGTCATTTTTCCCATTTTATTTTTTACATATATTTGGTTTTTTTTCTGGTCTTAAATGTCTTTTTTTTTTTTTTCATTATGGCTTCCTTATTTTTCAAACCTTTTACCATATCAGGCATTTTTTTTCAAGTTGTTAAAATGTTTTAAAAATGTCTTTATTACTCAGTCTTCATCTTTTTGTTCCTATGTGGGATGGTAATCACAAAGCCTGCTGTAAAGTAGTAACCTTAGAACTTCCTCTAATACCTTTCTGGTTTGAATCAACTTATTCTTTCTGGGTTTACTTTTTGACTCCTATGTTTTGGTTTACTCCCTTCTTTTACTGGAGCACATTTTCAAATAACTTCCCAAGAATAGCTGTGTGAGAGGACAATTGTATGTTCTTGCATGTCTGATAATGTCTTTATACTTAGATAGTTTGTTGATGGTTTGGCTAAATTCTACAAAAATAAATGTTAAGAATTATTTCCCATCAGAAAAATGAAAGCACTGCTTCTTTCCTTCCCCCAATATTTGGTGTTGTTGAGAAGTGGCTTCTATCTTTTTTTTTTTTTTTTTTTTTTAGGCAAAGCAGCCCTTGGTTGACCTCATAGATTGCAAAGACCTTGTCATCTTACAATCCCTTATTTTTTTATTTTTTATGTCTACAACACCTGGTCTTCCTAGGTGGTCTCCCATCTAAGTACTAACCAGGCCTGACCCTGCTTAGCTTCTGAGATCAGAAAGGATAGGGCTTGTTCAGGGCAGCATGGCTGTAGACAAGAAATGGCATTCTAAATTCAAATTTCTCTATAAGAGACCTGGATATTTCCTCTTGCAGGACATTTTTAGAATCTCAATTTTTTCACAGTGTTCTGAAATATCACTAGGACATCTTCTGGTATGACTATTTTCATTTATTTATAAAATTTCTGTTCTTTCAGTAGAGTGTTTCAAGTTGGAAACCAATTTCATAAACTTTGTTGATTGATAAGATTAAGGAAATGAAGGAGAAAAAAGATTCACACACATTACTGATAGTAGAAGCCTTGCTTATTTGGTAAAATAACAGCAGTACTGGCAAAGATAGTGAAATTGGGAAGGGGAAGGCAGTGAGTGAATGTAGTGAATATTTGTCAAGCCTTTTTGTTTGCACAGAATCCTCGAATATCCTTTCTAGTTTGAGAATATTACCTATATTTATCTTATTAGTCCCTCTCCAAAATAATTTAGACCTGTTCTACTTCAAGTCATAGTACAGTATAGAATGTTAGATCATAGAATTTGAAACTACCACAACCTTCATACTCTTTATTTTACAGGACAGATCTTGGAGCTAAGTTTGACTATAAAGACTGGCAAAGATTCAAGAATTGACAAGAATGAGGATTAGCCTAAGGTTACTTTCTCTTTGGTTTATTAATGAACCGAACAAATCAAAAGATGTACACAAAATCAAGGCACAATGAGTGTATGCAACTTCTTGATGCTCACTTCGTATCAGTTGAGGTGCAGGCTAAGCTGCTATAACAAAGTGGACCTAATCTATAGTGTTTTAAGAGTGATAGAAGTTTATTTTTCTCTCATGAAAAAGTACATAGATGAAAGATACAGGGCTGTCAGTGTAGCCGTGTCACCCAAGGTTACTCTAGTTGTCACCATTTCAAAGCCAGTGATGGAAGACAAAGAAAATTCAAAGCAAATTGTCTATACGAAGGTTATTCAGAAGAAATCCTTCCCATTCACCTTTGATAGGCCTACATTTAGTCATATGACCACACTTAGCTACTGGAGAGGCTGGGAAACATAGTTGGTAGCTGGGTACCCATTGCTGTTAGTTCATTTTAAATTCTTCAGAGTCTTGAATAAATAGTTTCCTCATAGCATTAGTTAGGTGTTTCAAATGGGAGAACTGAGGCAATAAAACAGACAAGCAAAATGAATACTTAATGAAACATCACAACTTATTGAATAAATATGAGAGAGATTAAATACGAATTTACAGAGGCATCTTTTTAAAATGACAATTCTATTTGGGTGCCTGTTTGAGTTTCTACCATTTGGCAGTTTCAGCCAGTCTGTGTCTGTTGTCTCTGGGTAATTAAAATTATTCAGCATCAAAATCTTAGCTCTGAGACCAGAAAAAAGAATCTAAGAAGCATTCACTGATAGTCTGATTCAGAACAACTGCTTTTCCCTTTGGTCTATTCATGCATATTTCAATGGGCATTAATGTAAAGTACCTCGTGAGCTCTCTTCTACATGAAATCCTTGTTCTCTGCTTGGCAGCAATCCTGGCACTAAGTTCTAAATGGTCATTCTGGGGTGGTAAATCAGTTATCCTCAGCCGATGTGTCTAACAATGAAGAGATTGCTGGAGGCAGGTGGTGTTGTGAGGCCTAATTCTGTTGGCATTAAGTGACAATTCGTATTTGCTACAGGAGCAGTAAATTGCACTGTTTTAAAACAGGAAGTCTGAGTTAAAAGCTGTGTAAAACCATTATACTGTAGCCAGCACTCCAGGCTTTTCTAATTAGGTCATTTGGAAAAAGATGACCTTTTAGTTACTGTGCCTTTTTTGCTGGGGACACATGTTTCTAATTATCATTTGTATTTTACTTTGCCAAAGCTGTCGACAAGTTGAGTTTGTGTGTGTGTGTGTGTGTGTGTGTGTGTGTGTCCACGCGAGCGCGTGCACACACACACACACACGCTATGAAGTTAATAACATTTCTGTGTTCTACATTGGGCAAACAGAAGAAGCTGGGAACAACATGTACAGTAATTTTAATGTCAAAGCAACCAAAAGTTGTATGGATTTGAGTGAAGAATATACTAAAGGACATTTCTGATATCCCCAGTGTTTTAGGCCAACTTGACTAACTTTGTCTGAAGTCACTGTGTCAATATTTCTTCTCTTTTGGGCTGACAGGTGTGAATTCACTGCATAAGATACAGGGAGAAATGAACTTTGGTCCACACGGTTACTGGAAACATAATTGCTGGTCATGCTAGAAAATCTGTCCAGGACCAAAGCAAAAATCTCATCATACTCTTTTATGATTCACTTGTCCTTCTGTATTCTGTTTTTGGAGTGTTTAGAAATGCAAACGAATACTGTCTTCTAATGACCACTTCTTCCAAAAGAAGTTCTGAATAAAGGGACAACATGATTCTCTGTGGTTCAAAAATATATTTTATATTTTAGGATATAGCCCAAGAAGCAAGGCATTCGCAATGGCTGGCTTTTCCACTGACTTCCTTTCCTGTTGTGGGGAAAGTTTCTCAATGTGCTATTAGGTTCCTCACCTGAAATCATAGAATTACAGAGCTGGCAGGCCTTTGAGAAGTCTTCTAGCTCGTGGTCTGCCTGGAGGCCTTTCTTAACTTAAACTCTCTTGGAATATAATGGTCTCCTCTTTGCTTAATCTCTCACGAGGGAGACTTGACAAGGAAGGATGGTACTATCTAAATGTTTAATATATAAATTACACTGGCAGTTTGAGGAAAATGTATGGAAGATGATTTGAAGTTTATTATGAAACTGCTAATAATTTATTCGATTCAATTTTCTTAGAAGTTCTAGAGTGGGTAATGATGTGTCTCTAATGGAGCTGTTTCAGGTTTGGAAAGGGCACTGGCAAATGTAAGCTGGGTAATCTTTATGCCCTAAACACAACAGATACTAGGACATGGTGCTTTAGAAAAGTTTTTTTTTTGAAGGCTTGGGGGTATTGAAAGAGAAGGACAACGTGAAAAAGGAAAACTTAACACTGGTTCAAATCTCACCAATTCTGGATGCCATCTGCCATGCACATTATTGGGAACATCCTTCTGACTGGGTCTTCTTAGCCCAGTGACATTACCTACTGTGATATTGTTGGGGTTCATTTTATTTCCTTTATAAAGAAAACTCCTTCAAATCATTCCTGGAAATATGGGTCGTTTGTTCTTGCCTGCATCCTCATTTCTCACTCTAGTCAATGAATTTAAGTGGGAGTTAACACCATACTGGTTTC
The DNA here is from genome assembly GCF_902729225.1 of Pteropus medius. Lineage (NCBI taxonomy): Eukaryota > Metazoa > Chordata > Mammalia > Chiroptera > Pteropodidae > Pteropus > Pteropus medius. The sequence continues at coordinate 9,392,414 of NW_024346062.1, read as the reverse complement.
CACAGTGATGCTGTTGCAAAGCCATCATTTGGCCTTAGAGTCTGAAATTCCCTAGTTCAGAAAAAGATTTTGGCTTTTCTTTTGCATAAAACAAAAGACTATTAAAGTAATTTCCCCCAAACATGAAGCGCTCTTTCCCTAAATTACGTTTGCTTTTGCCCCTAGAACAGAGTTTCTTATAGTTGACACTACTGACATATTGAATTTAATAATTCTTCATTGGGGGAGATTGTGCATTGTAGGATATCTAGCAGTATGCCAGTAGCATCGCCACCCGTCATAATAACCCGAAATGTCTCCAGACATTGCCAAATGTTCCCTAGGAGGCAGAATCACACCTGTTGAGAATTGCTGCCCTAAAACAACGGGCACAAACTGAAGGAAACCTTTAAAATAGCATTTTTGCCTCTATCCGGATAACTACCTGTACTACACATTAACTGTAATGTTAATCAAAAAAGTAAGCTCCAAGGAAGAATTGTGTGTGTATGTTTGTGTGTGTGTGCATGCATGTGCACGTGTGTGTGTAGCAGTTTACCTCTATTATGCTGAGAAAAAAATGAACTGATTTATTATCTGTACAGTACTATCAACTAATACAGTAAAAACACTGAGAATTCCTTACTCTATACTAAACTCACTAGACAGCCAAAACATTAAGACATGTATAGAATTATACATTATCTTTCAAAAGTAATAGAAATCTACTTTTATTTTTACTTTATTTATAGTGAGAACCTTGCTTATATGACATTAGGTACATGTCTTTTCACTATCATATCTGGTGGATATGTCAGGGATACCTATTCTCTATGGCCATTTTTGTGATGCATGCTATTTTTGGAGGCAGATTATACCTGGAGGGAATGAGGGCAGAGTCTGCAGCTGAAAGTGGCTGGGCGTTGATTTCCTCTGATTATGACACATTACTACTGTCTGCTGCTTTGTAAAATTCCCACCACTTGGACTTGGCTGATGTTTCAGCTTTGCTGGTGAAGCAGTTCATTTGCTAGAGTGGCTCACTGGGGTTATCTGAGTTTTGGCCTTTATTTTAGTTTGACTCTAAAGAGCAAACAGTTTTTAGGGTGGCTATTGTGGTAATTGGGTAGAGGTGATGCTTTGTCTGCCTCCTTGAGTCTTTGTAGATTAGACCTGGAACATTTCTGAAAGTGAATGATCTAAGAATTGGGCAAGATATAAAGATCTTATTTGCTATGTAGGCTTTTCCTGATGTATTTCATTTATGGTTTTACATCAAATATTGTCTCCTCTCCATGATCTTTTTATCAAATGAAGGAACCAAGACATATACAATGAAGCAATTACATGATGCTGCAAAGCAAAATAAGACTAAACATCCAAATGAATGGCAAGCACAGTAACTGCTATCAGAATTTGAAGGATTGGATTATTGTTGAGGATAAATTTAATATGGAAAGTGCTCCAGGAGGCTTTGGAACTTGAATTAGGCTTTGAAGGTTGAGCAGAATATAGATGGGCAGAGAGAAGAGTTTTTGCAACACAGATATTAGGTGTGTGCATATGTTAAAATAGTATGAATGACAGCTTGAAAATGGCATTAGCGTGGGAAGCTGCTAGGGAGGTGGCCCTGACAGAGAAGATTTTGGTAAATAGGAGTCAGGTACAAATTTGGACAAGTCAGATAGGGATCTTCCTGTGGTATTTAGCTTGGGAGTTTTTGGAAATTTCTTACAAACTTTCCTTCTGCAGCTACGATGACAATAGAATAACTAAAATCTAACTTGGGGTGGTACTCACTGTTTTAAAAACAAGTTTTATCTAAACAGAGTAACAGGAAAATTTTGTAATACTGAGGAGACAACAGGGAAACAAAAATTGATTTGTTAAGGCTTTGCTCTCTAAAAATGAACAGGCACTTGTGCAAAAGCAAAAGAAATACCTCATTTGTGAGTGATGTGCTTAAAAAAAAATAAGTGAGCAATTCAAGTTAATGTTCGTAGACATTGTGGATCATGGTTCAGATCATTTCACAATGCCAAGTGTTCAATAATGTCTGTGGTAAAAATTGGCCCCACTTACAAGAGATAGAACTTGAATATTGACTTTTATAAGCTCTTGACCTTAAATTGTCATATGCTGATTTTATAGATAAAATGAATGTTGGCTGGGTTGCTTCTAGAGTTTTAGATCAAGTTATCTTAAATATGTATTATTAACTCTGAAAGGCTGGGAGTAATGGTGGGTTATGATTTTTAATCCTTTATTTCCTTTTAAAAAAAATCTGGTTTGCTTTTTATGTGCTTTGAATTCTTCCACTTGAAAATTTGGTTTCATAAAATTCCAAAAAAATCTGAAAAAAAAAACAAACAAACAACTAAGTTCCAACTCAAAAAAGAAAACAAATGTTACTTCCAATCTTTACCTAAGATAATGCTTTAAAAATGATCTATCACTAAACTGACTACAGGAGGTATTTATTAAAACCCTGCCTTGTTGCAAAAGAGGTTATTTATCATTGGGGAACCTTCTTTCAATAGCTAATTATTTAATGATCCCACAGTGGAGACAATTGATTAGATTACAAAGGTCAAAAGCTGGAAAAATTTGGAGGAATAAAAAGGTTAGAGTAGGCAAATTTTTGTCTTTTTTTTAATCTTTCCACCTAGGCAAGATAAGGAGTTGGGAAGGAAGAAGAAATAGAATATAGATATCTTTATGAACAAGGTTTGATAGTAGAGTCAGTCACCTCACTGCCACCAACCTGAGGAATCACCTTCAAGTGAACAGTAGAGACAGCTTCCTTCTTATATGAGGATTTCTTTTCTTCCTTGTGTTGTTGAGAAACCTAGGAAAATTATTATCCTGCACATCAAGATGTGGCGGAAAGAGTACTGGAATTAGAATCAGCCAACCTGGATTGCATTCAGGAGCTGGGGACACTGGATAGGTCCTGTAGATGCTATGTACCATAGTTTCCTCTTCCGTTCATTGAAGATGTTCCTCTCAAAGGTCCCTTTTCTGCTCTAATTCCTTATTTCATCCTCTAAACTTATGCTTCCAAAATTCTTAGATGATTTCTATTTTATCTTAAAAATTTATGACGTTGTACACTCAATCTGTGTATGTTTGTCTTTATAAAAATATTTTACTTTTTTTCCTCAAGAGACTCACTTTATTTTTTCCAGCATTATTGAATGTTTTTAAGTTTAAGGTATACAATGTATTGATTTGATACACTTATATTTTGCAAAATACCATAGTATTAGTAACAAATCCATCAAGTCATATAGTAACCATTTCTTTTTTGTGGTGAGAACATTTAAGATTTACTCTCTTGGCAAGTATAAAAATAACATTTAAAATTAACCAGTCCAGTGGCTGCTGTGATAAATGGGCCTCTCTTATCCTGTGGCTTCTACAGTCCCTTGGCATGTAACAGTGTAACCCCAAAAGTACTTTAGTTTGGGGGACAGGGGATTAAACATTGTGAGCTCTTTTCCACTCCTATCAATCAGAACAGGGTAGGTTATACTGTAGTAAGAAACAATGCCAGGATTTAGGTGGCTTAAAATAATACAGGCTTATTCTTTCCCCACTGGTCAGCTGGGGAACTCTGCTCATTCTCACTCAGGCCTGAGGCAGAGGGAGGTTCTAGCTCTGGACTCTCATGACCCGTAATGGGAAAGGCAGGACAGTGGAGATGTGGTGAATAGTTCACTAGCTCTTATTATCACTCACATTTCATTGGCCAAAACAAGTTATAAGGCCATGCCTACCTGCAAAGAAGAATGAGGGAATGCCATTCTAGAAAGTTCTGGAAGGCAGAGAGCCAGAAAAATTTGGTGAACAGGACTAATGTTTACCACATCATCTAAATACAAGAATGGGGCAGAAAGAGGTGCATGAGAGACAAGGACAGTTTGGAGGTGTCACAAGATTACCTGCTGCCCTGGAGTCTTCACAAAATAAATGTACACAATGAACTCACAACTAATTTGTGTTTTCCTTTTCTATTCACATATTTTGATTCACATTATTTTTCTCCAAAGAGTGTATGAGATTTTGAAGACTTCAATCATATTCTAGTCCTGCTTTCCTGAGGTTACTTTTAGAGACTCCTTTGATTGGAATTCTGGGGTTTTTAGATCCCTTTGGCCATGTATGACTGTTTCCTGTATGCTTTTATCTCACAGATGGTTAAATATAACCACTGTCTCTGGATTTTACTAGCTTGAGTCTAAAATAACTGCATTAGCTCCAAGTTCTTAGAGGTTACCTCATTATTAAAAGAAGAGGGCATCCCCTTTCTTTGATACACATGTTTTGCTCCCCACAGAAGGAGGGAGGTCCCTGAAAACACAATCACTTTGGAAATGGGCTCTAGCCAGTCTACCTAGAGCCTTTTTAGTTGCCCGGGGTCTCTGACTTCTGGTGGGGTCATATCCAAGTGCCAAGCCAGTTTTACATTTCTTCCTCCTACCTACAGAAGGTCTGTTGACCATTAGAGAATATTTTCTGAGCATATTATTTGTAACATGGTTCCAGGCACTACAGAAAATCTGAGGTAAACTGAGCCACTTTTCTTTTTGAGGCTCTAAAGATATTAAAAAATAAAGTAATGCCGAAAAAGGATGATAGAAACTGTGATGAACTTAAAGTTGTTGGGTAAAATACTTCTTTTTAAAACTCTTGCCAGTATATCTATGAAAGTCTAGGTATAATCTCATTGGAGATAGATATCATCAAAAATGTAAATTGGAGTCTTGTTTTATGTGAGGCTCATGCCAAATGGTTCTCTTGGATCCTCCATTCCCACTATCTCCATGATAGGTTCTGAGAGTACGTGTAAGACATTCTGTCTGCCCTTGAGACACTCAAAATCAATTTGGGAAATCAGTATTAAAAATATAATACAGAAACTAGTACAGGTGGGTATATAATAAAGTGCTTAGTTGGCAGCAGATACTATGTATTTTTGAGTTTAGAGAACGTAGGGATCATCCTGGAGTAATCAGGAGTGAGTTCAGGGAAGAGTTGGGATAAAAAGATAAAAGGATTTTAGGAAGAACAACACAACAACAACAACAACAACAACAACAACAAATATTGACTTTTTCTTATAAATTTACATTTAAATAAAACTGGCTCAGCTTTACCACTTTGATTTGATGGTTCATCCTCATCCCCAAAAGCCCTCGGTCCGAACTCTTCTGAAACTCTGTATAATTTAAGCCCTGTGTTGCTGTCCCTTTGAAATAGGATAATATGTGAACCGACAGCCACCAGGGATGCAGATTTGAGAGCAAACAATAGACTCTGCTCACTCTTCCCTTTGAGTCCAGGAGAGAGCTAATAACTTTCTTTCCTGGGCATGCAAAACCTAGCAGGGGATGTGCAGTGTGGATGGCAGAGTTGATGCAGGCAAGCCTTCTGGAGGGGCTTCTGAAGCTATCCTGTCTTTGAAGTGAGTCAGGATACCTCATGTGGAGCTATTCTGAGCATGGTGGGACCAGACCCACAAAACATTCTCGCTGTAGCGGGGTTGTGAGCATCCCCTACGGCTTCCCTTTTGGACAGCAGGAGCCTGGGGAGCACACCCCATGGAGTCACCAAGTCTGCAAAAGCAAGAGAGAACAGTTACCACCCATTGAATCCTTCCCACTGTGGTGCCGACTGGAGGGGGGCTCGTCAGACTATATTTTCTTCTCTTCTAAGAGGACATATTTTTTTTCCCTCTTAAAACCAAAGTTAGAATTTTTGTTTGAAAATGAATTCTTATACTCTGGTTTTAGTTAGACATTTCCATAGGGAACAATAGAACTACAGTACATCTCTAATTTAAAACTGCATTGTTGATGAAATCTTGAAAATAACAAGACTAGGGAACCCAAACATCTGTTACTTTCAATATTTTCTCCTTCAACTTGCAGCAAACTTGTGGCACTAGTCTTGGAATGTAGGCACTGTCTCTGATCAGTATTTTGGGGGCTTTTGGAATGCACAAGAAAATATAGATAAGATTCTCTGCTCAGAATTTATAATGCATTGCAGATTGCACTGTGGGTTTCTGAAACAATGAAAAATTGTGGTTTAAAGTAGTTCTGAGGAACAGCCCAGCTCTTCGATGTAGGGTATTTAATGTTAGTCACAACATAAAGCTTAAGTTCAAAATTTGTGCCTCCCTCCGATTACCACACATCAAACTAGTTGAAATGGAGACAAAATTGCATTTCTCCAGGGGAAAATGCAATGCTATTTTGATATCAAATGTACTAGAAACAAAGGTCCTTGTTAGCCATGTTGGGTGTGGTGCCAGGAAGTTTCAGTGGAGTTGGCTGTGGACCAGGTGTGATGACTGAGCAGGGTTGCTGTTGTTATCAGGACTGGGCTTGGTGGAGGTGAGGGCCAAACTCCCAGCACTTACTGAGCCTGACAGCAGGTTCTGGGCAGCACACCACATGGAGTCACCAAGTCTACAAGAGCAGGGAAGAACAACATCTCTACAAATTTCTAATTGTTTAGTTGCTTACTTTATCAGTACATTTGAAAAATTTCTGAAATCTATATGTATCTTAGGCACAAAGGAAATGTTCTTTTTCTTTTTGAATCTTTAGAAAATCCTCCCCCTTTTTTTTGTAGCACTAGAAAAAATTTTATTTTATTTTTTGTTAAGCAGAGCATGGAATGTCATAGCTGCCTGGGCCATGGCTACTGAGTCATGGAGAACTGGCGGCTCACTCTGTGTAGACCCAGGAGAGCTGTAGACACAGGTACCTTTGTTGTTGGTAAAAGATTCACATCCTGGAACAAATCTCTATATGCCATTATTATTATTTTCTGGCAAAATATTCTTAAAATTAATATGGTATTGAGATGCTTACTATTTAACAAATGTATGATTCTAGTATAACATATCAAGAAGCTATCATCCCGCTCAAAATATTCAAGGCCATTTTCTTCCTCTTTTAAAATTTCCTTCTGACACAGCTGTGTTGGGCAGCCTGCAGCCTGGTAAAACGAGGTGGTACTGGGAGGAGACTGTAGGGAAGGAAATACTTACCTTCTGCTCTCCTGAGTTTGATAGTTGGGTCTGCAAAATAAACAGACGATAGGCAGATTAATAAGAGAAAATCTATGCAAATTTATTAACTTAATATTATGTGCAAGGGGTATCACAGGAAAACAAAAAAGTAAATTAACCCCCTCTCCCCAAATTGTGAGATTTGAGAGCTTATATACCATCTTAATAGTGGAAAGGGAGGGGGAATGCATACTACATAGGAGGAAATAAATGATTTTTTGGAAAGATGAATGGACCGTTGGAAAAATAGATGGGAGGTATGATAATTTGTGACTGTTTGTCTGGGTGTGGTTTGGACTTCTCGTTTTCGCTCCTGTGATGAGTCAATCTTCCCTGGTTGATGAAATTCCCTGTTTTTAGGGGATTTATGACAATTGAATTCCTTTTGAAGGATATGTCTGTGAGTAGGTAAAGGATATTTGTTGTTTTTCAGGTGCTTCAGCTCAAAATAATCAACAGAGGCATATTTGGGGGTGGCATGCCCTGAACAACTTTAGCACCCAAAGGGTAGTCTTATCTGGCCATCTGCAATGAGGTCCTGGGCTGATTTAGGTGAGAATGATGCCCAGGCACTATTTCTAAAGGACAGGATATAGAGATCCTGATGTTTGAAGTCAGATGCTCCAGGGAAGCTTGGAGCTAAGAGTGATAAAGCAGTTGCTTCCAAGCCTGTGTGCTTTGCTGGATGCTCTTCTAGACTGACCAGATTCCCTTCTTTTCAGTGCTCTGTCCCTCAGGAAACCTTTGGCTCTTAAGTAGTCAGATCTGCTTGGTCCCTCAGCTTTACAGTGGGCCACCCCCCCTTTTTTTTTTTTACAGAAGGCCATTTCTTCTCATCAAGGGGAATATTGGTCTCCCTGGGGGCAGCAATGAAGGAAATGTTCTGGTTTTCTTTTTATTCCTTGCTTTCTATCATGTGTCATTCTTGTCACTGTAAAAAATAAACTCTTTCATCTTGATTCCTAGGGCAAAGAGTTTTTTCCTGCTTCTCTTATGAAACGATGTACTTCTGATATATGTACATCATATTTCTAAATCAGAATTAAAAACTGGATCTCTGTTAATTTGGAAATCTAGGGTCTGACTTTTGTAATGACTAAGTTGTTTTCATCCCTGCAGAAATTACTTCTTAGTATTCTGCCATGTTGGATTTTCCTCAGTTGTATTCTTATGGTGGTTGTAGCCACCTAATAACTCAAACAAAATGTAATGGCCTATGAGATTTGAGGTTGGCTGTGCCAGTATGACAAGAGCATTCCTTATCTTTAGCATCTATGTGAATTACTTCCCACACGAGCAGCATCTCATGTCTAGTACACTGTTTTGGTGACTTGTTTCATGAATTTAAAAAAAATAGTTGAAATATCAGTTTGCCAGAGATTAAGGAGAAAAGCGAATGGGCAGCCCTAAATTTCTCTTCCTTTAGAAATGAAAACAGTAGTTTGGTTGCATTGCTAAGTACAATCCAAACAACCATAAATTTAAGCAGACTTCCATGCTACTTCGTAAGTATTTTAGAATAATTAATTTCACTTCGAAATGTTGAATTGAAAGGTATAGAGAAGAAGTCCTCATTTTAGTCACTACTCTCAATCAGATATGTAACATAGCTTATCTTTTCTCTCATTACCTCCATGTCCTCTCTCAAGAGCATGTGTCTTTCCATCTTTGCCCACCAATGCCATTTTCTACCCTCTAGAAGGATACCTTTGAGATCATTCTGTTCTTACCTCCATGACTATTGTAATCTTTAACATCAAGATTTATGGCATCTACATATATATAACCTGCTCCAGAGGATAATTTCTGGTGCCCTTAGGGAGTTAGATGTCATCTTATGTGTATATGTCCTTTTTGCCCTTAGGCGTTTCTCTTGACATTGCTCTCACAGATATAGTCATACATACAAAGTCATCTTCACATAATACAGTTGACCCTTGAACAACGTGAGGATTAGGAGTGCAGTCCATAATCTCCATATAATTTTTGACTTCCCAAAAACTTAGTTATCCCTCGGTATCCATGGGGGGTTGTTTCCAGGACCCCCACGTATACTAATATCCATGGGTGCTCAAGTCCCCTATGTAAAATGGCCTAGGTCAATTTATCAGTAAGCCCTCTGCATCTGTAACTCCCAAACGCCGATTAGAAATAGTACAGATATTTATTGAAAAAAATCCACATATAGGTGGACCCGCGCAGTTCAAAGCCGTGTTGTTCAAGGGTCAACTGTATATATGTGTTCATACATGTACATCGTGTACAAATTAATGTACATGGCACTCAAAAAATTTGTTGAATCAATTAATAAACATACACTGTAGAGTGTGTGTGTGTGTGTGTGTGTGTGTGTGTGTGTGTATGCGTGCACACACATGGATGAGTATGGTTCATTTTGCCTGTGCTCTATAGATGCAAGAACTGAGAAGGGTTTCCCTGAAGTTTTTATTATGTAGCTTTAGAGATTTTCCTTTCTGGAAAATTCCTTTTCAAAAATTTTGAAGAAAATTTGCACAACAATTTTGACTTACCTTTAGATGGAAAAAAGGGATAATTTTTACACTTTACAGCAATTTTGAATTTTTTACATGTGGATAACTTTCAAAGCTTTCAAAGCAAATCCTTCAAAATTTTCTATTCTTTAGATAGAAATTGTAATTGTTCAAAGTAATATTATAATGTTTGTATTTTGCTTTTTATAATTATTATTACTATATATTCACACATTTCTATATATAATCAACATTTCTATATATTTCTAATTATTAGTTGCTTACTTTATCAGTGCATTTTTAAAATTTCTGAAATCTAGATGTATCTTAAGCACAAAAGAAATACTCTTTTTTTTTTATTTTGAATCTCTGGAAAATCTACTTATTTGCTTGTAGCAATGGAAAAAAATTTATTTTATTTTTTGTTAAGTAGACATTTATTTTAAGTTGAAAAATAAAACATACTTTGTTTCCAAAAATCTACTTCTTAATATCACCTTCAACTATGTGCAGTAGGGACAGGGTCACTGTCTCCCTCACCCTATCCACTTTACCCCTGAGTGGTTAGCCTTTAGATGGTGTTGGTCCTTTATATAGGTGACAGCATGTCCAGGAAATTGATGATAGTATAAAGCCCTATAGAAGGGATTAGAAATCCTCTCTCTTTGAAAGTGGAATGTCCTGTCTTAACTGATGAAAATAAGACTTTTTTTTTTTTTTGATATTAGGAGAACTTCAGGGAATGTGAAAACTAGGAGGAAAAAATCTCACACAGTCTGAGAATACTGTGTTTAGGTAAGTTTGGCAACAGAATAAAAAAGACCCTATTTTAGGACTCTATAGCTGGGAGGTAGCTTTTGGTGGGGCTATTGAAATCTAGAATGACCTCCTTTTATTTCTTGGAGAAATAAATCAACTGTAAAAAGGTAAGACTTTCAAGATTTAATAATAATGACTAAATTTTAACTATGAGGTCTTTCAGTAATACTAATTCAACTCTAATTCAGTATTATTCTCAACCTGGATATTAAGTATTATTTTAGAGTATAGAGGAAAAATATGTAGTATACAGGCAAAATATTGTTATTACATAAACCTCATGTTTGGCATTCCCCTATTTTCTGTGTAGAATTTGTAACTTCAATCTTATTATATGCAGCAGATGTCTCCAAATCATCTGAGACAAGGGACTGGCAAACTAGGACCACAGACTAACTCTGGTCCACAATTTGTTTTTGTAAATAAAATCTTGTGGGACACTGCCAAGCCCATTTATTTATGCCTTGTCTATGTCTGCTTTTGGGTTAAACCGCAGAGCTGAATAGTTGTGACACACATTGTTTGATTTGCAAAGTGAAAAATATTTTGGCCCTAGAGAAAAAGTTTGCCAACCCCTAATCTAAGATATCAATATTCTTCTCTTTTCCTTTACTGGTGATATTACAGAAAAATAAATAATATATATTTACCCTCCTGTGACTAAAACCCTTCTTTTTGAAAGCAAAAATAAAAGCAAAACAAAAAATGAACAACTCCACCTGTCCAAAAAATCCAAAAAGGAAATAATCCTTATAAAATTTAAGAAGTAATGATGTAAATTAAACTTATAGAATTATGAAATAGGCTCATTAAAATATGCATATGTTAATGAAAAATTGTATTCTTTTCAGGCAACATTGAAAAAAGAATACTCATATATGAATCAGAAGACTTATATTCCCGTTTCAATTTTGCCATTCGCTAACTCAGGAACTGGCAGATTTTTTAGTAAAGGGCAAGATAGTAAATGCCTTAGGTGTTGTGAACCATTTGTATTTTGTTTTTATATGAAATGGGTGGCAGGCCGGATTGGTTCAAAGGCCTGAGGTGTGACCACCCTTATTCTAACAGAGCTTCTGGTGAGCCTTGGCCTCTGTGGGCTGTGTTTCCAGGAGACCGAAGTCAACAATACCTCCCAATTTAAATCTTTTTCTATCCTGTTATGTACATCAAAGCCAGTGTTTACATTTGACCACATTTTAAATGCATCGTTCTCTTACCACGTGGAAAATAGAGTCAGAACAGTGCAAGTGAAGTGGCATGAGATAAGAAACTCAAGTTTTACATTTCCTGGTATATGAATTTCTATTGCTTTATAATAAATTGAGTCCAAACTTAGACCCAACAACTATTTGATCTTACTCTTACTTTTGTGGGTCAGAAATTCAGGATAGGCTTAACTGGACAGTTTTCACTTGGGATTTCTCCTGCAGTTATAGTTAGATGCCAGCCAGGGCTCTGGCCATCTGAAGGCTTTTCTCGGCTAGACATCCAAGATGGCTGGCAGTCAACGCTGGTCAATAGATGAGAGCTTACCTGGGACTGCTGATTAGAGCACCTTCACATGTCCTTTTCACTGTGGAGGTCTCGGTGTGGGCAAACTTTTTATATTGTGCTTGGCTTACTCCAGAGTGAGCCTCCCCAGAGAATGAGATGGAAGGGGCATGACCTATTCTAACCTCAAATGGGAAGCCTGTACTCTGTTAGTTAAAGCGGTCACAAGCTTGCCTAGATTCAAGTGGAAGAGAGGTAGACCTCCTGCTTCCAATGTGAGGAATGTTAAAGAATTTGAGGCCATATTTTAAAATCGTTATACCTAGCTTTAGTGATTTTTAAGTTTATAACTAACAATTAGTAAAATTTTCTACCAGCTATTGTATAATTAACCATAGTTATTAAGAGCAAGATATCATAATTAGGATCTTCTCAGATCTCAAATGAAACTGACATGTATATATGTGTGTATGTATGTATGTGTATGTATATATATGTGTATGTTTATATATATATATATATCATTTTCTCTATCCGTTCATCATCTGTCAGTGGACATTTATGATACACACACACATATACATACACACAGGAGTATTATTCATCCTTAATAAAGAAGGAAATCCTGCCATTTGTGACAATATGAATGAGCCTGGAGAACATTAATCTAAGTGAAATAAACCAGAAACAGAAAGACAGATACTGCATGATATCACATATTTTAAAGTACTATAGCAAGAATAGAAATGATGAGTTTCCCTTTCACCCCTTGCCCAAAGGAAAATCTAATCAAGGGAGCCTCTCCAGGATCCTTAAGGTACCACAGTAAACAGTTCTAGTAATGTCTATCTTTCAATGAAATGGAATGGAATCTCTTTTGTATTTTCTTCACGATGTTTACTTCCTCTGTAATCACTCTGAGTTACTGACAAAATGATTTATTTGTGGCTCTAAAACCTCTCTCTTTGTCAATTTATTGGTTGTTACATTGTGCTTCTTCTCTTCCACATGATCGAGATCTTCAAAGTAAGCATCTTTCAAAGGAGTGACAAGCAAAATACAGCTGCAGGATCAGTAACTCCCTGTTAAGAAGCTTTGCCTGCTGTCATAGTTGACTGCAGGAGGTGGTGATTCATGTCAGTCACTAAAACAACACCTTGACAAGAATGCAGACTGCTCCCGGAGTTTTTGTGTATGGGAACACTTTTAGATAATGAGACTTTCATGTATTCTTAGCACCTCACACAGTGCCTGGAACATAGTAGGTGCCCAATAAATAATATTAATTATAAAACCATATTTTGAAAGCTTTGCTAGCATGTGGTAGGTAGATTTGTTGCAGAATAGAGCAATGCAAGAATTTCCTCATCAATCCCGGGTAAAGTTTATTAATATTGGAATAAATAACTCTCCAAACAGGCTCAGACTTTTAGCATGACTCAATTAGTTGATATAAACTTATATTTTTAAGCCATCAAACTAAGAAGAGTTTAAGACTAACGTTTACTTATTAAGATAATTTCCTAATCATTCTTATAAGAACTTAATGAGTGACAAACTGACGCTGGATATAAATTTATGATTTCCCAAAATAACATTTGATTGGTTTGAGTGATGTCTTACATCAAGTAATCATAGTTAATTTTTGCTTCTGGAGAGATTTGACTTTACCAGTCTATCATATCATCAGATGTATTTCAAGAATGATTTCTTTGTCTGTTGATACAGAGTTAAAGAATTCCTATGGAGAGTCTTGAATCTATAACTTGTATTTTTATCAGGGCAGATGGGACAAGTTCAGCACAGTGGCAAAAAGACCACATCTTCATCTGAAATATCCTGCAAACGTAAAGAATGATTTCCTTTAAGAAATATATTTAGTCATATAAATCAAGAGCAAAGTTAGGATTTTTCTTATATGTGAGTTTATTTTCTCATATATGAGTTTATTTTTCTTGTGATATTTAACATTCAATATCTATAATTAAGACTTATGTTTGATTTGAACTCACAAATAATCCAGGTCTAAAAGGAATTTCAGAGAGTAGAAAAAGGATAAAAAATGTAGGGATGAAATCATTAGGTTTTATATTCCCAGATTCTTTTCTAAAGGATGAATTTTGAATGATTTCCTTTCTTTTCATTCTGGTGGTGAAACTAGTCCACCCAACAAACCCCAAAAGCCCTAATAACATTAACACCATAATCACAGAAAGTACAATAAAAATTGGGAATAGGGTAATCTTTATTGTCTAGAAACACTTCAGGCCACATAAAGGAATAGAGAGCTTAACCTGGGTGACACAGGATTTTCCTGTATTATTCTAGCACTTGGTGCCAGAGATGATAGGAGGAATCTGAATCTGGTTATCTCTTGACCCAGATTCCAGTTTTTCCACTGGACCAGGCAGTTTCATCTTTCTCCTTGCCCTTGAGATGTAGTGGTTGTCCCAGTGTGCTGGTTCTGAAATCCTGACTGCACACTGAAAGCACCAGTAAGCTTTTATAAACTAGTACTCATATCCTGGCCTCTCTTCCAGAGATTCTGATTTAATTGGCCTAGGTGGAACTCAGGCTTTGGGATGTTTGGAAAGCTCAAGTATTTCTAAAATGCAAATAGAGTCGGGACCCATTGGTCTAGTAAGGCATAGGAGAAGGAGGAGAGCACAATCTGTGAAGTTCTGTCTTAGTTCTCATCCTTGATTTTATGTTTTCTCACAGGTCCCGAAGCACCTCAGAAAACCCAGTGATGCCAGTCTTAGGTGAGCCCAGTGATGGTGACTCATGCTTACTGACTCTTTCCCAAACTGCTTTCTAGATTCTCTTTGTCCATAATTTTTCCCAGGTGGGAACTCAAAAGAGATCAGAGAAGGATAAGGAATCCTGATGATACTTGGCATTGTATTGTGACACATGGTAGGATGAATTCTTTTTAAATGTTTAGTAAGTGAATTGAGCAGAATTGGAGGGTAATGGATTGGCATACCAAAATTCATACACAGCAGAATTAATCGAAGCAAATAATTTTAACCAACAGTATCACAGTAAACAAGCATTGGTATATGATTCGAAAAGTCTTAGATTGAAATGCTGGTTTCACTATTATCAGCTGTGTGACTTGTACAATTTACCTACCCTTTCTGAGCTTTAGTTTCCTTATCCATAATAGAGAAACAATGTCAAGTATACTTTCCTTATGTGATTGTTGTGAGGATTAAATTAAGTTACAAATGTGAAATAGCATTTTATATTATTAGGTGATATGCATATGTTATTACTATGGATTGAGCTGCTTTAATATATATTTATGTGAGTACATTTGTGATTCACTTTTTCAATAAGGGAATAATTCTGGGGCACAATGATTATAAAACTAATTAAATCAGTATGGCATAGTCTTCAACTAATCTGCTTAAGAGGCAAGTTTGTATAAAATGAAGAATAAATCTTTTTGTAAATCTGATGTTTCAGCCTTACATAGTATATAATTGGTTGTTGGTTTTGAAAAACAAAGTTCCATATCATCTTCTCACAGTTTAAGGATTTTTAAGCCCAATAGCTAATGATCCTGTAGAAATCATTAAAAGATAAACAAAAACTATAGGGATAGAAACAGTCGTGATTCTATTAGGTTGTGGAAGAAATCTTAGTTTTGTCTTAAACTATAGTGTCTCAGTCAATTTGGGTTTCTATAACAAATTACCACAGACTGGGTGGCTTAAACAATATACATTTATTTCTCATAGTTCTAGAGACTGGGAAGTTCAAGACTGGGGTGTCAGTAGGGTTGGATTCTAGCAAGAACCTTCTTCCAGGTTGCAGACTGCTGACTTGTAGTGGAAAGAGAGCAAGCTAGCTTTCTGGCTTCTTATAAGGGCACTAATTTAATTCATGAGAGCTCCACCCTCATGACCTGATTATCTTCCAAAGGCCCCGCTTCTAAATATCAACACATTGGGGATTAGATTTCAAATGTTAATTTTGGGAGAATACAAACATGCAGTCCGTACCAGAAATGGAGTCATAGTTAATGTCCGTTACCACCATTTAGTGAGCCAATGCTGCGTGCTGGGAACCATACTAAGTGTTTCAAATTTTTCATCTCATCTAGTCTCCCAAAATTTCTCTGTGAATTAGGTTTTATTATTATATCAGTGTTATTGCTGAAAAAAAAAGCAAAAAAAACCCCAAAAAACAAAAAAAAAACAAACAAAAAAACTGAGCACAGAGCCACTGTCATTTCCCCCTTAAACCGAAGTTGTCTGATTCAGATCTCTTGCTTTCAACCCCTGAATTATACTGTCTTCCACTAATCACAGTTAGAAGGGTTTATTGCATGTTGATTTGGGGAGAATTGGTGAAAAGAGCTTGGAAGGGGAATGGGGATGAAGGACAGTCTACAGTTTCTTTCAGATATCGTTTTCTTGGCTCAGTGCATGTACCCCTTTTTGAACTGTATGGAAAGTGGAGCTCCACAAACTAACCGAAAAAATTGTTTTCATAAGAAAGTATGAATGACTGGTACCCAGTCACCCTACTCCAGGCGATGGAGTGTGACATCATTTGGACTTCAGTGCATTAGGTTTTTGAGAATATCAGAAGGCAAAATTGTAGGCTCAAACATGAGCATTCTTACCAGTGGTCTCTTCAAGCCATGGACCTTGGACATAACTTAAGACACTGAGCAGGAGAGAAGAACATGATGAAAGCCAATCTAGTAGATTGCACTTGATTATGAATAAAGATATCATTCTCTTGAGAGTTCCCAGTGGAAACCTGTGAGGCACTTTGCATTATCAAGGGGAGACACATCCCAGTAAAACATAGGTGATTTTTGTGGTTGTTACCTGTAGGCTGGAGTGGCCTATATAACAATAGCAACAAGAATGATAACCATTAATTCACCATATGCTCGTCTCAGTGTTTTTCATACAATGATCTCATCTCTAAAGCAGTTCTATGAGCTAAAGAGCTAGGTAATATTAATACCTCCATTTTACAGATAAGGATCTGGGTGATAACTTGTCCAGGTTCACGCAAGTTAATGCAAGGTGAGATTAAATCAGATCTTCCTGATTCTAGACCTCATATGATATATTACCCTTTGTTTTCTGGTTAAAAAAAGCTAGTTGAAGACATTTTGTACACATTTTGATTAGAACTCCATGAGTTTTGAAAATGGCTGAATGTCAACCAGGCTAGAGTGACAAAAGCATGAACACCAGGTTGGATTCATTAATATAACAGTACACAGCAGGGCTTTTTGCTTGGTATTGCTCGTAGTTTCTTTAACTGATTCTATGACCTGCAGAAGATGCTAATCATTTAGGAACAACAAGTGAAATTAATTACCTTCTAAATGAAGATTAAGTCAGAAAAATGCTTTGATTAAAGGATCTGATTATTTTGCACTAGAAAGGCCAGCATCGATCAGTGATTTCAAATTACAATCACAAACTTATGTTGATCTCAAATATCAAAGAGGTGAGTCTCTAATCCTGCTCCAGAACACCTCAATTTGAGATTTAGGTCTGGTTAGGAATATGAACAGATTCTACTTAATTATAAAGGAGATAAATATTGAAATATTGAGAGCTATATATTTACAAGCACTGAGAATGATAATAGGGCAAAAGGGATTCACTGACTTTATTAGAATACTAAGTCATACCGTAACCTAGCATACCACATCATATCATCTATTCCCAGGATGTATGGGCCTGCCTGATTTACCAGCCTCAGCAACTGTTTTATTTCATCATCAGAGTCCAACCAACTCCTAGATACAGACCTGGACCAACATTCTGGCTCTCAGCAGAGGTCACCTACACTGCCAGTTTATCCCTGACCTTAAGATCTAGTTATCATTTAATTTTTTCATTATTCTTGTAAGTTGGTCTTGCTCTGTCTTCCAGCTCTGGTCCACAAATACTGACATTTTCTTCTGTGGTAGAATCCTGGCTTGGTAATTTGTCCAGGATCACAATTTCTTTTCTTGCATAATTCAAATCTGTTTCAAAATGCTATCCTGGTGACTGGGAACCCACTCAAGGCTCTCTATTGCCGACTGTCTTCCTGTACAGACTTGTTATCATCTTCAGCTCCTGGATTTTGGCAGCCACCTGCATGAAGGAGCTGCTAGCTATTGCAGAGGTTCTCAATCCTCAAATTTTATCAAAATCACTTGAACTTTTATAATTTGGAACTCTGGACCACATTCCCAAGAAATTCAGATTCAGTCAGGCTGGATTGGATTCTAGAAATCTGCATATTTAGCAGCTCCCCCAGGTGGGACTCTGTAGGTGGATGGAAGACCACACCTAGATATAGAAACACTACTGCATTTTCTGTTGCTACACCAATACTGGCCAACATTGAACTTCCTGTTCTACCATATGGGTCACTCTTCTCTAAAGTCTTATTGCTTTATCCTATTCCAGTTATTTTTCAGGTCTGATCTTAGGTGTTGCCTCTTTTCGCCTCTGAAGACTGTTAGATGCCTCTCATATGTACATCTTATTGTTGTATTTCTCTATTCATTTCTCTGTATGAACTGCTAAACTATGAACTTTGAGAGGAGGGTTATGTCATGTTTACCTCTGAATCCCTAGTGACTAGCATAGTACCAAGGCACAAAGGAGGAGGACAAGAAATTGTTATTGAAAGGTCAGATCTAAATGGTTCTAGTGGTGGCTAGTCCCAGTCAGTCTTGTTCAGCTGAGAAAACTGGACTACTCGAAGGTCTTAGTTTGGATTGCTTTAGTGATGCTGGTCCAGACATGTCTCTTGGATGTAAGAGAATTGAGGTTAAAGAAACAACCTAGCCCAGTCTATCCTGTTGATTGCTAGATGTTGGCCGGGCTTCTCATGTAAAGATCCACTTCAAGTAAAGATATGAAACCAAGCCCAGGTGATGTCTTAAAATTAAAAATATTTTAATTTCAGTGCAAAATAACATATTCTGGACATTTAAACATTAGAGAAAATGAGAAGTCTTCATTTTGATTCTGAGATGGATCTAGAGTTTAGAGATGATTGGTGATAAATTTCAGAAAGCAGCAGTTTCTTCATGGCCCCCCCGCCCCCTTCTAATTAGTCTCTGATTCTATGCTAGTGAAACCTAAAATCTTAGAATCATTGCATGCTAGGCCTGGAAGAAACTTTTGAGATGATCATTTTTACAGATGTGGAAAGTTGGGTAAAATATTTATTCAGTGTCTACAGTGTGCAAGAAAAGAAAAGAAACCAAAACAAAATTCACACTGGAGGCTATCACATGCACAGGCTTCCATTGCTGCTTAGTTTTTACATTTTAGCTGGATCCCAGATCTCCTGATTGCCATGAAAATCTCTGCTTTGTCCAGAAATTTCCATGCTAAAGTAGAATCATGGAGACTACAGTTCAAACTTGTCTGATTCAGTTTTGCCCTCTAGCCTGCTTATTTCACTCTCCATTGGAGTTTCATGATATTTTTTACAATGCATTATTTTTTTCCCAAGGTCTTGTATTATTTTAATAGTTGGCCTGTTGAGTGTGTATACTTCAAGGCTAATTATCTTATTACTTATTTAAGACATATATCTGAAATTGGCAATAAGGGAACATTTAAGCAGTGCTTAAGAAGGAAATGGAGGGCAGTTGAGAATGGCCATACTTAGGCAGTTAGATGTTTTTTGGCTCATGTTTTGTGAGCATAGATTTTATGTTTTTGTATCTCTCCTAAAATATAATTAAACTAGTGCCAACTGCTGATGACTTCCTCTAATGGAAGAAAGCTGAGGTTGGGGTAATATAAAATGGAGGATAATCTCAAACATTTGACATTAGATTGTTTCTCTACTCATTTTTTCCCAGAAAACTTTGTTGAGCATCTTTGTGTGTCAGGCATTGTGGTGGGTGATGGAGACACATTTATGTTCATGTGAATATAGACATGGAAGCCAGTTTATAGTTTCATCTTAGGTAAAATTTTAGAGGTACAATTATAAATAGATGCTATTGAAGCTATTTTTTATCCTATATTTCACTCCTCCCAGAAATCTACTCTTGGTGGAGACTTGATTTTTTTCTTAGGTTAATGTAAGGTTTACTTTCTCTCAAACTATCCCTTGAGGAATCCTCCTGGATTAGCTGGTATCTTTGTATGCAACTTGAATAGAGAGACTTGGAATGTCAACAGAGCTGTCATTATATAGATTAAATATTAGCTGATAATGTAATTCCCGAGATACAATCTAAGCAAGAATTTAAATAGAAGAAGTATTTTCAATATACTAAGAGGCAAGATCTGCTTTTCAAAAACCATTTCGCATGGTCAGGTAATTAAAATCGAATTGTAACATTAAGGAGCAATCTCAAAAAGTATGAAAAAGTTTTAATGATACTGAATTAGTGCTCTTTTAGAATACCAATAAAAGCTATTGAGTAACTCTCTTTTGCTTCTTGAAGCTAGTAGTTCTAAATTGTTACAGTAAAGATATAACAAAATTTCTTATGCATTTAACCATTCCAGAACTGCTATGGATTAGTCAGTTTTCTTTTTTCTTTTTCTTTTTTTTAAATTAAGTCTATTGGGGAACATTGGTTAATACAATTATATAATTTTCAGGTGCACATTATAATTTGACATCTATATATTCTATTGTGTGTTTTCCACCCAAACTCCAGTTTCCTTCAGCTACCATATATTTGATCCCCTTTACCCACTTCATCCTCTCCCTACCCTCCTATATTTGACCCCCTTTACCCATATACCTACTCCCTTTTCCCCCATCCCCTACTCTCTGGTAACCACTAGTCTATAGTCCATGTCCATGAGTCTCTATTTGTCCTGCTCATTTGTTGCTTTTAGGTTTATATGCCACATATAACTGATATCATGTGACTTTCAACTTTTTCTGTCTGGCTTATTTGACTTAGCATGATTATCTCAAGGTCCATTCATGTTGTTGCAAATGGCAGTATTTCATCTCTTCTTATGGCTGAGTAATATTCCATTGTATATATATACCACAGCTTCTTTAGCCAATCATCTATTGTAGGACACTTTGGTTGCTTCCATGTCCTGACCACTATGAATAATGCTGCTATGAACATCGGTGTGCAAATATCTTTATGGATATGAGTTTTCAAGTCTTTGGGGTAAATACCCAGTAGAGAGATTGCTGGATTATATAGTAGATCAATTCTTAGTTTTTTGAGAAACTTCCATACTGTTTTCCTTAGTGGCTGTAACAATTTGCAGTCACACCAACAGTGTATGAGGATTCCTATTTCTCTACATTCTCTCCAGCATTTATTACTTGTCCTGTTGATTATAGCTATTTTAACAGATGTGAGATGGTATCTCATTGTGGTTTTGATTTGCATTTCCCTAATACCTAGCAATGTTGAGCATCTTTTCATATATTTGTTGGCCATTTGTATGTGCTCTAGGGAGAAGTGTCTGTTCAGGTCTTCTGACCATTTTTGATTGGATCATTTTTTTGTTGTTATTGAGTCATATGAGTTCTTTGTATATTTTGGATATTAGGCCCTTATTGGAGGCGTTGCTTGCAAATATATTTTCCCATTTGGATGGTTGTCTCTTTACTTTGTTGACAGCTTCTTTTGCTGAGCAGAAGCTTTTTAGTTTGATGTAGTCCCATTCATTTATTTTTGCTTTATTTCTCTTGCCTTTGAGCTCAAATTCATACAATACTCTCTAGATGCAAGGTCCATGGGTTTAAGTACCTATGTTTTCTTCTATGCACTTTATTATTTCAGATCTTATATTTAGGTCCTTAATCTATTTTGAGTTAATTTTGGTGTGTGATGATAGACGACAGTCATTTCATTCTTTTGCAGATGGCTTTCCACTTTTCCCAGCACCTTTTATTTAAGTGGCTTTCCTTTCTCCACTGTATGTTTTTGGTTTTTTTGTTGAAAATTATTTGCCCGTGTAAATAAGGGTTTCCTCTGGATTCTCGATTCTGTTCCACTGGTTCACGTGTCTGTTTTTCTGCCAATACCATGCCATTTTGATTACTGTCACTTCGTAGGATAATTTGAAGTCGGGCAGAGTGATGCCTCCAGCATTAGTCAGTTTTCTTAAATATGGTAGCACAAAGTATTAGGTATCCCTCCAAAAAGTAATAAATAGAACATCTAAAATGCATACTAATACCTGAAATCTAAAGGTAATAGAAAACACAGAGGACCTATTGAAGGTTAGGGTGGAGAAGTAGAGACCTTAAATTAAAGAGATACACAAATTGTTTTAGATGATAAAGAAGGAGAGGTAGTTAAGCTTCATTCTAATCTACCTTTTCACTGGACAGACTTAATGATTAGCTAAAGCTTATAGTAGTCTGATATTGTTTAAGGGACTTTCACCAGGTCTTTATGCTCTTTTCATTATATTTGTATTAAGACATCATCTTTATAAGGTCTCTGTCAAAATATAAATAAAAGGGTGACATGTAGGGCATAGTGACTTGATAACACACAGAGATTTCTTGAATTAACTCAGTTTTGCTCAGCCTATGGGCAAAGACATAGGATTCTAGAAAGATGAGCAACTTTGATAGAGGCTGAGGTGAAGGATGATGAGGAAGCTCCTGTAGATGGGTTGCAGCCCTAAAAGAGATAACTAAGGGTTATGTCTTAACCCTTAGAGAAGATAGGAAAGGATAGAAAATCCTGGGCACATGAACTTCATGGAGAGGCTCCCCATGTCTGGACGGTGGCCTGTGTCAGGAGCCAGGCTCGGTAGTGCTGTCACTGCATGCTTTCCTGCTCATATTAGGTGGGACGTTTAAAATTGCAGAAGAAATAATTCTACTTGCCTTATGTACTGCTTTGAAGATTAATGAGGCAATGCTTAAAAGTACTGGAGATGAAAGGTTCAAAATAAATGTTTATGTACTCTGCCAAGGAAAGCTCTCTTTCAGAGCTGGTGTTTTTAAAATAAATATAAACACCTAGTGTTCCTGGTGTCTTCATCCCATTTTTAAGGAGCTGCCACATTTGTAGATGGGCAAAACATTGGTATTTGATCCTCTATGATGTTTTTCTCACAGTTTCCCTAGGATATTCTCTACAGGGATGAGTCATGTCAGGCTGGGTCAGTCCTATCATATAGAAGTAAAGTCAGGAAGACAAGCATCCAATCCAGGAGCCTCAGGCAGGGCTAGATTACACATTGATGCTCATGACCCCAGTGCTTAAGAGTCCAGCAAAGCCAACACAGACACATCCATGCACATATTAGTAGATCTAGACAGAACCTAATTTCACTTTTGCATATATATGAATTTAGTGTAATTTTGAAAACTATAAAACAATTATTCATGGCTCGGTATTGCTTTTGTGTCTAATGATGTATTGAGTTTAGGAGTAGGGGACTCGTAGAGTGCATTTAAGGGCCACAATCTCACCCTGCCCAGTGGAAACAGCAGCAGAGAGCCATGACTAGCTCCTCTTGTGGCTGCAGGAAGAGGTTAGTAATTCTAAGTGGGCAAGATTTCCTGTGTTATCTGTAATTTTGTTCCTTTTTTCTCTATGTCAGAGACCTATGCTTGATCTATAATTGGATGCTCAAAGAGTGAAACCTGGATCAAATCACCAACTTACACCTTATTCTGCAACGTGGCCTGATGGAACAGTGCTGGTGTGATTGGGGAATTGCACAGGGAGTAGCAACTTACCAAGAAGAACGTAACAGATGAGAGAGACCTGGGCCATCTTTTTATTTTATTGGGCTACATTTAGTAGATAAAAAGATTGAAGGGAAGAATGGAGGTCTCTATTTCTATAACACTGGGAAATAAAGGTACAAATCTTGTATAAGGGAAAGAAACATGGCTTCTAGATAAAATAGTAAAAGGTAGGAAATCTATTTCTTCTTTTGGCCTCAGGATAGGACTGTTTTCTTTGCCCTTTGCATTTTTCCTCTCAAATATTGGAATTTACATTTTAAAATAGAACACCTAGAAATAATATATGAGAAAATTCTCCAGAAGGAAATTTCCGTACCTGTCTTGCTTGTGCAGAATCCTACATAATAAGTATGTTTAAATATATTACTAACAATATACTGTAAGTCCAAGCACTTGGGTTTCAGAATGGAATAAAGGATTTTTCAGAGGATGAAAGAGCATAGAGAGATTAAACATGGTAAAGGTCTTTTAATACTGGGGTTGTTTGGAGGAGGGAAAATGGGTCTCTAACTTGTCCAGGAAATAAAACCAGAAGGCCGGAACCACCTTCTCTTTTGTTCTTGCCAGTCTGCAAGAACCTCTGCTTGCCCACAGAAAGAAACTTGACAACACTTTGGCCTATAAACACCAGCATACCAACTGTCTTAATCTCTGCCCAGCTATTTTAGGTAAGCTAGATGAAAAATAGCAGACTGCATAGGAGGAAGCTTGGGGGCCCGCCAAGGCCATGACGTACAGGTTTCCAAGCAAAGCCATGGATGAATCAGAAAAAGCATGTCTGAGTCAGGCTCAGAAACAAGGCTTCCTTTTCTTGAATTTCTCGAGTTATCTCACAGGAAGAAGAGGTAGGGATTCACATAACTCCCCACCTCTCAGAGTCATCTAACAGGCCATAAAACCATTATTTTGCTGAAGTTTCATGAACCCTAGAAGGGGATGTTGGTGGAGGTGTTCTCTGTATTCTTTTTACTTTGCCATTTGGCCATCAAACAACTCAGATACCTTTTTCAATGAAGCTGAAGATTCCCAACGGAGAAATAATTAAAACCACTGTTATTTTTCTAAAACTGTCTCATGTTTCAACAGCTCTAGTGAGTGGCTGCACAGTGGTAGCATTAACACTGCTTTTAGCTTGGAAAATAATAAGACTTTGAAAAAGAATATATTTTTCTTGTGTTTGTTCCCAGTTTCAACCTGATAGCTGGATGAGTAGTTTATTTTTTCTATTATCAGATGTAAATGAAATCAGTAGCAGGGTCATCTACTGGATTGTGAATAAAATAACTTAGAAAAAAAAATCACTAAATTTCAAACCCACATGTAAACAAAGCTAGGGGCCTCTCCCTCCTTTTTTTGTTTTTCATAAGAAAGATTCAAGTTACATCTGTCAAAATCTCTTAGCTTTTAAGAAAAATGATTTTCTGTCCTAAATGGCCAGGTAAATTTTGGACATGCCTTACACAATGGGTGTTTTAAATGTATGCATTTTAGGAATACGTTTCTTCTTTGTCCAGGGAACATCTAAACAAAGGCTCGGTAGGTTCAAAACTCTTTTGTAGTGATGTAGATGCTCATCTTTAAGTTCTTGAAGAGAAAAAAAAATTCTTCCTCTACCCTTCTAAGTTCTTTGGACTGTCTAATAATCAAATTAGCAGAAGACCAATTAGTAGGAAATAAAACCAAATTTAATTTATTATGTATGGGAGCTCCATAAGAATGTGAGGGCCCACAGGTAATCAGGCTCCATAAGAATATGAGGGCCCACAGGTAGTCAGGCAATTGAAGCTTATATGTCATTCTGAATTAAAGAGAAGGAATAAAAGGCTGAGACTTCATAAAGGAAGAAGGCAATTAACATGGAGAAGGAAAAAACGATGTCTGTTATACCATGTAGAGGCAATGGGACACAGAGAGGTCTCTGGTTTCTAAGCCCTGCCCAGTTCCTTCTACCATACCTAGCTCATATTCTTTGTAATTTTCTCTAGTGCTCTTCCTGGACCTGGCCCTTATTTAAAATATTTTAGGCACTTAAGGGGAGATGAAAAGCTCTTCCTGAGCATTTTGGGTCTCAATTGTTTTCAAAAGGTGACACATTTTGGGAAAACTTGTTCTGAATCCTCAAGAAATCATACTGCTAACATTTTAAAGTATGACATTTTTACACAAAGAAAAGCCATATTTTTAAGATCAATTATATTAGTCAGCTGTCGTAACAAATACCATAGACTTAAACAACAGAAATTTATTTCTCACAGTTCTAGAGTCTGAGAAGTCCAAGATCAAGGGCCAACTGATTCATTTACTGGTGAGAGCGTTCTTCCTGGCTTGCAGACAGAAAGACCCTGTGTCCTCATGTGATGGAGAGGGAGAAAGAGAGAGATTTTTGGCATATCTTTTTCTTTCATAAAGACATCAGTTCTATTGGATCAGAACTCCATCTTTATGACCTCCTTTAACCTTAATCACCTCTTTAAAGGCCCCATCTACAATACGGTCACTTGGGATTTAGTGCTTCAACATATGCATTTTGGAAAGGACACAATTCAGGCCACAGCACCTGTTGTGGGCAGGGTGAAACCTTGTGATAAGAGTATGCCATACTTTAAGCAACAGACCATTCAAGGACCACACAGAAGTAAAAAGCTACTTAATTCTGATGTTTTATTTTGTGGGGGAAGAGAAAGATATTTAAAAGGGTACTTTCTTCTCCCATATTGCCAATATACTTTAAATTAGAAACAGAAAGTATAAAATAGTCATCATTTTAAGAATGCATATCAAATTTCAGTTTGATTTATGGGGAGAGAAAGAGAAAGAGAGAGAGAGAGAGAGAAGAAAAGAAGAAGAAGAAGAAGAAGAAGAAGAAGAAGAAGAAGAAGAAGAAGAAGAAGAAGAAGAAGAAGAAGAAGAGGAAGAAGAGGAAGAAGAAGAAGGTGGGGGAAGAAGAAAGTGGAGGAAGGGGAAGGAGAAGGGGAAGAGGAAGGACAGGAGAAGGAGGAGGAATAGGGAGAGTGAGAAGAAATGGAAATGTCGAAAAGAAGGGAAAGATAAATGGAGACAAAAATGGTCTCAGAGAAGGAAAGACACTCAACAGAGAGAAAGAGAGACCTATGTAGAAAAGCAGATGATGAAGGTTCATAGAAGGATCAATTAATTAATGAGTGAGGAAGCTGAAGAATGAGCCTGTGGCTGTCTAGCATAGGAATTTGTAGAAGCTCTGGTGTCAAGCACCTGGATTTAAAACCTGCCTGTTCAAATCAGTTATTTACTGGGTGGCCTTGAACAAATTGCTTTATCTCTCTAAACTCCATTTTCCAATTACAATGCTTATCTCATGATATTGCTGTTAGGATTAAATGAGATAATACTTAGTATCTGACAAACAGTAAGAACTAAATAAATGTTAGCTATTCTAACCATTGTCCCCCTTGACATACTGTAGTTATTGTTGATAGCTTCTTACACAGGGATCACACTCAGGTTATTTTTGCTCTGTGACCTGGAGTCTGTTCCCCATGCTGGTTATGGACTCTGAGTTATCTTATACATTATCATTACATTACATTATATTACGTTATATTACATTACGTTATATTACATTACGACAGGCATTTTGATTTAATGTAGACCTTCTTTTAAAATCCCCTTACCCCGCTGATTCTATTTTTTAAAGATGGTATCCTTGATGGCAGGTTTCTGACTTATTCACTTATAGTTGAGGTTCATTGAAGATTTCTTAATGGATAAATATCACTTGATATATTCATTCATGCATTCAAGAGAGTGATTTAGCTGTTGGATTTGAAGTCCTTTGATTCTATTTGTGTAAAACATGACTTGGGAAAATTACAAATTTTCTTAATCGTGGTTGTCCCTTTTATTAAGGGATAGTCAAGATGTTTGGGAAATCTGATTTACCAAGTGAGTGGAAGCTTTAAATGTATCCTTGTTTATTTTCTTTTTCTTTTTTTTTTTTTTTTTTTAAATCCTAAATTCCTGTGTTCACAGTGAGGCAGTTCCTTTTGAGTCTTCATCTTGTGACCAGAAGCAGAAAGTATCAGTGACCTGCTTTTGGAGAAATTTGCAATTCAGTTTAACACATAATATTTCTGGGAAGAGGCCCAGCTAAGAGACTTGAGAGATACCTGTTACTCAGCCTGGTGTTCTCTGGGCTGCAGTCCTGATTAATGTGGCCCTGCATGTGTTTTAGAATTTGTGAAAGGTGTATAGGTGACTGGAGGCGACAAAGGAGCTCTGGTTCTTTTATTCACCGTCATTCTTCCTTATTTCCTGTTCTTAGTTTTATTTTCTCATATTTCTTTCTTTCTCTTGGCCTTGTCTTCTGCATACTGCTACGTTTCAAAAAACATGGCCTGTTTGAATTATAATATTAGTTCTGAGAAGAGACTCATAATAGGCAGTGGAGAGAAGGTATGCATAGGAGCAGAGCAGTAAAAAGAAGGCAATTTAAGTGCATATGAAATTAAAATTTTGCTTCTGGTTACTTTATGTCTCTATTGAGGTCTCATAGCAGATACTCTGTAGTTTTATTTTACATGATGATCTCCTTTCTCTTTGACTTTTAAATTCTTTCCCTCTCTCTGCTATTGGCCACACTCATATTGCATATTTACACACTATTACCATGTCTGTGTGAATAAATGTGTTCCAAACCTTTGTCGTCTGATATATTACACCAGTTAATCTCATCATCTGAATCTTATTTTGTGGGGCAGGATGGGAGACTTGGGACATATACTTTGCAAAAGTTATGGGAGGACAGGGAGAAGAGTTTGGATTACAGAGCACTATAGTTCCCTTGAGAACTATTTATCCCCATTATGACTATTTGCGTTCCCTGCAAAGCTTCCGTTTCTCCCTTTTTCTCTTTCTCATTTTCTCAGCCACTCCTCTGCTAGGATTGGCTTGGTTGTAGATTTCTGGGTTGTAGTTCTGTGCCCGTGTTCTTCCTGCAAGGAGCAGCTCCCTAGACTGACTTAGTGGCTCTGCACTCAGGGATGTGGCTGGCACACTTTTCCTACTATTAGTATGCTGTTCAATTAGTGTTGCATGACAGGCCAAGGGAGTGTCTATGGCCTTGCTAGGGAATGACAGCAGAAACCTACTTTTGTCTGGTGACCCTACAGGAACTTCTCCATCAGGATTTGAATCTCTGGAGCACAACTCGCTGCATCTCATTCTCTGCTAATTTGCATCTTATGCGGAGCATCTTACTTTCTAGTCATCCATATTTATGATCTATCATAGTACATGGGTTACTCCTTTCAGTGCAATTTTCCAATGCCATTAGTCTCTGTATTCCGAATTAGGGCCACCCTGATAAATAGGCAAGTAGTTTAGCAGATTTCAAAGAGGGATTAGATAAACAAGGGTAAATAAGAATAAAATAACACTTGTAGCGAAGCCAGCTTAGAGAAAAAAAGGCATATTTTATGTTAACGTCTGGTCACCTTAAATGATGTATTAATAGTAGCAATAAAAAGTGCCTTAATATTTGTATAGTATTTAAAAATATACCAAACACTTTCACATGCATTTTTTCATGTGTTCCCCTTTAAACAATCATGAAGTTTGGCAGAATGGAAATGCAGATGAGGGAAGTATTAGAGAGGTAAATGACTTATCAAAAAGTTCCAGAGCAGACCTGAAACCCTACCCTTCTGTGTCTTAGTCTTGTACTCTTGTCACTATGATATGTTTGATATTATAATTTTATTTGTTAATTTTTATTTAAAATTATGGGAGTGACAATGGTCAACAAAATTCAATAAGTTTCAAGTGTACAGTGCAACAGTATGGCGTATGTATATTGCCTTGTGTGTTCACCACCCAGAGTTAGATTTCCTTCTGTCACCAAATATTTCACCTTTTACCCCTATCTGCCTCCCCTCCCCCGCTTTCCTCTGAACCACTAATCCACTGTCCATGTCCATGAGTCTCTGTTTGTCATGTTTATTTGTTGCTTTTAGATTTATATCCCACATATGAGTGATATCATGTGGTTTTCAACTTTTTCTGTCTGACTTATTTTGCTTAGCATGATTATCTCAAGTTTCCATCCATTTAGCAAATGGCAGTATTTCATCTTTTCTTATATCTAGGTAATAATCCATTGTATAGATCTACCACACCTTCTTCATTTAGTGTATCATAGGATACTTTGGTTGCTTCCGCATTCTGGCCACCGTAATGCTGCTATGAACATCGGGGTCATATATACTTGCAGATAAATGTTTTCATGTTTTTTTTGGGTAAATACCCAGTAATTTTAGACTGGACAAATGCTTAGAAAATTCTGTTCTAACAAACAATAATCGAAGCTTCATGCTAGGTATTGTGTTAGGTTCCAGGTACATAAAGTTGAATAAGAACTGAAACTTCATGTTTCTCCTGCTTACTAGTTTTGCCACTAATATTTATGTTTGGAGATTAGCCTGGGTGTAGTCTGGAAACATAACTGAGCATCACCTGTCTTCGACAGCATTCCAAGATGGAACTAGCTCCCTGGTTAGAACTGGGGTTTTGTTTTCTACTAAACCCAGAAGAACCTGAGTCCTAGTACACACTTTCTGTTCTTAGATTAACAGGGACAGCCCTTTTCATATGTTCATGAAGGTGAATCCTAAGGAAGCCTGGAGGGCAGTTTGGCCATCTTGATGTTCTGTGACAGGTGTGTCAGGATACATTTAACCTGGTAAACTTTGTCTTGCCTCCACTAGAAAAGTAGGGCTCTAGTGGGGCTGAGAATGTATGTGAGAGAGAGTTTAAAAGGAAAGAGGTTGAAGAAATCTATGGTTTAGACTGGTCTTAATGGATACTGTGTGATTCTTGGTCATCACTTGTTGGAAGGTTCTCCTCTGTCTTGAAAAATACATTTATTACCTTGTTGTAGTGACCATCTGATTTCTCTCCTTTCTTGTTCGGATAATTGGTCTATAGTTTTAACTCCATTTTTAAACTCTCAATTCTTTCTTGTAAGCATAAAATATGACTCCCCCCAACCTGCTCCTTTTTTACCTTCTCAAAGACAAGTGACCTAATTACTAAAATAAATGCCAATATTTTTTCGTCACCTTCTTGCCCTCAACATAATAGCAGACAGAAATTGCTAAGCCTTCTTTCTTAAAATTATTCTTTTGACTCACAAGTTTCCAATCCCACAAGTTTTTCTTTTTTCCCTCACCATTCTTATTCCTGTTGTAAGCTCCTACATGTGGCCACCGATAGATTCAATTCTCTCTCTATGCTGTCTATACTGTCATTGGACATTTCATTTATGTCCACTATGACAATGATTTACAGATCTGTAGAGCCTGCTATATCACTTTAGATAGATGATCTGCAACTTCCTCCAAATACCAATATTTAAAAAGTCCCCCAAACCCCCATATTAAAAAACAAAACCAAAAACAACAAAGTAAAAAATAGTCTTAACTTTCCCAAGCTATTATCTCCATGAGTCCAAAATATTCATATTTTCCTTCCGTTGTTCGACGAAATTGCTCCTTTCTTAGCTGAGAAACAGATGACTAGCTGACTTTTGTTTATAGGACACACTAAACTGAAAATGCATAGAATCATACTCAGCATGACTGGCTGCTCAGATGCTGAGAGGCAGACATGAACTGTGACGACAGAGGAGACCTGGGCTGAATCTCCCATTTCTGGGATTCTAGTCTACCCTATGTGCTCCTTGAGTGGAAAAGTAAGGAAAATCTCCTGCTCTCTTTATTTTTAAAATTGTTGAATGCATATAATTAATTTTTCATAAGTTAAATAAGTTGGGCTATGACTCCATGGAGCATCCAATCATTTACATGTAGAATAGATTTTGGACATCCTGATAATTTTTAAATGAAGTAATTAAATGCTATTCACTGGTTGATTTGTGTTCAGAACACTTCTAACCCTTGAAACAACTTTTAACTTTTTATCATTAGCAATGAGTCCTAAAGATGAAACATAAAATTTAGATTCTCCCAGAAATTAAAGATCACTAGATCTTTATTATTATTTTTTTTTAATAAAGAGGAATGTGTCATATTACCCCATCAGGACTCTGGCCACATTGACAGAGGCATATGATATTTTACTCTAAAATACTTCAACTTCATAAATTATACCTTTGAAAGGTACAACTATTGAATTTGCTTTTATTGTGTAGCTCAATTTCTTCTGGAATATTGAATTTACTGTTAAATAATGGTTATATTTTACCTCAAATTTCTGAATATGTTTAAATAAGTTTGTGGGACTCCTACGGCTACAATATTCTTTACTAAGGAATTGCTAATACAAAATGAATTATATTATCTAAGTAACTTTTTAACCTGGTCAAAGTTTTAAAAAATAAGTGAGTGTGAGGGTCAGCAAGATCAAAGGTAATTAATGTTTTCCAGCAGTAAGTGTGGTAGATACTTGCTTGTTAAGTCAATTACATCAAGAAAAAACTTGAATGTGAAGTAATTTGTACTATAAGTAAACTGCAAATAGTATTCATGTGACAGATCCACTAATTTGCCACTTGTTATTCCAGCAAGATTTGAAAAATTAGATAGCTGAAGTTGCTGTAAGAAACACAATTTACTGCAGAGATGCCCCAAGAGAAAACTTTAAACCTCAGCTTCTCCCGTTGATTTTTGCCAAGCAGTCACTGGGGTCTGTTTTGAAACAATCTGTGATCATTCACACTAAAGCAGTAATTGTATAGAAAAATTAGAAACAATTAAACACTGTGCGTCTTGGTAATATAATGCTATTTGTTTAAGATCTGCAAATACTTGCTGCAGAGTATCAGTGATATTGGCCTAAAATATGAGTATAATAGGAAAATCTGTGGAAGAAATGACAGCATTCCCCATTAAACTAAAATTTAATGAGGATGGTGGAGAGATGTAATTGTGTGTTCACGACTCAACTTCTAATTTAGCTAAAATCTGTAGTATGTGTTCTAAAGTTTTAGTACTTCGTAAAATAAGTTACAATTTTTGCTCCTTCCCATTTATGTCCAGTTAAAAATAATTGAACCAAAGTTGGAAAAATAAAAACTTTACTACATGGTCCATACTTTTGCATTCATGTTGATAGGAATTTTTACAATGAGGAATCCAATTTATTTAAAAATTAGTTATTGTTGATTTAATAATACCTCCAAATAAATATTCACATGATTTATTATTTCATCGGTTGTGGGTCCTCTTGACAGTGTAACATACTCTTGTTTAGCATTCAGATACCAGGGTTTTTTCAGATATGGTTGTTTTCCACCTTTGACATTTATTGATGAAGAAATCGAACATGTCTGTGAAAGATGAGAAAGTATTTCATGATTATAAGTAGTTAAGTTTTTTTTTAAAGTTTGATTTTTCTGCCTCAAATAATTTATTCATATATACATATAAATACACATACATACATACATACATACATACACTTTCTGACTATCTTACTTATTTACTTACTTGCTTTTGATGACTAGGCTTAATTTCCAAAATTAGCCCAAATTCCTTTTTTACCTGGAACTATTTAAAGTAGGCTCTGTGAAAGACCATAGCAGATTCCCAGTATGAGTAGAATAATTTTCAACACTGAGCTTCCCAGAAAAACATTCTAAAACAGTTCACAGTATTAATGATAAAAATTGAACACATTCTAGAGGAATGGGTCTCTCTGTAAAGGGAAAATGCTTGGACAGTTCTGGCTTTTAAGTCAAAAATACTGTCTTACAGACACCTTCCTCTTTTATTTCCTAGTGTTTCTCTTAAGCTCCTCTTTCACAGTGTCCACTGTCGCATTATAGATAAGAACCTGTACTAGCACCAGGTAGACTTAGGTTCAGGTCCTGACTCTGCCCCGACTAATCATGAAACTCTAATCCAGATGCTCTGCCTCTCTAGTTAAAATATACCTTGATAATACAAGAATGCTGACAGTAGCTCCTATTTTACAGGGTGGTTGTAGAAATTACAAGAGCTAATATTTGTAAAACACTTAGCTTGGTGCACACAGTAAAATCACACTAGTAATTCCTTCTAGGTTTTAGAGCAAGGCTCCTGCTTGTCTCAGTTTCATTAATTACCCAGCCTTCATCTGTATCCCAGTAAGAATCAATTCTACATTTCTCAGTTTGCAATGTAGGCAGAGAAAAATATATCCTATATACATCTTCATTTTGTTTCCCTCTTCACTATTATATCCTTTATCTGTATCCCAATTTTTTATTGCCTAATTGATAATGATAATGTTAAATAACTGAAATGATGATGAAGATATTAACAATGCAATTGTGAGCATTTACTATGTGCCAGGAACTGTTAATCACTTTACCTGTGTGATACTATTTAATCCTCAAAGAATTTTTATCTAAAAATATTAATATACTTATTTTATAAATGACTCATATATTTAGAGGGGTAAATAAGCAATCATTTTCTATGTTTTATGAATAAACTACCAATATCAGGTGCTACCTGGCAATGAAATTTGGAAATAGGATTGGAGTTCACATTTTTCCAAGACCGAAATTCATTTCTAAATTACAGTGACATCAACAATTAAATTTACTCGGTGCTTGTTGCACATTTTGTATTAAAAAGTTCACATGTTTTATCTCTTAACTTTTATGCCAACCCCATGCAGTAGGTACTACTATTGTTCCAACTTTACATAGGAAGAAGCTGAGGGTAAAAACCTTGCCAAAGGTTATGGAGCTGGTGTGTAGGGGAGCTGGATTTTAACCCCCTAGATAATCACATTCCACCTTGACCACTATGCTGCCCTGCTGCTCAGTACATGTGATGGTATGGATATGTAATGGATTGCAAATGGGTTGTATATCTTTTTAGCACTAAGCAAAATTTCAACAAGTGTTAGAAAAATCTTTTTGTTCCTTCCCTCTCTACTTTTGCAATCACTCTCTTCTATGATTAATATAATTCTGTACTCTTCTCTGCCAAACCACGCCTCTTTCATTCTTTCCTGTACACTTTGAATTGACTCCAGATAGTCTTTCTGGGCAGACCAGAAAAAGAATAATATGGCTCTTAACTCTCATTACCGAATTTTGCCCAAATTCACAAACTTAGCCTGTATGTTTGTGATTTTTGCTTATTTTCTAAGCAATGTCAGGCGTGTAATTGCTTCTTTGTCTGCATTGCAATTTTTGTAAATCCTGAGTCCAACAAGGGGTAGGAAACAGGTTACCTCTTGGTGTCTCCCTGAAGTATACATGCAGCAGGACTCAGTAAGTAGGTTTTGGTGATTATATAAGCCTAAGAGAAGCATAAACAGAAATGAAAACTGCCTTGATGATTTAAACCTGTGTGGGCCATTTGCATATTTTCTGTGTACAATTCCGCATACTAAGTGTTAATTTTGAGATTCCTTTTTACTCTGGAGGCATAGTAGAAATGATTAGGTTGAGAATCACAACCCTGATAATTAGCTTAGAGATTCTGAATCAGGATGTGTGCTGCAAAAAAAGTGATTTTTTTGGAGCATTTGGCCCTAAGGGGTTGGATAACCAGCTGTCTCAGATTTTATACCTGCTAACATCTGTTTCGGTCAATAGGTACTAGGAAATGTAATAGAGCAGGAGGGAGTTCGTCTCCTAACTCTGTCTTGACCTCCAGAGAGTAGGACAAGGCCCTGATTCTCTTTGGGGAACAGTTGAAAAAATATAGAATTATTTATATTGTATAACATTTGCAAAGTGCTTTGCAAGCATTTTTTTTAAGTTCTTCCTCTCAACTCTATTACGAATGAGCTTGTATGCTATCCCCATTTTATAGAGCTTAATAGGGTACAGAAAGATGTAATTTCTTTGCTGTGGTACCCAAATGAGTTAACAGTAGGCCAGAACAAATACTCATATACTTTCAAGGGCTATTCTGTTTTTCAATTTCCATGTTATCTTATTTCAAAGGCAAATAAAACCAAGAGGGGAGGAGGATGGAAAAGAAAAATTGTAGAGTGACCAAGGAGGAAAGGTTAAAAAAGGAGAGGATTATTTATGTACTTCTCATCTTTTGGAATCTCAAATGTGTGTTGGTTCTGTAGTGGTTTTAAAATGTATTCATATTCTATGAGATGTCCAAAGATAACATTACTTCTTTAATGTACAACTCAGTATAATTTTGCTTACTGGTATCTCCTTCATCTGACCCACGCATGTGCTATGTGGTGGAGGGGGAAAAAAAAAAACCAAACAAAAAAACCCCTAACCTATAACTTTAAACTTGTAGCATTTGTGATACTTCAGACTTTTTGAGTTTAACTTACCTTTTGGTTAGTCCACTGGCCTAGTCCCTTTTTCTAAGATAGCAATAGGATTCAGGAGAAATACTGATGATCTCAGGACACTGGGGTGTGAGAGGGAGGCCCCTTGATCTTGTGCTGGACTTGGCTGCAAGGTAGCTGTGTTGCTCCCAGGTGAGGATTGGCTGAGGTGTGGTTGATTGATAGTATATTGGGTGTCCTGGTGTCCTGGTCTCCTGCTGCTACAGTTCACAGCTGGTATACTTCCTGTTTTTTTTTCATGACCTGGTTTTTCATACCTTGGGTGGCTCTCGCCCCTTTCTCGTGGATCCTATCTTGGCTCCTACTAACTCAGGAGAATGCCTAGGATGGGGCAGGTTTTCTACCTTTCTCATACTATCAGCTTTTCCCCAACAGACTCTCAGTTATCTTTTATTTCCACTTCAGGACACAAGGGAACTTCTAAGTCCCTTCTGTACTACATAGAAGAGAAGGACAGCTTGAGGATTCCTTCTCTGCTCATTGCCATTATTTGCTTTGTTAAGTTGATGATAGTGGTGGAATTGTTGCAAAACTATTTCTTCCTAGATTCCCAAATGAGAATTGAGACAAAGTGTTTTTGCTTCTAGCATTTCCCCCAAATATCCACATGTCCTTTCTTCTGGCCTTGTACCTAGAGTGCTAAACTCAGGAAGTAAGAGTCTAATTCTGTTCTTTTATCTACTTCTTTTTCTTTACACAATTTCACACCCAATTATCCAGTTCACTTGCTATTTGTGTTGTATTTGAGAGGATAAAAACTTTGTTTTATTGAGGAATCCACACATTGTTGGAAACATTTGTCCTTGGTATATCCATAGAAATAGTACAGATTTATAGTTGGACCTATGGATTCTAGTCTTGATTCTATGACTTTAGCAATTTAACCTGACATAATCTCTAAAATGGAATAATAATTATTCTTTGTACATTGTACAATTGCTGTGAAAATTAAAATGCACCAATATATAAAAATGCTCTGGGAGGAAACGGTTCTAGTGGTGGTAATGTGATCACTTACTAGCACTTGCATAAGCTCAGGGAGTAAAACTTGAGGGATTAACCTTAATGACAAGATTCTCTTTCTTCATCTCTTCATGAATTCATGTTTGTATTTGTCCAAGATTGTTCCTTCACGATTTCTTCATTTATTTGCATCTGTAATTAATTTGTGTTTCTGAATAAATAGCAATTTAAAAATATTTTTAATTAAAAAAATTTAACCCTATATATTCCCTAATGGACATCAGAATACATCGCAGAGTTCTAGAACACCCATCTGATAATTATAACACATTAATAGGTCATAAATGAGTTAATGGGTAATATGCCGTAAAAACTTTGATGGGTTCTAATGTGTGCCTTTAATGGCATATATATATATATGTATATATATATATACATACACACACACACACACACACATATATATATTCATATCCATAACATATATTTAATAATGCCATAACAATATTTATATATGTATCCATATAATTCATGAAATATGTACATATATACATTTAAATATATAGCAAACAAAAACACTCACATATATACATATGATTTAGAAAAGGTGGTACAATATGAAAATTTAAGCTCATATGTGCCCTAGTTTGTGGGTTAGCTTTTCTAAATAAATAAAGTTAATAAGATTACACACACATGCACACACACATATATATATATACATATATATATATATATTTTTTTTTTCCTCTTTGGTAAGACCTTATATTTTCTATGTAATTAAGGGGTCTTCTCCATACTTTCTCTCTAAGTTCTGATTTGGAGGTTGGCCAAAATAAAGTCCCACTAGCCGCAAAGAAACATTATACTTAGCTGATCTCTGTAATACTATCTTTTAGAGACTCTTAATTTCCAAGCTCAAAGATTTTGCCTGACCTTTTGCAGATAGAATCAGTTTAGTTTGTGTAATGGAGAAGGAGAAATCAAAGAGAAAGATAGTTACAGCTAGATTGCTATGATGATCTATGTGATATGATGTATAAACATTTTTTCTTTTTTAATGTTAATATCTGTTTTCACAAATCCCTGAAGTTTATATCTTGATTGAAAGTAATGATCAAGGAGACATTGTTTTTAAATATCTGTTATAAAAGCCACAGTATACTTGAGTAGACTTATTTTCAATGGATAAAAATGGTGTTAAAAATAAAAATTTTCTAAGATACATACATACTCATTCGTATGCCTTCGAAATGAAGCTTTTAATCTGCACATTAATTTTAGAATTATATCTAATGATGTAATAGATAAAAACAATAAAAAACAATCATGATGCACTTTGCAAATATTAAGCGAATTATACATATATTCTGTTGTTTAAGAAAATGAAAGAAGTCACAAGCATGGACATCAGACTTGGGATTTTGTATATACTTTTGAATTTGTAGCAATTTTGCATTATATTGTAGTGTAGGGGATTTGGTGTCAAATGGCCTGAAGACCTCTTTTATATTAGTCTTTCAAAGATGAGTGTTTCTGAGCAGGAAAAGAGATTCAACTAATTTTGGAAACATCATGGAAGATGCAAAGACAGCATGATACTCAAAATGAATTACCAGGCTTCGAACCCAAAGTTTCTTTTTGAAATTGAATCCAAAAGGAAGTTATATATTGGCTGCATAATTTTTACCTGAGAATGCCTTTAAAATTTGTTCCATTCCTGAACAAGTGTAATTCCAAGACCTAATGAGATTAATAGTAAAAATAAATATTTACTGAGCATCAGCAATGAGAGAGATGTTGAAATCTAGTATGTCTTAATATTTAGGTAAAGGGAATTCCTTTTCCTTATGGTAAGTTAGGCCTATTTCCTAATACTGAGTGAGAAATACAGCAGCCTCATGGGTTGAACTGGAAAAAATCCTTCTTGTTTTCTTTTGGGCAGTTCTTCCCTTGGTTACTCAACTTCTTCTTTGATAATTTCTAACTTAAAAGATGTAGATTCTTATGCCTGTTATTCTCAAACATTGGTTTAATTTTAAAGCTATGTGAAGTACTTAGCTTTATAATGGGACAGCTCTGTTAACAAAGATTACTTTATTCTTTTCTTTCCTTCCACCTTCCCTTTCTCTCATACTCCTTTTCTTCCTTTTTTTCTATTTCCTCATTTATTGCTCTTTTCTCCCCCCTCATCTGGAAACCCCTCCCCATATTCAAAGTAGTAAAATCTATGTTTGATTATTTAAACATTTGTGAGTTCTGCAATTCAAAATTTGTCGAAACATTTGAGAGTTTTTTTCTATTAATGAATGGAAAATAAAATATTAAAAGCATATTGTCTAAAAGCATATTGTCTAAGTAGAATACATTAAAAAATAACTTTAAACATGCTGTTGTATACTTTCTAGAGCACTGTCAAATCATGTCCAAATATTGTTGTGCTCTGGGGCAGAGGTGGATATTGTTTCCATCAGATGCCTGAGACTTGTCAGCTCAGAAAGCAGTTAGGTCAAACTGACACACTGTGAATTTCTATAGTTTATTCATTGAAAAATCTAAGTCTTTTACTTTGATGATTTATGAAAGAAATTGAGAATAAAAATTGATTCAGTACATTAAAAAAATAACTTTATAGCTTAGTACAGTTGTATAAATAGCTTCTACATTGGTCATTCCAGTCAACTTTCCCCTACACTTCCACATGCTCACTCAGCCTCTTCATCTTTAATTTTAATAATACAGATAATTACATTGAAGAATTGCTGGCCTAGGAAAATTATGAAATCAGTAAAGATTCTCTTGTCTTCTACCTTCTATCAGACTTCTGAGAAAATGTAGTTTCCAAGGAAATTTGTTTTTATTTTTAAAACAGTGATAAAGATTCACACTAGAAGTATGACAGAACATGGAACGTTTTAAAACTAGCTACCAGTGTGTTTTAACTGAAGTGTAGGGTGCGGGTGAGGAAAGAGAAGATACGGAGTCTGCAAACAATGTTAAAATCCTATTTTGTGCCATGTGAAGGTGTTTGGACTACCTTCTGAAAGCAATAGAGACTTACTGAAGGATTTTAAGTGGGGTGGAGATGGGTATCATGACAAAATTGAACTTGTATTTTAGGGAGGTCCCTCTGGCTGCAGTTATGAATATGGCAGTGAAATTGCTTAGGAAGCTTTGGTAGTATAGGTAGGTTAGAGGAAGTGATGACCTAATCCAAGTTGTGGTTGTGGAGAGGGAGAAGTGGGAAGCCACAGTAAAGAGGCCAAGTCTCCAGGGCTTGGAGTGTGGTCTAATTCTGGGGGATTGAGAGTCAAGTCACTTTTGCTATAGTTTGAAAGTAAATGCATTCTCCAATCTAACATCTGGGTTTCTAACTTGTTTCAGAAACTTTCTCTCTATCTTGTGCTCCAGCTCTGGTATTCTAATATTATTATACATTCATTTATATGCGACATTTGCCTCAATTAGGGTATAATGTTAAAGAAATAAAGAGGAAAACTTACTCTTCACAAGGATGAGTTAGATTTATACAGTCTTAAACAGTTTTGTAGCCATAAACTAGGCTTCTAATTCTTAGAAGACATCTTACAAAAACAAGCAAACTAACTAACTAACTAACTAACTAACTAACTAACTAACTAACTAACACTCTATGGGCTATCGATCAGGCTGGACAACAGATTTGCTGAGGGTTTGGTATTAACATCATTATGGAAACAAATGAATGAAACTAAACTAAACTCTTCCCAAATTATTGGGGGCTGCTGAGAAGTCAATAGTAGCATGTTCATTGACAAAAATAGAACTTTGGCATACTCTCTGTATTTATCTACTTGTACTAGATTTCTATATAAATTAAATTCAATTGGAAAAGGGCAGATAGTCAAAGTACCTTTCATTCTTTAGACTTTCCTTAATTTCTTGAATTATGTGGTAGCTTAGGATTGTTCAGGGCATGAAGAAGTCAGAGACATTGGATCTGGGGACTTTAGCCAGGATTTAGTAGAGAAGAAATTCTTGACTATCCTGCTTACTATTGAAAAAGGTCTGCAGAAGAACTGTCCTAGCTGCCTAGTTATTGACTTGGTCCCTCTGCTCGAGCAGATAATGTCCCTAGGACAGGACTTTAACTCACTCAGTTAAGCTTTTCTTTTAGCTTTCTTCTGATCACGTCACAGATATTGTAGCATCTTTCTAATATAAGATTAAAAAGTTTAGATCTTGTTTGCCTAGGTCCCAGAAATACATGATGAGAACGCAGGTGG
The DNA here is from genome assembly GCF_902729225.1 of Pteropus medius. Lineage (NCBI taxonomy): Eukaryota > Metazoa > Chordata > Mammalia > Chiroptera > Pteropodidae > Pteropus > Pteropus medius. Next base: position 9,351,300 of record NW_024346062.1, on the reverse strand, counting down.
CAAAAATGACATGTATTAGTTGACCAAGATAGGAATGTTGTTTTTGAATGCAGAGCATTAAATAAGGTGACTTCAGTGGAGGAGAATTAGTGAAAGAGAAAATGGTTGTGTTGATAGAAAAAGCAAAATAACTTTGGAGGAGCCTGACTTCAAGAAAGTTTGTCTATAGTGTTTGCTATATAGTGAATGTTTGTGTCCCCCTGGAATTCATATGCTGAAACATAACCCCTAATGTGATATTTGGAGATTGAGCCTTTGGAAAATGATTCGGTCATGAGAGTGGAGACCTTGTGAATAAGATTAGTTCTCTTATAGAAGAGACTTCAGAGAGCTCTCTTGCTTCTTCTGCCAGGTGAGGGCACAGTGAGAAGAGCATAGGTTATGAATCGGGAAATGGGCTTTTGCCATACATTGAAAATGCCAGCACCTTGATCTTGGATTTTCCAGCCTCTGGAACTGTGAGAAATGAATTTATATTATTTACAAGCCGCCAGGCTTGTAACAGAATATATTCTGTTATAGCAGCCCAAAAGAATAAAGACAGCGTAGGGAGCAGCATCTGAAATGGTGAGCCAATGGGATGTATGGTAGGTGGCTGGAGTACCTTCAACTGGAATATTAAGGTGTTCTCTTTCTTGAGCAGTTGCAGACTGTTGGGCATCAAAAGAGACCATGAGAGCAGGGAAGGGAGGTAACTACATAAAATTAGCTCTAATTGCTCCAAGTTTTTATTTTTACTTTGTTTTTACTATCATAATTTGTGCTATACCTTTAAATCTAAGTGTAAGCATTATGACTGTGTTCATTTTATGGCTTTGTTATATTTATGAAGTATCCATAAAGTGCTTCGTTCTAAGGTGGATTTACTTTATGTACATAGTAGTAGGGAAAAGTAGGTTTTAAGCAAATCACGGGAAATTGCAGAAAATATTGCAATATGTTAAGTGATTTAAGTTGTCAGGAAGGATCAGAGATTAGTTCATTTACTGAATTTTATGTTTAATTTTTTTTTTGCCACATAATATTGGAAAACAGAGGTTGGCTATTACTGTTACTTTAATACTTCTCTTCTTGATTGAAAATGACATTTTTATGTGGACCACAAAGCATACAAAATACAACCATATTCTTCTTTGTCTAAAAATGAGTTACATCAAATAAAATTCAGACTGTACACCTGTTCCTTATTTTTTTTTTCAACAATGAAAGATCTGTACTGATTTCTTATAGAAGATAGTTTTAATAATGCCTCTTCGTGCTGCTGGAATACATTCATTTAATAATTATTTTTGAAAGATCTACTACATGCTAGGTACTATCTTGGAGGTTGAGATTCATTACTGAATAAAAAAGTCAAGGATCTTTGCCCTAGAATTTACATTTTTAGTAGGGGAAGGCAGACAATAAATAGAAAAATTATAAGTAAGTAAATTATAGTATTTTAAAATGTAATAAATGCTACGGATAGAATAAAATGTAGAGCAGGGTCAGGAGGATGGGGTTATAATTTTAAACTCAGGTTAGTCCTCATTGTAATGACATTGGAATAAAAACTTGAAAGAAGTAAGGAATATAGCTATGAAGATATCTGGGGTAAGAATGTCTCAGAGAGGGACAGTAGTCCATGCAAATGTATAGTGGCGGATCAGCAAGGATCAAAGTATTTCACCATGTCCAGCATGCCTTGTCAGACATCTGACAGGATGGGTACTCAGAGCTTTTTCCTTCACTCAGTAGATGCATAGTAAATGTCTGCTCAGCACCACGCACCCTGCCAGGCTTTTGGGAAGATTAACCTGTTTTGGTCTCTCAGAGCTTACAGTTAGAGAAAGTGTACATTAAACATATAAAATCTTAATAGTAACTGTGAAAAGTTTTCCAAAGTATTAGGATGCCACAGAGGACTTTAAAAGGAGAATTTACCTTAACTTGGAACTCAGTGCTGATTTTCTTGAGGACACAACTTTCTGGTGAGACACAAAGAACAAGGAAGAGTCAGCAGGGCCAAGGAGTGAGTATCATTTTCTTCTAGCTAGAAGAGTTAGTATGCGCAGCAGGGAATGAGACAGGAAGGAGGCCAGCAAGTTTATGGAATTAGAAAAAGGCCAGTGTGACGTGAGCGTGGAGAATAGGAAAGGTGGCTTAAGTTCAGGTGGTGGCCAGAGGATACAGGTTCTTAGACCATATTAAAGAGTTGGATTATATCCACAGGGCCAAATGAAGCCATTGAGTAAGTCACATGTGGTGTGGTAATATAGAAAGAAAGGGCAGCTAACTGAGAATCAGCAGACTTGGGTTCTAATGCTGGCTGTGGTACTAACTACCTGTGTGACTTGAGTACATGCGGAAAAAAAACCTCTGGGTCTCAATTATTTTATTTCTCTATTTTTTTTTTTATATATATACCTATATCTACATTTGTTTGCTGAATTACTTTGTCTCCAGGATACTGTAATAAATTGAATTGTATCCTCTCCAAAGATATGTTAAAGTTACAACTCCCAGTACCTCACAATGTGACTTTGTTTGCAATTAAGGTCATTGAAGGTGTAATTAATTAAGATTAGATCATACTAGAGAAGGCTGACCCTTTATCCAATATGACTGTTGTCTTTATAAGGAGGAGGAGATCTGGAAGCACATAGAGAGGAGACAGCCATGCAAAAAAAGGAGGCAGAGAATACATTGATACAGCTACAGGCCACAAAGTGTCAAGGCTTGCCAGCTTAACCAATTATATCTGCAAAGATCCCATTTCCAAATAAAGTCATATGTATATCCACTAGGACTAGGACTTGAATATATCTTTTTAGGGAAACAATTAGACTTACATCATTTGTTCCTAGTCTCTAAAGAATTATCTACACTCATGGTTTTGAATTTTCTTACCATCCTGTATAATCCTCGATGATTTGTTTTCTATTTTACCATTATAAACTAGGTGCCATGGCGAAAGTCACCAATGATCCCCCAATTGCCAAATTCTTTACATAATTTTTCTCATCATACTTGACCTCTAATGGTCATTTCAATGTGTTGACCACTTCTATCTTCTTAAAGCTAATTCATCCCTTAGTTTCATACCCACATTTATAATTTTCTTATACTTCTTTAAATTTTTTATTTTCTTTGGGTTACTCTTTTCCTCCGCCTGCCCTTTTAAGCACAGGTTTCCCTAGAGTCCTATGTACTTTCTCTGGTATATTCATCTATCTTTATCTATGTCTTCACTCACTGAGTGCAAGTTTATGGCTCTCAAATTTACATATTTAGCCAAGCCCAACTTGAGCTACAGATTATAATATTGAAATGAATATTGGAATCTCTGCATAACATATTCCAAACTGAACTTATTATCTTTGATCTCCTAATCTATTCTGCTTACTCTATTTTTGATCTAATAAATAGCATCACCTTCTACCCATTTATCTGAATCAAATACCTGGAAGTTTAGATCCCTCTGCCACTCTCTTTCCTCACATTTAGTCACCAGTCCTTTTTATTCCTTTTCATCTCCAGTGCAGTGGCACTTGTTCTTGGAACATAGGTGGTTACTCCATTCTCAGCCTTGTACTTTTCAGTCTACTCTCTACTTCACCATCAAAGGGAACTTTTTAAATAAGAATCTTAAGATGTAAATCTGCTTGACCTCTTGAATTCCCTTTTTTTTTAAATTAAAAATTATTGGGGCGACATTGATTAATAAAATCAAATATGTTTCAACTGTAAAATTCAACAGTATGTCATATATATATTGCATTGTGTGTTCACTTCCCAAAGTTAGATTTCTTTTTGTCGCCATATTTTTGACCCCCTTTTATTCCTATATACCTCACCTTTCCCCCCTTCCCTCTGATAACCATTAATCCACTGTCCGTGTCCATGAATCTCTATTTGTCATGTTTGTTTTTTACTTTCAGTTTTATATTCCACATGAGTGAAATCATATGGTGTTCAACTTTTTCTGTCTGACTTATTTTGCTTAGCATGGTTATCTTAAGATCCATCCATGTTGTCACAAATGGCAGTATTTCATCTCTTCTTATAGCTGAGTAATATTCCATTTTATATATATATATCACAACTTCTTCATCCAATCATCTATTGTAGGACACTTCAGTTACTTCCATGTCCTGGCCACCGTGAATAATGCTGCTATGAACATCAGGGTGCATATATCTTAGCGGATAAATGTTTTCAGGGTTTTTGAGTAAATACCCAAAAGAGAGGTTGCTGGATCATCTGGTAATTCAATTCTTAGTTTTTTGGGGAAACTCCATAATATTTTTCAGAGTGGTTGTTTCAATTTGCATTCTCATCAGCAGTGTATGAGGGTTCCTTTTTGCCCAGAACCACTTATTACTTGTCCTGTTGTGAGAGGGTATCTTATTGTAATTTTGATTTGCATTTTCTAATAGCTAGTGAAGTTGAGTATCTTTTCATATGTCTGTTGGCCATTTGTATGTCTTCTTGGGAGATGTGTCTGTTCAGGTCCTCTGCCCATTTTTTAAATTAGATTGTTTTTTTGTTGTTGAGTGGTATGAGTTTTTATATATTTTGGATATTAGACCCTTATCAGAGGCTTTGTTTGCAAATATGTTCTTCCATTTGGACAGTTCTCTCTTTGCTTTGTTGATGGTTTCTTTTGCTGTGCAGAGCTTTTTAGTTTGATGTAGTCCTATTCATCTATTTTTGCTTTTACGTCCCTTGCCTTTGAAGTCAAATTCATAAAATCCTCTCTAGATCCAAGGTTCATGAATTTAGTACCTATGTTTTCTTCTATGCATTTTTTTGTTTCAGATCTTTTAATTAATTAATTAACTTACTTCTAATTAAGTTTATTGGGGGTAACATTGGTTAATACAATATATAATTTTCACATCTGTAATTATAATTTCACATCTGTATACTCTATTGTGTGTTTACCAACTAAAGTCCAGGTTCCTTCAGCTACCATATATTTGATCCCCTTTACCCACTTCACCCTCTCCCTACCTCCCTATATTTGACCCCTTTAACCACGTCTATCTCCCCACTCCTCCCCGACGCCCTACCCTCTGGTAACCACTAGTCTATAGTCCATGTCCATGAGTCTCTGTTTGTTTGTTCTGTTTATTTGTTGCTTTTAGGTTTATGTGCCACATATAACTGATATCATGTGATTTTCAACTTTTTCTGTCTGGCTTATTTTGCTTAGTATGATTATTTCAAGGTCCATCCATGTTGTCATAAATGGCAGTATTTCATCTCTTCTTATGGCTGAGTAATATTCCATTGTATATATGTACCACAGCTTCTTTAGCCAATCATCTATCGTAGGACACTTTGGTTACTTCCATGTCCTGGCCACTGTGAATAATGCTGCTATGAACATCGGTGTGAAAATATCTTTTTGGATATGGGTTTTCAAGTCTTTGGGGTAAATACATAGTAGAGGGATTGCTGAATCATATGGTAGATCAATTCTTAGTTTTTTGAGGAACCTCCGTACTATTTTCCATAGTGGCTGTAACAATTTGCAGTCCCACCAGAAGTGTATGAGGGCTCCTGTTTCTCCACATCCTCTCCAACATTTGTTATTACTTGTTTGGTTGATTATAGCCATTCTAACAGGTGTGAGATATTGTGGTTTTGATTTGCATTTCTCTAATACCTAGCAATGTTGAGCATCTTTTCATATATTTGTTGGCCATTTGTATGTCCTCTAGGGAGACGTGTCTGTTCAGGTCCTCTGTACATTTTTGATTGGATCGTTTGTTTTTTTTCTTGTTATTGAGTCATATGAGTTTTTTGTATATTTTGGACATTAGACCCTTATCGCAGGTGTTGCTTACAAATATATTTTCCCATTCGGATGGTTGTCTCTTTACTTTGTTGACGGTTTCTTTTGCTGAGCAGAAGCTTTTTAGTTTGATGTAGTCCCATTCATTTATTTTTGCTTTTACTTCCCTTGCTTTTGAGGTCAAATTCATAAAATCCTCTTTAAGTCCAAGGTCCTTGAGTTTAGTTTCTATGTTTTCTTCTATGCATTTTTTTTTGTTTCAGGTCCTTAATTCATTTTGAGTTAATTTTGGTGTGTGGTGATAGACGACAGTCATTTCATTCTTTTGCAGATGGCTTTCCAGTTTTCCCAGCACCTTTTATTGAAGCGGCTTTTCTTTCTCCACTGTATGTTTTTGGCTTTTTTGTTGAAAATTATTTGCCCACATAAATAAGGGTTTCCTTCTGGACTCTCGATTCTGTTCCACTGGTCCGTGTGTCTGTTCTTCTTCTAATACCATGCTGTTTTGATTACTGTCACTTTGTAGTATAATTTGAAGTCAGGCAGAGTGATGCCTCCAGCTTCGTTCTTTTTTCTCAGGATGACTTTGTCAATTCGGGGTCTTTTGTGCTTCTATACAAATCTGATGATGTTTTGTTCTATTTCTTTAAAAAATGCTGATGGGATTTTGATGAGGATTGCATTAAATCTGTATCACGCTTTAGGTAATATGGTCATTTTAACTATGTTGATTCTTCCAATTCAAGAACACAGAATACCTTTCCATTTCTTTGTATCTTCTTTGATTTCTTTTAATAGGATCTTATAATTTTCATTATATAGGTACTTTACATGTTTTGTTAAATTTATTCCTAGGTATTTTATTATTTTTGTTGCAATTGCAAAAGGAGTTATTTTTTCCACTTTTTTTTTCTGACACTTCATTCTCAGAGTATAGAAATGCTACGGATTTTTGAACGTTAATTTTGTATCCAGAAATTTTACTGTATTTGCTTACTGTTTCTAGTAGTGTTCTTATAGAGTATTTAGGGTTTTCTATATAGAGAATAGTGTCATCTGCAAATAGTGATAGTTTGACTTCTTCTTTTCCTATTTGGATGACGTTTATATCTTTCTCTTGTCTGATTGCACTTGCTAAGACCTCCAATGTTATATTGAATAAGAGTGGAGATAGTGGACAGCCTTGCCTTGTTCCTAATCTTAGAGGGACGGTTTCGAGTTATTCACCATTAAGTAAAACATTGGCTGAGGGTTTGTCATATATGGCCTTTATTATGTTAATGTACTTTGCTTCTTTATCAATTTTGTTAAGTGATTTGATCATAAATGGTTGCTGTATTTTGTCAAAGGCTTTTTCTGCATCTATTGGTATGATTATATGATTCTTTTTTAAAATTGCTTATGTAGCATATCACATTAATTGATTTGCATCTGTTAAACCATCCTTGTGCCCCTGGGATGAAGCCCTCTTGATCGTGGTGTATAATCTTTTTAATATATTGCTGTATTTGGTTCACTAGTATCTTATTTAGGATTTCTGCATCTGTGTTCATGAGAGATATTGGTCTGTAGTTTTCTTTTTTGTGTGTTATCTTTACCAGGTTTTGGTACCAGAGAAATATTGGCCTCATAAAATGAGTTGGAAAGTATTGCCTCCTCTTCAAATTTTTGGAAGAGTTTGAGAATAGATATTAAATTTTCTTTGAATGTTTGGTAGAATTCACTGGTGAAGCCATCTGGTCCTGAACGTTTACTATTTGGTAGGTTTTTGATGATTGTTTCAATTTCCATACTGCTGATTGGTCTATTTAGATTTTCCAGTTCTTCTTGATTCAGTCTAGGAAGATTGTATTTTTCTAAGTAGTTGTCCATTTCTTCTAGGTTATTAAATTTGGTGTTACATACTTTTTCATAGTATTCTTGTATGATCCTTTGTATTTCTGTGATGTCAGTCATAATTTCTCCTTTAAATCTAGATTTTGTTTATTTGTGTCCTTTCTCTTTTTTCTTTAGTGAGTCTAGCCAGGGGTTTGTCAATTTTATTAACCTTCTCAAAGAACCAGCTCTATGTTGCATTAATTTTTCTATTGTCTTTTTTATTTGTTTGTTTTCAATTTCATTTATTTCTGCTCTAATTTTGATTATTTCTTTTCTTCTGGAGACTTTAGGCTTCATTTGTTCTTCCTTTTCTAATTTTTAAGATGAAATGTTAGGTCATTTATTCGGGCTTGTTCTTGTTTTTGGAGATAGGCCTGTAATGATATGAACTTTTCTCTTATAACCGCTTTTGCCATATCCCAAAAGTTTTGATATCTTTTACTATCATTATCATTTGTTTCTATGTATTTCTTGATCTCTTTATTTCTACTGTGACCCAGTTATTCTTCAGTAGCATGTTGTTTAATCTCCATGGATTTGTGGTTCTTCCTGATTTCTTTTTGCAGTGGATCTCTAGTTTCAAAGCATTATGATTAGAGAATATGGTTGGTATGATTTCGACCCTCATATTTGTTGAGGCTATCTCTGTGTCCCAGTATGTGGTCGATTCTTGAGAATGTTCCATGTGCACTAGAGAAGAATGTATAAGCAGCTGTTTTGGAATGGAAGGCTCTGTAAATGTCAATTATGTCCAGTTGGTCTAATGTGTCATTTAAGGATGTTATTTCCTTATTGATTTTCTGTTTGGATGATCTGTCCATATTTGGTGGGGTATTTATGTCACCACTATGATGGTGTTTTGGTCTGTTTCTCCCTTTAGTTCTGTTATTAATTGCTTTACTTATTTTGGGGCTTCCTGATTGGGAGCATAGATATTAATAAGTGTTATGTCTTCTTGGTACATGATTCCCTTTATCGTTATGAAGTGTTCCTCAGTATCTTTCTTTACCTTTTTTATTTTGAATTCTATTTTGTCTGATATTAGTACTGCTATTCCTGCTTTTTTCTGAATGCCATTTGCTTGAAATATTGTTTTCTGTCCTTTCACTTTGAGTCTATATTTGTCTTTGGAGCTGAGATGTGTCTCCTGGAGGCAGCATATGGTTGGGTTTTGTCTTTTGATCCATTCTGCAACTCTGTGCCTTTTTCCTGGTGAGTTCGGTCCATTTACATTTAGGGTGATTATTGAAATATGAGGTCTTCTTATAGCATTTTATCTTTTGCTTTCTGGTAGCTGGGTGTTTCCATTTCTTCCTTGTCCTTGTGTTTCCGTTTTCTTTACTTTGGTTGGCTTTTGTGGGTTTTGCCTCTGGTTCTTCTTGTTTTATGTTATATATTTCAGTTCTGAATCTTTGGTGTGTGGTTACCATTATGAATATGAAAAAGATACTTATATATATATATATATATATACACACAATCCATTTTCTTCTGTGTGTGCCTTATCTCTATTCCCCTTTGGGAATTTGGATCTTTGCATCCTCCCCTTTTCAGTCATTGTTATCTCAATTTGTCCTTATATGCTGAACTTTCCTTATTATCTTGCTATAATAATTCTCTTATTATTTAAGCTTATAATGCCCTGTTCTCAGTAAGGATTGCATTCTTCTGCTTTTATTTGCCTAATAGTCACTTTACTCCTAATTATGCCTTTTGTTTTTTAAGTCATTTTGTTTTAGGTGAGCTGACCCTTTTCAGTATTTCCTGTAGTGCAGGCCTCATAGTGAAGAATTCCCTCAATTTTTGTATGTCTGGAAAGGTCTTAATTTCTCCTTCATTCTAAAGGAGAGCTTAGCCGGACACATTATTTTAGGCTGGTAGTTCCTTTCACTTAATAGTTTAAATATTTGATCCTATTCCTTTCTGGCTTGTAATGTTTGTGCTGAGAAGTCCGATGATAATCTAATGGATTTTCCTTTATAAGTTACTGTTTTCTTCTCCCTGGCTTCCCTGAGAATTCTTTCTTTGTCATTGATTTTTGATAACTTTAATACAATGTGTCTTGGCGAAGGCCTTTTTGGGTTGAGATAATTGTGTGTTCTGTTGACTTCTTGAATTCCAAGCTCCAGCTCATTCCTTAGATTTGGGAAATTCTTGTCCACTATTTGTCTAAAAATGCTTTCTAGTCCCTGCTTCTTTTCCTCGCCTTCGATAATGCCAATTATTCTTATGTTTCCTCTCCTGATGGTATCAGCTAGTTCTTGTATTTCTCTTTCATTATTTTTCATTCTTCAGTTTCTTTCTTCTTCCTTCTGATTTATTTCTAGATTTCTGTCTTCGATATCACTGATCCTTTCCTCTATTTGGTCGACTCTATTTCCCAAGTTTGCTATTTCATTTTTCAGCTCTTGCAGTGTGTTCTTCATCTCTAGAAGTTCTATTCTGTTCTTTTCGAGGGTTTCAATCTCTTTGCTCTGCTCAACTAGTTGTTTTTTCAATTTCTGAAAATGTTGATATGAATCATTTTGGAACTCACTGAGTTTTTTCATAAATACCATCCTGAATTCTCTGTCATTTAAGTTGTATATTTCTATGTCCATAAGCTTATTTTCTGGAGAGTTTTCTCTTTCTTTCTGAGATGCCTTGTCACCTTGGTTGTTCATGATGTTTAATGGACTATTCCTGTGCCTGGGCATTAATGGAAGTGTATTCTGCTGTTTTTCCAGAAAGAAGATTTATTATATTAAGGTCTCTCTTTAGCCTGTTGCAAAGAAGGCGCATTTCCTTTGGTTTACAGTAGGTGGCGTATAAGCCTCTTGAATCTCTGTGGTAGGTCTTATGTGCAGATCCCATGTTCAGAGGTGCTGGTGTGCAGTTTGGGTGTTTTTTGTTGAGTTTCAGGTGTTCAGCTTGTTGTTGTTTCAAGGGAAGAGATTTGAGGACATCTCTCACTCTGCCATGTTTTTCTGACCCTCCTCAAAAACTCTTCTGGAGGAGTCAAACTAAGGAGGCCGAGAATTCGGCTCTTTGTGCCGCTACTTCTCCGCAGGAAAGACTTATCCAAGGCCCTGTCTTCAGACATCCTCTCTCGGGAGTCCCCTACGTTCTATTCCCCTGCGAAACTGCAGTTGTGGGAAATAAGAAAGACCCTACCGGTGTTCTGGCTTCCGTAGGCAGATGGCTCAGCGTCCCCGCCAGATCTTATATTTAGGTCCTTAATCTATTTTGAGTTAATTTTGGTGTGTGGTGATAAACAACAGTTTAGTTTCATTGTTTTGCAGGTGGCTTTCCAGTTTTCCCAGCACCTTTTATTGAAGTGGCTTTTCTTTCTCTATTGTATGGTTTTAGCTCCTTTGTCAAAATTATTTCCCCATATATGTGAGGCTTTACTTCTCGGCCCTCAATTCTGTTGCATTGGTCTGTGTGTCTGTTTTTCTGCAAGTATCATGTTGTTTTGATTATTGTCGCTTTGTAGTGTAATTTGAAGTCCGGCAGAGTGATACCTCTGGCCTTGTTCTTTTTTCTCAGGATTGCCTTGGCTATTCGGGGTCTTAACCATGCCTGCTTTTTACTTGCCAGGCTTAAGATGATGCTTCACTCAAACCCAGATGGCTGCAGTTCTCCAAATATGCCAGGTAGTTTTCACAGCACTGTTTTCCTCATCGTCATGCCTATTAATAAAGCTCCCTCCCCAATCTTCTGTGATGAATATCCTTCATCTTTCTTCAACTCTAACCTCTAGCATTATATTTTCTATGGGCTTTTTCTGATTGTTCCCATTGCCCACACAAATAAATTCCTTTCTCCTTTGAGATGTTCTATCATACCATATATGTCACTTTATGAATTTAATGGGTATGCATTTGTTTCCCTTTCTACACTGCAAATAATTTGAGAGCCGGAATTATCTTTATTGATCTTTTTATTTCTAAGACCTAAAAGAGTGCCTTCCAATAACTAGTGCTTGATGAATGCTTTTTGAAGGCATAGCATATACAATTTCCAGGTACATCATTTTTAAAAGGAGCACAGTGGTTTTAGGATTTTGATTTCTCTATATACCAAATTATTTTTTTGAAGTTATCAAAAAAAAAAAAAAGAAAAGAAAAGAAAGAAAAAGGCAAATCTTGAAGAGCACCCAGGAAAGAAAAAAAATCCAGCTGAACATAAAATTACTTCATATAATAATAGATAATGAAATACTGTATATTGAAATGTTGCCATGATCTACATTCCAAAAGGCTCAGTGGTAAATCACTTTTGATTTAAAAATTCTGAATTGATCAAAAGGTCATCACTCAATTCTCAGTAGTCACCTTTAGAGGGAAAGTATTTCTTTGTCAGTAGTGAATTAGTATTTATTGTCTCCAGTTAAAAGGAGTTAGCCCACTTTTCCATGTTATCTTGGAGGACAGAGGGAGGCAGTGACTATAAGTAAGTCCTGCTTGAAGAGGGTATGCCAATAAAGGTTTTTCCCCACAGTGAGGAAGCCGCTCCCAGCTCATTTTAAATGCTTAGTGCTTGATGATGTTGTTTCTGGATGGCTTTCCTTCTTTCTTTTCTCACTACTTGGGCCCCTCCCTTAAGGTTCAATAACACAGTTAGAGATGCTTTCTGACAGACAAGAGATAATCTTACACTTGACTTCCAATATCAAGGCATTTTAACTGGCACACTTTATATTGAATAATTCATGGGTATTCAAGCTTTACTTCACAAAGAAAGTGCTTTCTCTTAGCAGCCACAGCAGATATGAGCAGCTAATTCATTATTTAAAGAGATTAAGTATTAGCAACTGGTATTGGCTCTTCAGAGCTCTCTTTATTCCCTTTGCTCATGTTATCCCCAGCCTCTCAGCTGCCTAGAACAGTTTTTAGATTGATTTTTACCATATTTAAGTCTTTTAAAAAACAGATCTACCCCAAAACCTCACTATTTTCAGACTGCTTTGTCCTATTTTAAAAACGTAAAGCAATGTCTGTTAGAACTCTGTGAATCTCTGCAGGCTCATGGGAATACATACAATTCCAACACTTTTTGCTTTCAGTTAAGAAAATGTGGCAGGTGGGAGGAATGTAAGAAATTTGAGTTTGCTCAGATTTACAGACCACTTGCTGCAATAGGCCAAGGAAGGCTTAGGTGTTTTAAACAGGTAGAGAAAGGGGATGAATCCTCAACTTTCAAGTATTGTTACTCTGAAAGGAAAAGTCCCTATGGAGAACTGTCCTCTTTATATTTTCTGAGAAAAAGAGAGGAGGAAGGGTTTGAAATATCTGTTTCTCTTTTGTAGACAGATTCTCAGGTTGGATCTCATTCAACACAAATTTTCACTCTTTCATTTCCAGTTAAGAAGAGAGAGGAAAACTTGTCAAGAGGTTATGAGGTTTCACTTTCTGTAGACCTTGACAGAGGGTAATATAACAACGTAATCGGGTCTGGAATGGTGAAATAGTGAGAAAAAAAGAAAAAAATATATACATGAAGTTTCTTTTAAAAACTGATTCTAAGAAAAGCTGTTTCTAGGATATAAAATAAAGCATTTGGACATTATGTTGCTTAAAGCAGTAATAAATGCTTTTCTTAATTTTACATATTAGATTAGGTTTAGCCCTTTTTGGAAGCGTTTTAGTGTAGATATCACTAGAGTGATAAAATAAGTTGAAGGTTTTATTTCTACTCTATATAGCCTGAAAAACTGAATGCTTCTAAAACTAAGGGCTATTAACTTGTATAGCTTTCTTTTTCCATTTAAATTATTACAGGGTATGGGTTATAACTGAACTCCCTATACCTCTAGTATGCTCTTGTATTTTGGGTATCTTTTATTTACTACATATTCACATTTTAAGTGAATACTTCATTCATTCAAAATTTTCTTGAATGAGAAAAAATTTAAAAACATATAGTAGATGATCAATAAAAATGTAGTTTTTGAATGACTAGACCTTAAATAAGCCCAGCTACGAACCATACTGTGAAAAGCCTTACTTTGAAAGGTAGAAAAATGAGTCTGCATCAAAGATTAATTGCTTTTTTATTGTGTTAAAGGCAAGTTCCTGTATGCTGACAAATAACAGAAGTAAGATACTGTCTTCTCCTCATAATACTTAGTGTCTACACTAGCCATAGAGCCATGAGAGAATAGAGAGGAAACTCATAAGAGATTAAAGGACCACCAAAGTTGTTCCTGAAGCTGAGATTCTGCAAAGTCTTTCTTGTCTAATATGCAACAAAGAGCCCAAATTGAAGATTTTTTTCATGCAGAAGAGTGTACAATGGTACATAGCTCGGGTTTTGAAGTTAAAATGACCTGTGTCTAAAACATACTGCTACCATGCAATAACTGTCACTACCTTGGACAAATGGTGTCATCTCCCCAAGTCTCCTTTTCTCATCTGTAAAACGAGGATTTTAAAGGTCTACTTATAGGTATGAGAATTAATGAGATAATGCCTGAAAATTGTGTAGCATAGTGTTGAGACTGTAAGAAACTTTCACTAAACTTCTTTTCAAAAACTATGGTTTTGGAATTAGCCTGGCACTGACATAAAATTGAATTTTCAGTTGAGATTGTGGAAGTTTAAGAAATTGCTGCATTGTAGAAAATTGAAAGTTTTATGAAATGTTACTGTATTTTGTCTTAATTTAAGTAAGCATTCCAGATCAGTTGTGCCAAAAAGAAGGGAAAACATTTTATTACTATTCTTGGACATAATTATTTATAGATATTGTAGATATCAAAAGAGACCTGCTGAATATAATTAGTAGCTCTTGCTTCCATTGGGGTGCTTTTACATATCTTCATTGTGGTAAAATATGTTTTTAAAAGAAAAAATGTAGTTTTATTCATTGTGTAAAGTTTTGTAAACATTTTCACGTTTTTGTAAAACTTTGATATTATATATTACATTATATATTGATTATTTTAAGCACTCCACAGAGATAGAGATGGGAATTGAAAATTTTGTGTCTTAAATGAGAAAAAGTTTTAAATTAGGGCCCATCTATTATCATTCCCTAGTTTTAGAAACTTATTTTGAAATGTGAATTGTGATTAGTCGAGACAACCTGATTGGAAACAAAATCTCTTCTCTAAGACTCAGAATTTAAATTGTGAATTCTAGGTTTTAAGACTTACCTATCATGTCATCCATCATATAGTATCAACATCATTTTTCTACTAGGTTTCTTCCAGAGACATTTTTAGACAATATTACCTTATTCTAACACACACATATACATACACACACATTTATAAACACAGAAATTTCAAATATAGGTAGTCATCCCCACTTCCTCTGTGTTGATGAAATCTCAAAAAAGAGGAGACAAAGTGGGAAAGACTAAAATATATATTTGTAAAAAGTTTATAAATTATCCCAAAACATTACAAAAGTGAGCTATTTTTTACCCATTTCTAGCATGCTTACTTTATATGGAATAAAATTGCTGACAGCCAGTCTATAGGAGCAAACTATGTTTGGCAGTTCTCATTTGCAATTAGCAAAGGGAGACCATTCCTCAATGGTAGAGTCACCTAATGGATGCCGAATGGTGACAGTGTGCCCTCCTTGTGCCTTATGCTGGGGACTTAAATAGTAACCAATGTAGGACACTCAAGGAGCTAACAATCCCATAAGGATGTTTTCAGTTGATGGTAGATACTAGAATATTTTTATGAATATTCTGAGGTGTGTAGCAAGTATTCTATTGTTAATATAGTCAAAGATTTCAAGTTTGGGAATGACATTAATTTTTCATCTGTCAGAAAGGATTTCAGATTATTTCTATAATGATTTTGCTTATACTCATATATTCTGATATGATTTTGAGGAGGGTGAGAGAAATCACAGGTAGAGCCAAATCTACACAGATTCAGCAGCCTCTAGTGACTAGCCATTACTGCTCTATAGCTCACAATTGTGTTAGAGCATTTTGTAGAATTTGCGAATTGAGATATTACAGTTCTAAAGTCTTTTTTACTTTACCAACGAATACATTTTTAATGAAAAGAAGGTAAGATTAGATAAAACAAGGGTGCTTAGAGTTTTACACTTATGTCTTATTGAGAATGATGCTCTCTGCATAAAAATATGTTGCAGCCTGTAAATTCTATATGTTGTGATAAAAATGAATTATATTTATTTATAAATATCCCTTAGTATTACATAATTGCTTAACTTATATTATTTGTTGAGTAGAATTTTAGAAAGTTCAAATTCATGTTTAAGAAGTGCAGTTTAATTTCAAAGAAAATATTAGTCCTATTTGCCCCTATAAATACCACTTTTTGAGATCTTTAAGAATATGATTTAATTCTCATGCTTTAAAAATACTTTTTTGAATGTTATGCTAATGAAAATAAGGCATTAGTACTATTTGGTTTGTTTTTCTGATTTTCTTTTCTTTTTTTTCTTTTTTTTTTTTTTTACTTTTTAAAAAATAAATCTAGTTTCGCCAATGAATTGTATGGCCATTGTAAGCATCATCAGACATATGGAATGCAGTAGAAAAAGAAAAAGAGCCTAGCAGATTTCAACTGTAACTTTTCTCTATATGTGTGATTGTCCTATAAACATTATTTCAACAATGCCTGAGATTTATTCAACTTTCAGTAATTGGCAAGTTACAGATTTTACCTCTGATACTGTCAACTTATCCATTTTCTAAATCTTGAATTTCCTGATTTTTGTCATTTTGGGGGGGAGGGTGGTAAAATTGTCCGCTTCTCTGAGCTATTAATATCAGAATTGAGAAGCTCTTTCCAATTATTGACCAGTTCTGTCCAAACAGGGTAAATGAGGACCCTTTCCAAATGCCCTTTGAAGAGAAAGAGTTCTATTTAATGGCTAAGATTTGATTTATCAATCTTATTTAAATTAACTGCCTTACTGTCTAAATTCCATATTTACACGAAACTGAATTAGCATATACGGGGTGATTCAAGAGTAGTAAGATATTCTAAAATTTTTACAAAGAACAAATGTGTTTTGAAATAATGTGAGCCTAACAGGGCTGAGAAAACTGAATGTATCTAGAACTAAACAGACCCATAAGAAAATAAAGATATATTACTGCCCAACTTTGATGACAAGATTGTGAGTTTTACAAGTTATATATCAAGATAAATATGATAAACCCTTAGAAATTACAATATCAAAAGAAGAAAAGTGCGAGAAATAAAACACTTAAATTCTTTTGATAATTTTTAATGTATTACCTTAATTCCCTCTCTAAAGACAAAAATAATGACTTAACGAATAACAATTGGTTACAGGATTCTAATGTCTTTAGGGTGACTCATCTCTATCATTATTGATATTCAAGCATCGGTGCAATAATATTTAGATGATATGGGTTTGAAAAGTATTTCTTTCCCTTTAACGACTGACAAATTTTTGCCACCTCAATGGTAGACAATTTTCGGAATAAATGGAAATGAATCTTTTTTTTGTTTATTGTCCCTGGGGAATCATCTTTTAAATAAAAGCTCAAACTATGGATTCTAGAATACGTGGATCAAAATGGAGCAGATCTGTTATACTTAACTTTTGTCTCCAAAGACTATGCTATTACCCATGAACTAAAGGTAATGTAGGTAAGTTTTGGGTATTTTATCACTGATTAACATTGCTTACCAAAGTTAAAAGGTACAAGAAAGCTGGATTAAATTTACTTCAAAATTTTATAATTTTGATAGTCGTTTTTGTGTTAGTCAGCTATATTTTTTAAAAGTTAAATTAACTCTTTATTACCAATATTCTTGTCAGTAACAAATAAGACAGATAATGTAGAATATAAGTATGCAAAATATAATTACAGTATACTTTGGGAAACATCACATGAATTTCTGTTATCTATCATCTATCTATCTGTCTGTCTCTCTATCATCTATTTATCTATCTATTTATCTATCTATCTATCTATCTATCTATCTATCTATCATCTACCTATCTGTCTGTCTCTCTATCTATCTATAATCTCTCTATGTTCTATCTATCATCTACCTATCATCTATTTATAAAATTTCCTTTACATATGATCACCAGGTAAAAAGCAGTAACAGGGCAAGATTAAAATTTGGCCATGTAGGAGCCACAGATAAATCATTTTGCATATAGGAAATCCATAAGAAAGTGATTTCTTGTGTGAGAATTTGTCAGATCGCAGGAGTTCTACTAGAGTCCCAAAACTCAGCTTTAAGAGAAAAAACACCGTGCCTTCCAAAAACATTTATATATAGGGAATATAGCAAATAAAAGCAAATGTAAAGTTAGAAACCGAAGTTTTTAACACTTGAATTTCTTCTCTAGTTTTTTCCGGTTTCTGAGAATGACTGAATAAATCTTGAAATTTGCCAACTCAGAAAAGCCTATCCTTATCGTCTATCATCTACCTGTATATCTACCATAGAAACTTTAAGTGTATATAGGTATAAATACAAATTAATTGGTATGGTCAGGACATATGTCATTTAGTATAAAAACATAAATGACTTTTCCTCATTATGAGGCATAATTCTATGAGAACAACACTTAAAAAACCAACAGTTGAAGAAAGAACATCTTCAAGGTAGCAAATGCTTCTGGAGCTTTTTAAAAAGAACAAACAGGCCATAATCATTTCCCATTAACTCAAGGTTAGAAAATGCTTTGGTTCCTAATATACTGAAGATTGCAAGATCCCCAGAAGTGTTTTGCCTCTTCTCTAAGGAGTTCATAGGGCTATGCTCTGGAGCACTGGTATGTCTACTTTACATTTTATTCTGTTTCAGCCACATTCAATGTTCATTGCTGTCCGTGAGCCTGCTTTTCAAATGGTTCTTATATTGAGTTCCTCACTTCTCTCTACCATAATTTGCATATTCTATACTACTTTAGGCTGAGAGTCTTTACTTAATAGAATTTTCTCTAAATATTGGTTTAACTAGGCTCTAAGGAAACTCCTGGGGGAGATATTGCATGACTATAATAAAAGAAATTGTGTTGAGAGAATTGTTAGAGCAATTGTATTTGTACTTCTATATCCTATGGGAGAAGGAGCAAATATAATTGATTAAAATACAGGCCATTTATTGGGTCACATTTACAAGTAGAGAGTGTTACTATACCTCTAATGCCATGACCCATCCTTTTCCATATCTTGTCTCTAGCGCTTTTGACTTGTGTTAAACTGATCAAACAGGGTTAATTTTCTAGAGACAGATGTAGCTAACTCTTGCTAACTGATATGCATTTTCTCCTTCTGTTTTAGCCCTTCTGTCTCCATGACTGGGTAAGTAAACCATGTTTGGTCTTTTTTTGAGGGTCCCCGAATCTTAGTTTTTTGGGGGAAGAAAAGCAAAAACCCTCGTTTAGACCTCATGTCTAAACTTTGTTGTTAATGAGAGAAGTTGTATAGGTAGGTGCTGGTTGGGATAATCAAGAGAGAATAGGGAAACCTCTCCAAACTAGTAAAGTATTCATTTTCTACTCAGCTATTTTTCTTTTTATTCAGTTCCTTGGCCAGAGAAAACAGAGAGAAAGGGTACAAACCTTTCCCTGACCTCTGATCTCTTAAATATATTTTGTTTGTCAGTTTGTAACATCTATCTGGCTACTTGGAAACTTTTGGGACTCTTGTTTGTATTCCTGATAGGTGAGGCTTCTCTGTAGTTGAGTTCTAGATATCTGATGTGTTATTCTAATTATTTTAAGAGAACAAATGATGCTTTAAAATTTAGAGACTTGAGCTTTATTTAATTTAAGTCTGTGGAAGGTAATTAACTTTGTTAAAGAGCTTTATCTACTCAAGTAAAATTTTCAGTTAAAGAATCAGTTGCAGACTTTCCAGGAAAGCTTAAAACAAATAATTTTCATTGAAATTTCAGGCAAACAACTATTAGTTCTTAGATCTGTAAAAGGAAAATACCTGAGATCAAAGCTAAAACCTAATTTAGATCACTTGTATTAAGATCCATTTAAGAGGTTCATAATATTTTTATTAAAGGAAAAGCTATTTTTTTCCCCCATTTCATTCTACAAAATACTCTCCTTGTTAAGGAGATTTTGATCTTTTGTCTAATTTGTCTAATAGGAGACAAATTGAATTGCCATTTTCGAGCCAAATTTGTGAATGACTGAATTGGACTATTATTCCTGGAAAGAGCAAAGAACATTTAGCCGAGGTCCTTGAGGTGTTTAAGACATAGTGTAATGATATGACTGGACACTAACTGAGACTGTTTTGATTAGAGCCCAAAGAAACAAACACGTGTAAGTGAGATTTGAGCTCTTCCATGATAAAATAGGGAAATAGCTCACATTTTGCATTGTTAATGTTGTTGAGAAAACATTGCTTAGGACCAACGCAAGCAGGGCAGGATTTGAGCTGCTAAAACTATAGAGATCTTCTACTTAGCCTAACATACCTTTATGAGAGACACCAAAGTTCTGTTTGGAATTCCCAAGCTATTACTTTTGGATTTTGTATAGTCAGATATCCCCAGGTTTCCATTTAGCATTTACTAAACCACTTATAAGATTTCCTTCTGGTACTAGCAGAACTCAGCTCTGGCAGGGACCTGATAAAGTTCTAGCTCTGGATGAGAATAAGAAATAAAATCTCTTTACAATCCTGTTTTCAAGGGAGGATAGATAAATAAGTCCCATAAAAAAATGGATGTCTATTGTATTACTCTTTTTAAGAGGTTGGTTGTTCCCCCCACTCCCGCTGCAATGCATTTTGAGGAACTTATACCAGCTACTAAAAAGTTATGCTGTACTAAAAATAAAAGACATTTGAAACACTCAAGTGGTAGCTAGCATTCAAACATTCAAAATGTTAGATTAATTTTAAATTAATTTCTTGTCGTAAGTATCTAAAGAACTCTTGAACGATTGGGTTGTACTATTTCCATTAGACGATGCTCAAGGTGTAGAAAGGCAAATACACAACTATGTGCAATTGTCTCTAAAATACCTTTGGCTTGAAATTATTAGCCTACATAGCTGATTTTTATAGCTGATTGGAGGACTCAAGATGTCAAGACACCCCTCTTATTGTAGCATTTATCTTGTTTTCACTTCATAGGATACAATTATTAATTTTAGAAATATTCAGAGCTAATATATAAGTGATTTCTATTATACATTTATTTAGCTTTTAACAAATATAGACTTACAGAATTTTAGATTTGCAAAGAATTTCAAAATTTAACTATTGAAGTTGTCTCTCTGCTTTTAAATAAGACAGCATTTCAGTCATTTGGGAAAACTATTTACCTTTTCCTAAAATTCTGAGAAGTGAACTTTATTTCAGTAGTTTCCAGCCAACACATTAAGTTGTACTGGTAGTAGTTTCCACACATGCGATGGCTTGTTGCCATTATAGTTCCTTAAATTGTAAGCACAAGTTTGGAAGGGAACCTGGAGGTATGTTTGGGAGGAATGATCTTTATCTTGCTTTTGGTTTAGTTAGTTAGTTAGTTAGTTAGTTAGTTAGTTAGTTAGTTAGTTAGTTTATTTATTGGCAGTACTTTTCTCAGCCTAACCTGATAAAACTTTAGGGACATGAAAAGTTTTCCTTTTCTTAAAAAAAAAAAAAAAAAATTAGGAAGACCCCTGCTTTACGTTACCACTGGGTGATTCATTTTCTCACAACTTTTACACTCTACATACTTATACAAATTCATTCCAAATTCCTTGTGCTCTAACTGAGTCTTGTCTGGTCCTCAGAAGAAACAGGGAAAAGCTGCTCCTGATCACTGATAGCACAGCTCTTTCTGTATTTGATGACTTTTGGCTCCTGGCTGATGTGTTGTGACAGAAGCAATGTGTGACTCATCAGGGAGCTGCTCTTGAGTCAGCGAGTGATAAGAAAACCAACTGTATCTCTAAAAGACTCCTCAAGTCTGACACTCACACTCACTGGCTTAAGAGTGGAAGAATGAACAACAGAGGATGATTTCATGAGAGGCTTTTTGTCCTCATCTGAATTTTCAGATTACTTTATTTTCAATTAGACACCCAAACCTCAAGTTTCTAAAGTTTGACGCATTTGCTTCCTGTTACATGAAAGTGACTTTAAGTAGTACTACATTTACTATAGAGGGAGAGGCAGCACTACATGATGAAGGATATAAGGGACACCGGGAAGGTCCTCCCATTGATATTGAGTCATCAGAGCCAGAAATTCCTTGGGGAAGAGAAGAGATTAGTACAAAGAGCTTTGGAGACAGACAGCCCTGGACTCGAATTTCTGCCCTTCCACTTAATAGCTGATGGGAAAGTGGGAAGGAAAAAGTTTGGAGATAACGGAGATGAGGTGCTAAGGACTGACTGGGTGGGGGCACCATCTGTGTATTGGGGAAAGTTAAGGTAACACGAGAAAAATCATAGAAAAGGTGAAGTGAGATAGAAAAATACTAAATACTTTCATAATAACAATAAAATAGGAAATTAGAACAAAGGATAGCTAAATCTGTTGAAGCTCAAATGCAGTGAGTAGATTCATTCATTCATTTTTTCTCTTTCTCTCACTGTATGTGTGTATATATGTATGTATATATGTATATATCTATAACCTGCTGTATACCAGGTATTGTGTTAGCCATTGGGAAAACAAAGAAAAATAAGCCATAGTCTTAGTACTCTAAATTTGCACACCCCTTTGTATCTTTCAGAGTAGTTTTGCATAGATTATCTCTTTTATGTCCTCAGCAAGTTCTGACAGAGATCCTTTGTCTTGTCAGGGTATGCAGGGTCATAAGAGTCTGCAGGGGAATGTTTAAGGAGTGATGTCCTATATCTTCGTCTGGCAACTTTCCATGTGATTTTGGAAAGAACATAGAACCATAAAGTCTAGAAAAATTATGACTACCTCAGCTGAGGATTATTAGGTACTAGAATATATAAATTATGCAGCCACATGAGTGTTGAAGAAGGTATCTCCCTCTATCCCTTTTCCGAAATGTCCTGTGCCCTGGAAAAGGAATC
Organism: Pteropus medius; assembly: GCF_902729225.1. Taxonomy (NCBI): domain Eukaryota; kingdom Metazoa; phylum Chordata; class Mammalia; order Chiroptera; family Pteropodidae; genus Pteropus; species Pteropus medius. The sequence continues at coordinate 9,328,665 of NW_024346062.1, read as the reverse complement.
TTGCTCCCTTGAGGAAGTGCCAGGATATCTATGACCCCATTTGCAGAATCACATTAGCTGTATGTGTCTCTAGTTGGGTATTATGTAGAGAAATTTCCTGAACAATTGTGAGACCCATTCTCCTTCTAGATGGTAAAGTCAGGATCTCTTAAAGCACTTCTGTACACTGATTATAATATAAGAGTTACAGGGTGAATGAGCATTTACATTCTTAAAACAAGCAATATAGACAGACACTTAGGAAGGCATTTTTCCAAATGAACGGGAAATGGAGAAACAAATTTTGAAAAAATGTCATCAGAGATATCATCCATTATCATTAAATATAGATACACAATATAGAATGCAATTAATGTTATTTTTGATTCCTGGCAGAACTCGAGATGGTGATTTGTCTGACTGCTATAGGACATCAGTGAGTGGGACTAGGTCTCATTAGGGAGGTGAAAGGAAGAACAAAAAATGCCAACACAACAAATGGAGCCCTTGATGCAGACGGTTAATGCATTTTGTCATATTACAGTGGGAACTGTAGATCTCTGTGGTCATGAAGAGGAGAGAGGAAAAACAGGGCTCCCAGCTAGGATGTTTAAGGACATAAGTGGTTGTGAGTTATATGAGAGTTCAGTAAGGAGTGATCTTTGGAAGACAGCCATTAAAACTGAGTTTCACTTTAGCATTAACAGGTTCAAAGGATAAAGAATGGTGAAAACTTTATTTTAAATGCATTATGGAAAATTTCAGAGCGAATCAAATTTAAGTTAGCAATATTTATTTAATTTAGCTTAGGAACTAAGAAAAATATACATAACTAGGCCATACAAATCCTCTCTCTAAGCCCCTTCAATGGCTTCTTAATGCTCTTAGAAAAAACGTACCTCTTTATCATGGCCTCTTTTCTAGGTCTCAGCCATTCTGGTTTTGTTTCAGCTCCTTAACATGACAAGCTTCTTCCTGCTTCAGAGGATCATCTTTCTCAATCTTTTAAAAATCTAAGCATTACTTTATTCTTTAAATTTTAGCGTAAATGTCACCTCTTTGGGAAGTCTTTCATGATTAAATCAGACCCCAGTTCACCTACCCTGCTCCTTCTGTTATTCTTAATTCAGTCCCACATTTTACCTACAGTACTTTTTATAATTTTCTTCGTTTTGTTAATTTTGTTGCATTTTCTGTTTGTTTTCCTCACCACTGTATTCCCAGTGTCTAGTAGAGTAACTGTTAAGAGTAGATACTCAATACATGTCATAAAGAAAAGAATAAAAATTCTCAGTTATTCTTATCTAAATTTGTAACATTCCAAGAATATAGAGGACCTAGGTTTCGAAATTTCTTGCTTTGGATATGTTCAGAGCAGATGTAAAATTTGAGGAGGAAGACTAGGCCAAAAATAATGCTCTGTGTACACAGCGATTAATATGGTGCTGGCGTGCTTGTTGAAATGTCTAATAAAGCTATTGTCACAAAAACTCTGGGGAAGTTTTGTGAGTTGATTTAAAAAAGTTAAACAACAATGTGCAAAATGCTACTTTAGATTCATAGGATCTGTTACAATAAATTACTTTTAGTCCAGAAAGGACTGTATTTACTGTGTTTCTCATTGGAACACTGAGGAAGGGAGTAGAGTAATAGTGTGTAGAATGTAGAAGATACTGCTCCAGGTCCCAATTTTGCCTCATACAGTCTTCGCTCCTTGTGACAGGCATTGTCAGTATATCGATAAAGAGAGACAGTATTCTTGGCCTCACAGAGCATATAGTCTCGATTCTTATTGGGACTTTTATTTTTAAGCCTTTACCATTTGCTCAAGGGCATGTACTTGAGTTATAAAATGCTCTATGAGTGGCTGTGGTCATTTCTCAGTGAATGTCTGTAAGGATTTCTAGTCTATGTCTCTAGATTTTTCTTCAGTGTTTACTTTTGTCATTTTGTTTCAATGCTACACGTTTAGCAAAGTTTTAATGTCAGGTTAGCATTTAAGGAAAAAAGGACTTTGAAATAATAGAATTCTCACTGCCAGCACTTTTAAAAATTATATTTTATTTTTAAACGGAGAGCTAGAATAACCAGTTGTGTGACATTATATTTTGAAAAAAAAATGAATCTGGTACAATTTTCTTGCATTACTATGTGTCCCTCATTACCCCTATACTGGTGTAAAGCACCCAAATTTTAAGCAAGATCAAAAATAAAACAAAAACCACTTTATTTTTGCATTCTAAAATGCAGTATATAGCCTATAAATTAAAATCGTCAATTACCAGAACATAGAAATCACTAAGTATGAATTTATTTTCATCCCTTATATTTAAAAATGTAATACACTGAACATATTGCATTATAAGCACAGGTTCTCATAATGATTTTTCAATTCATAATAGCCTCAAAGACTTTCAAGATATGAATTACATTTCTATATTCCTTAACAATACTAATTTTTAATTTATAACATTATCGTGTCTGATTTTCATGGTTTTCCTGCATCTGTAACTTCTCATTTTCAGTAAATTGCCAATATTGCCTACAAGCATTTCTCTTTTTACTTCATATTTGCTATTTTAGTCGATGGTGATTTTTAAATACCTGATAGCCAAGTATGTTACATTGCTCTTAAAGTAAGACTAAACACTTGAATAAAAGGCATGAGATAGATTCTTTTGTGCCTGAAATAAATAAAATTTAAGACATGGATTTTGTGACACTAATTTTGTTTCCTCAGAGACCTTTGTTTACTTTTCCTGGAAAAGCTGTATTCAAGATAGTTGAGTTCATTAGATAGACAAGTTCTATATAGGAGGCACATACTGTGTTTTGTTTTATTTTATCATTCTATTCTATTTTATTTTATTTTATATTTTATTTTATTTTATTTTATTTTGTGGAGCTGGCACATCAAGTATGCCTAGGGAAAAGAATAATCACACAATGCACACAAACTGTATTTTAGCTCTCTACTTTTTGCTTGTTTTTTGTTGCTAATTATTTGAGCTCAAAATTACCTCTAATACGTTTATTCATATCTTGTGTAAATCTTTTCAAATAATGTCTAAAAAAATGGCACATGAAACCAGAAATATACTCTTTTTAATAGTCCTTCAGAGCTAAGCAAATCATCTTTACTTTGCATCTTTTTTGGATGTGTGAATAAAAGTAAAAAGAAAAAAGAATCAATCCCAGAATTTTTTCAACAATGTGAATATACTTAATACTACTGAACTGTATATTTTAAAAGGGTCAAGGTGATGACTTTATCTTTATGTATCTTTTACCACAATTAAGAATTAAAATGAAAAAGGAAAATAAAAATAAAGGAAAAGGGAGAAAAGAAAATCATGTTAAAGTTACAATGACTCTACTCTAGGAAACACACAAAAAACCCTAAAACACCCACCACATTCCAGGGATATGTCAGTATTGCCTCAAGAAGAAGAAAAAAAAAACAAAAACAGAATTAATAATAAAAGTTGCATACAAGGAAGACAACTCTAATTATTTAATTATAGAATTTAGAATAATGCTTTAACTATATTTATTCTTAGTAGCTATCAAGACAGTAGCAATTATTTAACTACAATGTCCAGAATCACATTATTATACTATTTCAGTGATGTTGGAAGTTTATACAATGCTGTAAAATATATAAAACATTAGAAAAATAAATAAGGACTTATTTCTCTTACAGATTTATGAAAGAATAATATAATTCAAGTTTAAAAGGAAAGAAGAAAGTTATTGGAAGAAGAAAGGGTGAGACTTTATTGAATAGCATTTAATTCTTGATTCTTCTTTTTGCTAATAGGGGCATTAATGTTATAATAAGGAAGGTCTTTAAAAAGATAAAATAAGAATGAAATATAGATTTAGGAACAACTTCTGGAAGAGAGCTTAGATGACATCAAAATAAAAAATTGCCATGTCCTACATTAAATTCTTTTTAAAAAAATTTTCAATTTTCAAATATTTCTAGACTTACAAAATTCTTGCAGAAATGGTATGAAGTGTTCCTTTTCCCATCTTCACTGTATATTAACATCTTATAGAATCATAGTACAAAGAACAAATCCTGGGAATTAACATCGATCTATTACTACTAACCAATCGATAGACCTTATACAAATTTCTTCAGTTTTCCTACTAGTGTCCTTTATCTGGTCTAAGAGCTGATCCTGAATTCCCAAATTGCATTTAGTTTTCATGTCTCCTTAGTCTCTTCTAATTGTGGCATTTCCTCAGTCTTAATTTTTCATTTGTGATCTTGCCATCTTGGAAGAGTACTAGCTAGAGTTTTGTAGAATATATCTATCTCAATTTGAGTAAGTCTGATGTTCTCTCATGTTCCAGTTTATATGATGTGTTTTTTTTTGTGAAAAATAGAGAAGTGATTTTGTATTCTTCTCAGTTCTTCATATGAGAAGATACTCTAACTTCTGATGGCATAAAGTCTTCTAGGCTTATATTGTATTTTCTCTAGCCCAGCTCTGGTTGCTTTCCTTGGAGAATGGTATTTAGAAATCTGGGTGTTAAGTGTGTTCATCACTACTGGGTAAACTTTGCTCTAGACATTCTTTGTGGACAGAACTAGGGACGATATTTTTGTATCTGTATTTAAAACAACAAGAGTTTATTCTGGTACATCCAATTCTCATTCAAACCCACCAGGTCCATTCTCTCGTACCTTATTTATAAATCCTTTCTCTGATAATAGGATAGCTATTTCTCATAACCACAATATACTTAATTATTTGCTGAATCCTAGACTGCCCAATTGTTAATTTATACCCCTAGGAACAAAGTTTTTACTTACAGTACAATATTTGTGTCTTTGCTCTAACAGTAAATAGTAAAAGTATTGTTTTCTGTGGATACTTAAGTTAGTTATCCCAACTCTAATAAAGTTAATACTTTATATCAGGAAAATGCATTTTAAGAAAGAAAAATACAATATGACTAATGATTATTTATACGTGAAATCAGAGTAAATGTGCCTGAGTGGTTGGAGCTGTAGCAACACCCAATACTTCTTTTATTCTTTATTTAGTTTTTAATTTTTCACCTAATATAGTATCTTTTTGACAAAAGCCCCCTAGTACTCAATGTAAACTCTAGTGGCAAAAAATTTTGTTATTATTTTTTATTTTGATTAATGTAATTTACAAAAGGTGTTTTAAAGATTAGTTTGGAGAACTATGTGAGAAAGCAGAATGCAATTTATGTATTTATTTTTAACATTTGCTTTTTTTCTGACCGTAAAAGTGATAAATACTCATTGTGTAAGATACATAAAGAAAAACACTACAGAAGCTAGTAAAAATCATTTATGTCCCTATAGATAACCACTGTTAAAATCTTAATGCATGTCCTTTATTGTTATATAGTGTATGAATAGCTATACATATAGTTTTCAATTCTGCTCTTTTCACTTTTTATTACATTATAAGCATTTTCCTTGTCACTAAATATTCTTCAAACATCATGATTTTCAGTGGCTGAATATTATTATGTCAAATTTCATAATTTATCTAGTTATTCTTCTGACGTTGGGGATTTAAGCAGATCCTAATTTTTGTGCTCTTACAAAAAGAATTTCATTGAATGTCTTGCCCGTGTTATAAAACTTTATACGTAGTTGATGGTGAATGAAAGGTTAGTAAAATTAAAATGTAGTAAACGGAACTAAAAAGATGGTTAGGACCCCTTCAGGAGAAAATAAATAAGACTTTTGTGAATGAATAGAAGAAAATGAGAAAAGTGGAGAGAACAAATCCATGCCAGATGGAATAGACAGTAAGGTTGTTCCACACAGAGAGGATGAATGGCAGGATGTTTTGACCCTTACTATAAAGTTTCTATAAAAGAAATTTTACTGGGTCTATCAGTTTTTGCTGTGTAACAAAACACTTCAAAATTTAATGGCTTAAAACATTACAAAAGTTTTCCTAATTTCTGTGCACTGGTGGGGCTGTTCTCATCTGGGCCAGCTTAGGCTTGGACTGGATGGTCTAGCATGGCCTCCGTCACATATCTGGTGCTTTAGAAGGGAAGCTGGAGTCTCTCTCTATATAGTTTATCATCTCTTAGTGAGGCTATCCTGGGCTTATATACATGATATTAGAGGATTCCCTGCCTGTTAATTACATTCCCGTTGCATTTCTCCCATAGTGCCTATCAAACAATAGACAAAAATAAATACTGAAATTGGTTGGTGGTCATTCTGTTTATGCAGTTGTTCTATTTCAGTTGTTTAAAGACTTGGGCATGTATAAGAATCACCTTTAGAGCTTAGATAGAATTCTGGTATGTGAACTTCAGGTCCTGAGGTTCTGATTTAGTAGATTGCACTGGGGTCTAAGAATTCTCTTCAGTGTAAGTACCTTTAGGTTATTCTGATGCAGATTGGACAAATTTTGACAAAACTATTTTAAGTTATGACTGTGTATTGCAAAGCATAAGGGAAATTCACAAAATACATATGGATGTATGTATGTATTCATGTATGTATTCATGAAATATCCTGACTTGAAATGAATAGGGTGTGGTCATTAATTGCTTTTATTTGAAAAAAATTCCATTTTCTTTTCTCTTGTGATTGGCACTTCCATAGCTGTAAGATAGGCTAGACTGGGAAGTCTTGGATCTAGAGAGTGGAAGTGGTTCAGGATTGAGAGAAGACCAGGAGTTAAAACTCAAGAGCAAGACCAGAGGTCTGTTTATTAATTTGAGGAAATGCATATGGATTATAAAACCTGGAAATTATTCCAAAATCAAAATACAAAGAAACAAGCAAACAGAATCATATGGATAAAGGTACTATTAACTAAAGACTGAACAGGATTCCAGATGTGGCATACAGAAACAAGAGGAAAAGAATATATGGTAATGGTGATCTGAGCATTAAAAAGGTCAGGTTAAGAAGGGTTACAGGTAGATATTCGCAGTGCAGTTAGTGGAATATTAAGATTCAATTCAGAAGATCCAGTAATTTATGGAATGTGGTACAGGTCGGAAAGAGCCAACCAGTTCGGGAATACCAAGATTAGAGTAGAATTAGAAGTAAAAATGGTTCTAAGTTCTGATCCAGCAAATAACTGCCGTAAGCTATTAATATCCTCCTCTCTCAGGACCAAAGGCTGACTTCCATGATTAGAGAGGCATGAGAAAGAAATTTGTCAACAAAGGCATTCTCTTGGGATACTTGTCTAAGTTTTGTTTCAGGTATATAACACAAATCCTATGAGATATTAAATCAGCCACTTATCACCTTTTCTTCTTTAATCACTTTCCTTCACCTTTCCCACAATGTCAAGTAGGAAAAGTCAATTATTTTATTTCTTTTGTGGCCAGTATTGCTATTTATATTGAAGTATGGTTATTTTTCTACATGACTTATTTCAACTACCAGACTCTGTTCCTTCAGGCCAGGAACTTTATCTTATTTCCCCATTTTACGACACAGTGCTTTGAATGTAAGAGATATTTAACAAATGTTTTATTAATTTGTGAAAGAAGAGATTGGCTAATTTAAATATGGGCACTTTAAGCTTTTGAGACTGAGATCTCAAAAGATTCAGGACTTAAAAGGAAGATACTCAAAAAGTACAAAATATCATTTGGTTATTCTCTTTAGTAATGCATCCATTCAAGTCTTTTGCTCATTTTTAAATTGGATTGTCTATTTTTTTTATTGATTTTTATTTATATATCCTGGTATAAGTCTCTGGTCAGAAATATGTATTGCCAATATACTCTCTCACCTTATGTCTTGGTTTATTCTATTGTCTTTGTTTTTGATCTCCAGACATAAAGGAATATATATTGTATGATTCTGTTTTATGAAGTTCAAAAAGCAGACAAAACTTATCTGCTGTAATAGAAGTCAGACTAGTGCTAACCTATCGTGGGTTGGGGGAGTTCTAATGACTGGGAAGATGCAGTAAAAGGCTTCTGTGGTGCCAATAATATTCTACATTAGTTTATATAGGCATGTGCTTTTCAAAAGCTAATTAATCTACATTTAAGATTTATGTTGTATCTCATTAAAAAGTAAAAAAAAAAAAAAAGGAATTAAATCCATGAAAGATTCTTTTAAAACGTCTGCTTTAGTCATTGTTAAGGAAGGAAGCCCGTCTCTTAAATTAGAAAAAAAATGCAGAATTCTGCCTTCATCAGCGTGATCTAGACCAGCACATGCACACTTGGATTATTCACAAGTACTTTCTATATAGTACTCTGACATAATTGTGGCCCCAAATTAACCAGCCATTTTGGATAATTTAAGTGTATTAACCATCATCATCTCTCAACTGTTCAGATTTACCACATGGGGTTATCTAAATAATCTGTTGAGGGGATAACATCAGCCAAAAGGACTTTGCTTGTTGGATTCTGGTTCATTTGGGCTCTTAAAGCAAATCATAAATCATGTGGTATAAAACAAATTTTCAGTCATTAAAGTACTTCCAGTTACCACTCTGCAGGGAAATCTTTTTTTTATTTTCCTCTTACTTCAGATTGGGTTTAAAGCTCTCTAGTATTTATTACATCCAACTTGTGGTCCCAAATGGAAATGTTCTTTAGCTTTTATTGCAACAATCTGTAGAACTTTTTGCCTAAATGGAGGATCTGGTTAGATTTTTTTTCTGAGTGACTGCCCTTCTGTTTATTTAAAGGGAGAATGATGCACAAAGTTGTGAAGTGATAATCATTTTTTTCTTGTGTGTTCTCTGTATATATTCTCATACAATATTAAATTGCTGTCCAAAATTTTTTATTTTAATTTTAAGATGTTGCAAAGGATATAATTTCCAGTTTATTGAAAATATTAACATTGTAAACTGAAACTATAGCATCATCTTTTAAAATTATTCAATGGAATCCAAATACTACAATGATATCAAACCAACATCATCCATTTAAAAAAGTGAACAAAATGCCTTACTAGTTGGAGATTTTTCTTTTTGAACTCATAGTGTCATCTCATTTTCCCCAAAGGTTATAACTTAGTAATACATTTTTATACTTGAAAATCTTTTATTGTATACCTTATCTTTAATCTAAGCAAAAAACATATTTATATTAATCGAAATTAAAATCTTTATTTCTTCTGACCATAAAGGTATAAATGTTAAATTTTTCTTCAGAATTGAATTATCATTATTGCTATATCATTATTGTATATCATTACTGCTATTAGTGCACAATTGATCAAATCAATATGCAAATTTAAATCTTGAAAAATTAATTATTCAAAATTAAAGGGTTTTTTTGGTTTGAAATGTATCATATATTTATAGATGTATATTATTTATTACCAGAGTAACACAAGTTTTATAATCATTCTATTCCTATTATTTGTTTTTGTAGTTGAAAACATTGATAAATATTTTCACATAAATAAGTAGGTGGAAATAAATTTTACTTCCATAGGAATGTCACTAATACTAGTTCTTTATCATTTATATCAAAAGTCATATAGTGATGTATTATTAAAATTATGTTTTAATTCTCAACATGATCAGGATCTCCTTCCGTTTTAATGAAAGCAAAGAAGTCATCTGAAATAGAAGTCATCTGACTTATATTTTTGCAACATAGAGTCTTTCCTAAAGTTTTTCAAGTGACTTTTTCCTGTTACATTTCATATAAAGGCACCTTATTTAACTCAATATACTCAGAAAGGATTGGTGAAATAAATATTTATTTCAATACATCTATGCCAATACACATTTTTTGATGAAGCATTTCTTTCTTATAAAGTATTTTATATGTATTTCCATCAAAACTTTTACTTGTACACTTAACTCTTCATTCTTAGAAAATGTTCACCTTATAATCTAATTGGAAAGTTCAGTTTTCATTGTCAAATAAATCAGTGATGGTAGACTTACTTTCTGTGACAAAACATATGTCTTTGCTTTTCAATAATAAAAAAAATCGATATATATTTTTTGTTGTAACCACATAGCTTCTGATTTCCAGAAGTGATTCTGATGGATAAGTCACAAATTGAGTCTTAACACTTGCATTCAGTAAGGTGACTGTTCCTTTAATATTTTGTGGATAAATACTCACAGGACTCTCCCTCAGGAGCAATGTCAATAGGCAGGGGTGAGACAAGATGGAGTAGGAAATAAAAAACTGTCTTTATTCCTGCTACCCTACTCACAGTATATCTAAATTCAAATTATTCCAATGTGGACATATTTTCCAGTCTTTAATTTCACTCTTAGCTATTAATGGAAATAGAGATAATAAATATAAGGATAGACACAAAGTTAAATCATATATTTATTTTGCCTTTATTTAAGAAGTCTTCACAGATATCAATATTTCAAATTGTTTCTTGTTGAGAGCCAGAGAAATTTATACCTTAAGGCAAGATACTGTGGTGGGATTCTGGATAAATAAAGACAAATATGCTTTTTCTTTTCAAAGTGGGAGAAGTATGATCATCAAAGGGCAATTGGGAAAGGAGAATATGTTTGATTCCTGTACTGATTTCTCTAATAATAGACTAATAAAATGTTTTCTGTTTGAAAAGAATGTATATAGGCACAAAGGTACATAACATGTATGAAAACAAATTAGCTGAAAACATTTTGAATGTTGGCCTTTATTTTTAGTAAGCAGCAGTATTGTCTTATTATTTTTTAATGGATAAGAAGGCATGAATTTACTTATATTTCCCTTTTTTCTTTTATCCCACTTTTTATTTTATATTTTGAAATTTTTATTTTTCAATTAGAATTGACATTCAATATTTATATTAGTTTCAGATGTACAGAATAGTGGTTAGACCTTTATATAATTATGAATGATCCCCCCAATTAGGTTAGTACTCACCTGGTACTATACATAGTTATTACGATATTATTGGCTACACTCCCTATGCTGTACTTCACCATCCTCTTGACTATTTTGTAACTATCAATTTGTAGTTCTTAATCCCTTCACTTTTTTCACCCAGCCTCCCAATCTTCTTCTCATCTAGCAATCACCAGTTTGTTCTCTTTATCTATGAGTCTGTTTCCGTTTTATTTGTTTATTTTTTTCCTTTAGATTCCACATATAACTGAAATTATATGGTATCTGTCTTTCTATCTGACTTATTTCACTTAGCATAATACCCTCTAGGTCATCATATCATGGCAAATGATAAGATTTTATTTTTTTATGGCTGAGTAATATTCCATTGCATATATATATATATATGTACCACATCTTATCAAATCATCTATTAATGGCACTTAGGTTGCTTCCATATCTTGGCTATTATAAATAGTGCTGCAGTGAACATAGGGGTGCATAGATCTTTATGAATTAGTGTTTTGATTCTCTTTGGATAATCATCCAAAAGCGCAATTGCTGGGTCATAAGCAGTTTTATTTTTAATATTTGAGGAACCTCCAAACTGTTTTCCACAGTGTGTGCACCAATTTGCAATTCTACCAAGAGTGCACGAGGGTTCCCTTTTCTCCACATCTTCACAAATAATTGTTGTTTATTGATTTTTTTTTTGTTGATAGCCATTCTAACATGTGTGAGGTGATATCTCATTATGATTTTAATTTGCATTTCTCTAATGATTAGTGATTTTGAGCATCTTTTCATATGTCTATTGGCCATCTGTATGTCCTCTTTAGAAAAATATCTGTTCATGTTCTCTGTCCATTTTTTAACTGGATTGTTTGTTTTTCTGGTGTTGAGTTGTACAGGTTCTTTATAAATTTTGATATTAACCCCTTATCACATGTATCATTGGCAAATACCTTCTCCCATTCAGTAGGTTGTCTTTTCATTTTGTTGATGGTATTCTTTGATGTGCAGAACTTTTTAGTTTGATGTAGCTTCATTTGTTTAGTTATTTATTTTTGTATCCCTTGACTGAGAAGATATATCAGAAAAAATATTACTAAGAGCAGTGTCCGAGAGTTTACTGCCTATGTTTTTTTCTAGGAATTTTATGGTTTGGGTCTTACATTTAAGTTTTCAATCCATGATCACTTATGTTGGGTGCTCCAGGAGTGAACTTCGTGTGGATCGTGTGTGCCCTCCTGTTGTATTTGACACTTGATTGCTGTTGGTACATCACTGTGTTGGATTGACTCTTAGGTTGAATGGCTGTGAGGATTGCCCATGGCCACTGTGTATGTGCTGCATGTGTATGGGCTGACCCAGGGAGCTGAATTTGCCCCAGAAGGCTTGTGTGCCTCTTGAGATCACCTTTTTGGTATGCCACTGGTGGAGCTAAGCAGCTAGTGCTCTGTTATGGTTTACACTGGCCTCCAAGTGTGTTGGTTCTGGGGACCCTTGGGAGGGCCCTCATTCAGGCTAAGGTCAACTGCTGCTTACTACCGCCCCAGGCTAATTGGTAGGAGCCACAAAGCAATTGGTTAGTTGCTGCCTATGCTAGAACTGGAGGCATGTGGGAGAGGCCACGCTGCAAACTGAGTCTGGCTGCCACCAGTAGTAGGCCTGGGGCAGCTCAGCAAAAGGCCCATGACACCCCAAAACCTGAGAGTGCCTACCGGTTGCTCATAAGGCTCAGCAGCTCAAAGAGCCTTAGGTGGTACATAAGTTGCGTGAGGCAGGGTCCCAGGGAATCACCACGGTGGGCAAGTTGTGTCCCTCAGATTAGTGTAGATTGAGATTTGGTGCCAGTGCTAATCTGTGGCTACTTGCAAAAATCTCAGATCACACTGAGGCCAGCCACTACCCACTTGGGCCAGTAGATCCCCAAAATTTGTTCTAGAAACACTGCGGCTTAGGCTGGGGCTAGTTGCCCACCACTGAAAGTGATTCTGGTGGTGTGCAAGCCAAGGCCTATGGATTGCTGCTGAAGGAACCTCCTGTCCAAATGGTAAGGCTGGTTGTCTAGCCACAAAAAATGCCTCCAGTAATGCTTGAGTTTGGTGGGAACAGGTCTCAGAGTCACCAGGATGGAGTGAGCGGAATTCAGGAGGCCAATGCAGATTCAGATTTGGCTGTGTGGGGTGAGGACTCAACATAGACAAGATGACACTTGCTTGTAGGCTGCATAGGAGGAGGGCTCAATGAAGGGACAATGGCCACTGTTTCTCTAGCACTCATCCCAAAGCCACACAACTCTGTCTTTCTCTATATGTTTGTGGTAACTCTTGAGCTGCTGCCTTCCACTGGAGCCCAGGGTAATTAATTGCCTGAGAATGAATGAGTCTGTGCATGTGCTCTTTAAGAGGATATCTAGATTTGCTGCAGCCATCTATCTCACTAGAATGGTCAGAATCTCCACTGATTTTCACAGCCAGATTTTGTGGGGATTCCTCTTCCTGGCACTGAAACCATAGGATAGGGAGCCCTGGTGTGGGGATGGTGCCCATCACTCCTTCAGGAGGACCTCTGCGTCCAGGATATTTCTACTGATTCTCAACTGCCACATGTGGGTGCCAGGCTAGCCCTCTTCTTTATATCCTCTTATAGAGTTCTGTTTTGCTAGTCTTCAGATGGTCCTCCAGGTTGATTGTCCTATAATGTAATTGTAATTTTAATACCATCATTGGACAGGCACAGCATTTTCCTATTTTGCCATCTTGACCGAAACTCTTACTCCTTTTAATTTTTCAAAAGACTGTATATTTTTAGAGCAGTTTTAGGTTCACATTAAAATTCAGAGATTTCCCATATATCCCTGTCCCAATACATGCATAGCTTCCCTCATTACCAACAACCTCCACTAGAATGATACATTTGGTAAAACTGATGAACCTACAAACACATTGTTATCATTTTAAGTCCATTGTTTACATAGTAGTTCACTGAGCGTTGTATGCTCTATGGGTTTAAACAAATGTATAATGACATGTATCCACCATTATCATATCATATAGAGTATTTTCATTTTTCTAAAAATCCTCTGTGCTTCATCTATTCATCCTTCCTCCCACCCTCATCCACTTATCTTTTTACTGTCTCTGTAGTTTTGCCCCTCCTTTTAACTTTGTATAGCATACTATAGTTCCACCAATTTGAAAGTTAGGAGAATGACTTGCAGAGTTAAAATTAAAAATCCTGTCTCTTCTGAAAAAGGTTATTTAATGTCTAGGCTAGAGAATAAGGCAGAAAAATTTATGGCAAATAGAATTTGGATTTAGTACTTTGAAAATTTTAAGTTATGAATGGAAAAGAAAAGATGCAACTTATGCCCATTTTTATTTACATGTTTTGATTTATAAAACAAAATTTTAACTCAGGTGTTTACCTCTGCTTATATGGGAGAGAAGGAAGAGAGGAAAGTATCAGAAGGAGATAATAAAATATTTGTATAAAAACACGGCTTATTCCAAAGCACATAATTTAAAAAGTATGCTTTTTAAAAAGTTAAATTTACATAAGACAATTTAAAAATTAAGAAATGAGCATAAAGAAGAAATAGATATGTTATAACTACGACACTTAGAAATAGTCGCAGAATATTTTCTTCCAGTTATTTGTCCATACATGTGTATTTTCATATAGTTAAAATCGTATTGCAGAAAAATGTGGCTTGCAACATCTTCCACTTAACATATTTTGTCAGAAAACTAAAAATTTTAGAAACTCCGTTTTCATGATTATATAGTATTCTACATTATAGATGCATCACAATATGTCATTTCCAGTTTTCACTCTTATAACTTCTGCTGTGATGAATATCTTTTTGTATAAATCCTTTTCTATATTTCTGTTTTCTTCTTAGGATAAAATTTTAGAAGTGGGGTTTTTAGAGCAAAATAACAGGAGTTTTTAAAAGCTTATATTGCTAAAATTTTTTTACAGAAAGGTTGCTCAGATTGACAGTTCCACTACCAATATGAGAGAGAGCGATCGTTTCTTTGTGTTATCTCAAGCACTGAGTATTAGCTTTGAAAATTCTTTGTTAACTGTGTAGGTGAAAAAAGACATCTCATATTAAAATGCATATTATTCCTAACTCATCCACTAATTTCTTTCTCTTTTTTCTCTCTCTTAATTAGTTAGGTTTTATAAATATGGATGGATATCACCTACAAAAGTATGAAGATCAAATAAGCAGAACAGCATACTTAAAACATCCCAGATTTTCAGTACAGATATAATGCAGATTTAACAATTTTAAAATATTCTTTTTTAAAGTTTTATTAATTTTAATAAGTTTTGATGTTGAATTTTTTTCATAGTTTTTTTTTTTTATTTTTAATTGTAATTTGTCCTTCAATGTTTCTCTAAATGTCTTTTCAATGATATACTTGTTTAATACTGTGGTGGGCAGAATAATGCCCCCCAAAGATGTCCATCCTTGGGATCGCTGCTTAAATGTCATTGTATTATTAATGGTTTCTTGGATCAGCCTATTTAACTGCAATTATCATACTGATCAGGATTCCTAGCTCCCCCTAGCCTGCATTATTTTTTTCTTTTTACTTTTATTTATGTGCTTTAATATTGCCTGTGACATATTATGTGTTTGATCTATTCTCTTTCTCCCTCCATTAGGAGGTAAGCTCTAGGAGTGATTTTAGTTAATTCGATCACCGATGTATTTCCATGTATAGAATAGTACTTCGCATGTAGTATGGGCTCAAAAATTTGTTGAATTAATGATTGAAAGAAATCTGATTCAATCTCAGGATGTCAAAAGGATTTTCCTGGGAAGTTACCTGTGAAATTAGGTTTGAAAAATGACTAAGAGTGACTCTAAAGGGAGAGGAAAGGATATTCCAAACAGAAGAAAAAGCAGGCAGCAAGGCAGGAGGGCGAGAGACTTTCACTCTCACAGGTATAATTATCTTCCAAAGTGATTAGATTCTAAATAGATTAAAGTTCTATCAAGAATATTGAGCTTCCCCTCCAAGAGAACTTGTAAATCATATTAGGTCCATGTCTTATCTTCCCAAGTCATAAAGGAAAATTCTTTCTGTTACCAGAGAAAGAAGGTGAACATTGAAGATAGATAGACAACTACCCATCTAAAACAATAGTATTTTATAGGATGAATGAAAGCACTAACCAGGGCCATGCATGTTCCCAGTATTATGCTTTTGGTATATAAGGACCTTAGAGGGGTGGATACTTTAACTTTGGAAAATGTTTCCTATTATTTGGACAAAATATTTGTTCTGCTTCTAGCTCAGTGTTTCTGTTTTCAAATTTCAAAGGAGACTTCAGTGACAGTTATGCTTTAGGCTGACTTTATTTATGTTTCATAGCCATTCAAATCTAGGGAATGGTAGAATATGTCAGTAACTCATGCAGAAAATAAGGAGAGAGACTCTTTGAAAAGCAGTCATTTAAGGCTGGAAGTGATTGGTGCAGTGTTAGATGGCATATAGACTTATAAAAACATAGTATGATATAATCGTTACCATAAAGATACTTATAATTTAATGTAAAGAGTAAAATGAACAATAAAGTTGCTGTTGTCAAAGCCAGCATTTATTAAGGGTACAATGATAAGTGACTTCATAGGGTAATTATTTAGTATTCATAGCAACCTTATGGGACAATTATTATTATGTTTATTTTACAGATGAAGAAGGTGAGGAGGCCTGGAGAGACTAAGTAACTTGCTGAAAGTCACAGAACTAGAAAGCAGTAGAGCCAGTAGTTGAACCCAGATCTGCTGACCTCCAAGCTCATACTCATACCATTTTTTACCTAAAAACACAAAATCACATTTTTAAAAGAAATATATAAATAGAATTTCATATTGAAATATACATATGCAAACAATAATACAAAGAATATAATAATAATAATATATGTATATATATATATATGTGTGTGTGTATACATATATATATACTCAGTTGCTTGTGTTATTGGAGCAATTAAATGCAATTAAGTTAGTCTTTGCTCTTATGCACTTGGCTAAATTCAAATACCAAAATGCAGAATTTACTAACATTCCTCTATATTTAAGGGATTAGTGGAAAGTCAGAATGGTTTTATTACGCTTTTATTTTTCCTGAGAAGTCAGAAAAATCAAAACTTTTTTCCAAAGTGTGTTTGTTTTTCTTTGTTACTTTTATATTGTTAAATAGTATCTGTTATTAAGGAATCTAACATGTGTAATACCCCGGGTTGATATCTATCTTTTTAAATAAGCCACTTTGTAAAACTTTGGCATTTAGAGAGGTGCATTAACTTTTTCAGGCCCTGGTTTAGTGCTCTGCTGGAATCATTCATTGGTCTGTTATACATCCTGGAGTACTTTGTTGGCAAAGTGAAGAATGTCATCTGTTAAAGCTCCAGAGAATATGTTGGCTCCTGTAGAAGCATAATGAATTATTTAAAAAAATACAATTCTGTAGATTCTGTTGAAGTTTTTGCAAATAACCCTCAGTGCCTTTGTAAAAATCTCCTTGTTTCTGAAATTCCTAAATATTCAGTAAAATTTCATTAACTTGATGTTGGTATTTTAAAACAGTTCTAATTTGAAGAATAATTCCCAAGTCACCTAAATTACATTATCTATACAAATACAAAAGGCTCTAGTACAATGTGCCTCTAGAAACAGTTAATATCAAGAAACTATTTATAAAACTCTGAAAATAAAATTTACTCACAATTTGTAAAGCACCTAGTAAAAAGCAAGAAGGAAGAGGATTAAAGCACTGTTTACATTTTATTTTTTCTTTTAAACTCTTTTTTTTCTAATCCGTTGTCAAATATTAATTTGTATCAATAGCAAGTGGTTTGCCTGAAGGAACAATCTCTTTATGTGCTTGCTTGGCTCACTTAAAATCAAATAATATTGAATTTATATATCTTTAATTCAAAGTTGTTTTTCTCCTTGGGCTTTGTTATTTTAAATTATTAGAACTTTAGTTTTCTAAGGTAGAAATAGCAGAAACGTATTTATATAGGTGGAAAACAAACTACAGTTTTAATTTATAAGATCAAACTCTTTATCTTTTCTTTTTTAAATCATGATCTTCTCTTCCTACTACTTTCTTTTGATAGCACCTGAATGAGCCAATGAATTCAGACTCAAAGAACCTCAGCCTTCTTTGAATCTTATCTGTCTTCCTTTTTCTTTTTTTATCTAATGAACGGCCAGATTTGACTTTTTTGGGGCATTTTCATTGTTCTCTATTTTTGCATGGCCATTGATGCAAACCAAGTTCAGTTCCTTACTATCTTATACCTGGAAATATTATAAAGGTGTTCTTTTTCATACCCCCAATTTCAATCTCTTCTGCACATCCCATCTAGGACACTCTGATTAATTTTACCTCCTAGTTAAGAACCAATGATGATTTTCATTTTAAAAATCATGTTTGAGTTCTTGGAACTCAATCAAGAGTCTTTTCAAATTGACCCCAAACATACCTTTCTAGAATTATTTCTACTTCAATTTACTATGTATGCTCTAGGAAAACTGCACAATAATGTTCTTAGTACATGATCTGACTTTCTAAAATGGTCAGCTTTGCTCATGATATCTTGAAAATGGTCTTCAGAATTTCATATAGATCAACCTATATAACTTGCCCTAAGTTTATGAAGATCTACTATACAAGCCTAAGAACAGAGATCTTGCTTTTTAACCACTAAGATATTATGCATCTATGTTTGTTTAATGCTCAAATGAATGAATTATATCATTTTTTTCCCTAATAAATGATAGCACTGTAGAATTCTGAGAATAAACATTTTAGGTTAAATATATTTGAGGGAAGAAACCCTGATATCTGCCTAATAAACTTTTGAGGTAGTATATAGAGTGAATAAGAGCATGGACTCTGGCTCTAGACCACCAAGATACAAATCCTGATTGTTACTTGCTAGCTCTCTAACTTTAAACGTGTTATTATTGAAACTCTCTGTAACTGTCTCTTCATTTATAGATCATATCTATTGCATTTGTTTATAAGGAGGTTTAAATGAGTTAATATATATAAGCACTTAGAACAGAATCTGAAACTGCAAACAAATAGAAAGAAAAGACTAGTTATGAAAAATGGTATACAACAAACACATTTCAGAATGTCAAAATTTAGAAACCTAAAGTGCAGTATTCTCTTTTGCCTCTTTAAATTGATTTGTATTCAAATTTCTTTATGGGACACATTTCCTGCAATGAAGCTCAAATTTGGATATTATCATATAAAACCCTTTCTCACTGTAGCCCCACAAAGAGCTGTATGTATATGACCGGGAGCAAGCTGTCCCTTGTAATAACTTCACAGCTAAAATTGCTTCTGCTGACCCAGAGACAGTCTCCACAATGGTCTTTCAATATGCTGAGAGTCAGAAGGACAGAGAACCCTTGCAAGTAATTATAATAGCTAATTAAAATAATAAAGATCATTAATCAATACTGCATACCAGTCACTGTTTTAGGTATTAATCGTTTTATCTCATTTAAGACTAAGAACAACCTAAAGAAGTAGACATCATTATAATACTTTTTTTTTTTTATGAGAAAATTGAGATATAGAGAGAGTAGATAACTTGCTTAAGGTCATACAACCAGTAAGTAGTGAAATCAAATTTGAACTGGAAAGTCAAATTCAATCAGTCTGATTCCAGGCAATGCCTTTATCCTACCATTTTAACCACTAAACATATTGTCCCTTTATAGCTAATATAAATACTTCCCTCTTGTATTAGTTTACTTGGGCTGCCATAGAATACCAACACTGGGTGATTAAACAACAAAAATAAATTTTCTTACAGTTGTGGAGGCTAAGAGTTCAAGATCAAGGTGTCAGCAGTTTTGGTTTCTCTTGAGGCCTTTTTCTTTGGCTTGCAATTGGCCGCCTTCCTGCTGTGTTCTCATATGATCTTTCCTCTGCTGGTGCATCCTTGGTGTGTTCTGTGTGTTTAGGTTTCCTCTCCTTGTGAGGACACCAGTCAGACTGAATTAGGGTCCACCCTAATCACTATTTTAATACAATCACTCATTTAAAGGCCCTATTTCCAAATACAGTCACATTCTTTGGTATTGGGGGTTAGGGTTTCCACATATGAATTTTGGAAAGACACAGTTTAGCACATAATACCTTTGTAATCTGTGACCCTAAAAATCCATTCCTGGAATATGTTGCATTAAAAAAAATACTTCAGCAAAAATTTCAATATTTATTCCTACTTCTCTCAATTAATGTGCATCTGATGATTTTGTCAACAATAACATTTAATCTCCTGTCATTTCCTATATCCAAATATTCCCAACTCTTGGGAATCTCTCACACTTTTATCCCACCGTAGCACCCTCATATACGTCCAATAATCTGCTATTTTGCTTGCTAGATCCTGTCTTCTCTCAAAGAGTGGAGGCCCTGGGGGAGAAATTCTTTGTCTGATTTCATGGTTTTCTCATGAGATGTGCATATACTAACGTAGTTTTCGTTTCCCATAGAGTTCCCCACATGACTGGCAAAGAGAGAGAGGGAAGGGTCTGGACTTTTTCACATGCATAGCCTCTATCCTGCCACATTAACTTTTATTGATCAACTCCCCTGAACTAAACGCTGTGAAAAAGCATTTTGCATTCATTATTTTCTTTTTATCTTCACCTTATTTTTATGTTAGCTAAAATTTATTATCCCTATTTACAGATGAGAAAACTGGTGTTTAAATAGATTATGTTATTTGCTAAGTGTCACAGAACTAGGAAATGGAAGAGCTGCAATTCACACGTCAGAACTTGGGTTCTTACCTCTGGTGATATATAGTGGCTTGGCTTTGATTACTGATAAACTTTTATCATTGTATATGACATTGCTGAGCAATTTCTTCCTATTTCTGGAGAAGAATTTGTAGAAACTCACTTAAAGGAGATTACTATAATTATATAAGTGTAACACTTTGATCCTTATGTTTACCAGATATTAAAGTGTATAGAGATTATCAAAATAAATACACTTAAGTCACAAAGTGACTGTATTCTTAAGCAATTTGTATTCATATATAAAAAGTCCTTCTTAGAGCCCCTGGGCTACATGCAGGTGCTAAACATAAATGGAATCCTGATAGGATTTGAGAAAAAGAATCCCATGTTCCAAGTGTAAGTTGGAAAGCCAAATATTGCACTGATTCTGGCTTTGGGAAAAGTACATACTGTTATTCCGGCACATCAGAATTTTCCAGGGATGTGCCTGGTGTCTTGGAGTAAAGCCAATGTGATTTTTTTGCCATCTAAGTCTTACTACTTTATAGGTCTCTTTGCCATGTTCATTATGTAAATCATAGCTTTCTGTCCCTGAGACTTTTATCTTTCTCTATACAAATGGAAACACCCTCATCATTTTCCAGAATCTTGCTGATATAATCATCATTTGTTCCTTTATAGCTACAGGCTTGACTTTATACAAATGTCTGAATGACAGAGCTGATGAAGGGAAGTCAGTCATATGTACCCATACCATTCAATAATTACTAATACTTTTATTTATTAATATTAATATTTAAATAAAAACCTTTGGGTTTTTTTATTTTTGGTGGAGAGAGGAAGATCTTACTTTTCAGTTGTTCTTCTCATACTTGGAAACTTAGATCCAGGCTTTAAAAAACTGCAGTGTTATGATATTCAATTTCAAATATGTTTTATTGGTCTTCAATTTTAGTTTGGCTTGACAAATCCTTTTAGGATCTTTGGAGAGATACTGTATATTTTCAATCAGTTTAGAAAAATCAACAAAGCCAACACCAAGAACTCAATAAAAAGAGAAATCAATACCATTTAGATTAACTGAAGGCTACATACTTATGATTTTAAAAACATCATTTAGTTAGAATAAATGATCAGTCTTGGTTTATTTTCAATGAGACTCGAGGATCAGCTTTTAGGGTGAAGGATTCATTTAATTGAGTCTAAATGCAATAATACATGAGTTCCTAAGATTTACTAATAAGATTAAAAGAACAAATGGATTATATAGGTTCTAAGGAGCATATATCCAATTGAAATAGTCATTTAAGAAATTCTCAATATTGCCTAAATAGCATAATGAAGTGATGGCTGACTCTCAGTTTCTGAGAGAGAGAAGGACAATAAGGGACAAATTATTTAATTCCAACTATAATGAAGATTTTTGGTGAGATTTATATATCTTGAAATTACCAAATTCTATTCCCTTTAAGTTTATATTATCTCATTTTTAATTACTCCTGAATCACTTTCTGAAGACACAAATTTATTCCTGTTGTTTTTTATGATAGACTATTTCTTATACCAGCAAGTTTAGTAATCCAGCTACACCGTGAAGGGTAGAATAGGACAGAAAGGGGATTGTGGCCATGTCAGTGGGCTTGGAGAACATTCAGAGAAGCTCAAATAGTAGCTGGGTGGTCTCTAAATACTGACCGGGAATCCCAGTGCAGATTAATGAGGACCTGAATGAAATCAATACACTTATTTCTTTCTAAAACTAGCAGTAGATTTTGTGTCGAGGGTCCCCAAGACCACGCTCAGGCTTGAGGATTGAAGGACTCACAGGACTCAGAAAAGCTGTTATATTCATGGTTATGGTTTATTACAGTGAAAAGATACAGATTAAAAACAGCAAGATGGAAAAAGCTTATGGGGCAAAGTCCGGGGGGAACCACTGGCAAGCTTCTAGGTGTTCTCTCCCAGTGGAGTTGCCTGGAGAAGTGCTTAATTCTCCTGAAATACGGTGTGAAGTAGTTAGGTGAGCTTAGGGAAGCTCACCTAAGCCTAAATGACCAGGGTTTTCATTTATTTTATTTTTATTTTTCAATTAGAGTTGATATTCAATATTATTTTATATTTGTTTCAGGTGTACAGCATAATGGTTAGACATAATGATGACCAGGGTTTTTAAGGGGGATATGCCGTGTAGGCATCTGCTTGACTGACCTCAGCTACTCAGATTCCAACACCCGCTACTCCCCCAGGGCAAACTGATAATAGAGTGATTCAAGGCTTCAGGCATTCAAAAATATTCTTATCAGCAGAATATTTCAGAATCAGGCTCAGAGGTCATCTCTTGGGAGACAGGCCAAGGGCCAGTCTTGAAGACTGGCCTTTCTTTGGAATGTGCAGTGTTTGAAAAGCCCGTCTAATAAGTTAACCCTTTCTTGAACAAGTTTATAGCACATAATAATAGATGAATAATTTATTTTACTATAATTGTATTCAAGTATATTTCTTCAAATAATGAAGGAAGTCTCCTGTCGATGAAAATTCTACCTGTGGGAGAAACTATTGTTCTGAATCTTTTACTAGTGGAGAGTTTAGTAAATAATCTAGAGTTCTAGAAGAAAACCCATGTAACTCAGTATTCTTTAATAAAGGAAAGAGTACCTTTTGCCTTAAATCAAATATTTTGTATCTTTACCCTCATAGAAATTAGTATTTCTTTGGAGGAGTCAGAAGAATAAGATATAGAACCCCAATAATTTCAAATAAGAGTGTAATATTTTTACAGGAAGCACTGATTTATAAATCCAACCCCTAGAGGTGCAGACAGGTTTATCATCCAGCTATAAATGTCTAAATGTCTAAATGCATAATGGAATACAAGGTCTAATTTTTAAAATGTATTTGGATGAAGCATTACTCATTGATAAATGCAGCAGATGTCAAAGAAAAGAGTTCAACTGTTTTATTTAAAGGTTGATCATACAATGCATTATTAAAAGTTTTAGATAAAAGGCAAAAATGTTATCTAATCTCGTATTATGGGAATAGATGCAGGAATGTTTGACAATTTTAACTTGTTTGTTTGCTTTCTTGGTTTTTAAAACTCTAATAATCCCTTTCAGTTTTGGAGCAAACACATATCTAGTGGTAAGAGAGGACCAGTGGTTAATATAAGAATCAGCTTATCATGAGAAATGTATATTATAGTCATGATACCTTTTGCTAACAGCTCATGCTGGCACTAATTAGCTTTAATATGAAAATAATAGAAGCCATGCATACTTCTTAATTTTATGTATACTTTGAAGGTTCTAGTCTCCCATGACAATGATTTCTTCGGTTAAATCTCAGTAGTGATGGGCCTTCCATTATAAATTCAGAAAGGTATGTGTGTGTGTGTGTATTGTTTGTGTGTGTATACACATATACATAATTTTTAAAAATAGCCAAATTGCTCATGCTGTTTCAAAAAATGGTAAAACTCGTTTTAATTAAATCATAGCTGGAAGAGAAAGTGTGATACAGATTTTGACAAAGAACAGAGCAGTTGCATGCAAGGATAGTACTAGATTCCATTCTTCATATAGGCTGTAATGATGGGTATGAAATTCCCACAGCGATCATATTTCTTTAAATAAAACTTTTATAAGACCGAGGCTTGAACCCAAGAAGTCCTGAGCTCACAGCTTTAGATTCAAGAGAAAAAATTTAAAATTTAAGTTTCAAGTAAAGAAGTATAGATAGGTATCAGAAGTGCCCTATAGAGTATTTTTTAAGGACTTTATTTTCAATAGGTCAATTTAATAGCTGTACCTATGGTTTTTATTAATTCTCCTTCTTTAAGCAGTTGTTTTTCTAATAAAACTTGATAGTTCTAGATAGATAAATGACACCTTGATTGACAGCTTGACATTGCTAGATAAACTAATTCATTTTTGGAATGAATTCAATGTCCAGTGGCTGAGAGGGCTACAGATTAAGTATGTCAGAAATTGTTCTTATTTTCAATAAATGCTTCTATTTGTTTTATTAATAATAGTCTAAAGAGCTAAAATTGGTGAGAAGAATTTTATGACAACTAATTGTTTATGACTGTTTCTTAATATGAGGTATTTTTAAAATCCAAGGTCAGTGTCTTCTGAAGTGATTTTCACTGGAAGATATCTCAGTTTGCTTTGTAAGGAATCCAGATTTTCAAAAATATAAATGAACAATGATTTTCTTTTTGAAAATCAAATATAACATATAGGTCAGTTTACTTTCAAATGAAGACTTGCCTTCCCACTTGAGAAGGTAGACCAATAAAATTTATCATTTTATTGTCAGCATTTCTCAGAGCAAAATATAACTCAAATACATGACATAAGATTTTGCTAAAACAATATGATCGTAAGAATTGCAATATCTACCTTCTGATGCTCCTAAATATGGATGATTAGCAATAGAACAATAACAAAAATTTAATTAAATTCAAGATATACTTATTGAGTCTTACTTAGTGGAAAACACTATATTATGTCCTTTAAGAGATATCAGAAAAACTAAAACCATTGTTTCAATACAAAGGCATTAATGATTTTATTGTAGCAGATAAAAAAAAAAACAGATATTTAGCTGTTAACTATTACAAACAGAGGGTAGGAGGAGCCCCCAAATTGCTTATAAAAAAAGAGGAAACCAGTGTGAGTTCAAAGATTTGGAGATAACTCCACAAAGGAGAAGGTGAGAAAAACTGGTCTTTAAAAGAGGGATACAGTTTGAACAAATGAAGGGAAGAAAACAAGAAGGTTTTGGGAAAAATTGTAAATAGAACAAGAGGATTGGAATAGCAAGGACCATAAGAATGTCTGTAGCATTAGACATCAAAACTTTGCAGGCTTAGACTTTGCTGTGATAGATTAATAAGGAGTTCCAAAAGTACAGTAATTTTGTACTTACAACTTTCAAATAAAATTTGGATATTGTGTTGGCATTCCTCCGACATTTATACTCTCCTGTCTCTCCTTTTAAATGTATTTTAACCCTAAATATTTGGATGACTAATAATAACTCTTCAGGGTTTAAGAGAACAAATATGAAAGGGCATTTGAAAGAATTTTAAATATCTATTTTTTGACATTGACATCCTAAGAGGGCTAGAAAAATTACAAACTTGAACATTTGGACGAAATGTAACAAGAGTTTCTATTGGAGGTCCCTTTTTCATATTCTTTTTAAGAGACTTTTAGGTGATTTCCTATTCTTTTAGGAGACTTTTAGCTTTCATTCCCAATGCCCCAACACAGTTCTCAGTATCTGTGCACAGATCTATCTTCATATCCATGTGACATTTCTTATGGGGAACCAAAAGAAATGTTCCCAAGTGTTCACAAATTTAACACATTATATTCCTGCTGGTGAGTCATTTCCAGAGCACTGAGTAACTGGGATTTGAGATCAAAGTCTGGAAGCACATTATGGATATGAATGTTTTAGGTAAATGGAATACTCATTCCTATTCGGTATAGGAATGAGTGTTTTAGGTAAATAGCTTGTTTCTTTTGCTATTTCTTCAAACCTGAAGGCCTGGTGGCTCCAACAAGATGTGGCAGATGGAAGTGGAAAAGTAGGTTCTGGAAGACATTAAGCTTGGACAGATGGGCTGAGAGAGGCAGAGAGAAGGAAGTAAATCAAACCATAGATTTGATATAGTAAAGCAAAGCATAGGCAATACTCTCACATCTTTCTTGTGGTTGCAAGCTGCCACTTTGTCTATACTGTACGGAGGATAGTGGATAAGAATCTCTGGAATAAAGTGTCTGGACTTGAACTCTTGACTTGACCATTACTTAACTATAGCTTTAGGGCAAATTATATAACCTTTTTATCTATAAAACTGGAGAATCTTAGTACTTATCTCAGAGTTGTATGGATTAGTAATTCTGAGGTATGTACTAGTAGGTACTTCGTAGGTACTTATATAGTGCCTGGCTTCTAGTAGATGCTCAATAAATTCTATGAATTAATTCTTAATGGAGACAAATGATTTCTAATGTAGCTCAGTGGACTTTATAATTCTAAAATATTTTCAGAATTGGAATCATTACCTACACTGATATTTTACAGAGTGCCATATTGGAGACATCTGAACTATGCTTGCATACCTAGTTTACTTTGTAGTTTACTACATAATAGATTAAAGATGTCAGAATCTAACCCATACAGCAATCGATGGCAGCAGTTCAGCATCCCACTAACATTCATCAGCATTCAATTCGGCAAATAAAATGTTATGAAAATTCACCTTTAAAGTAAATGTCTTATCTCCTTCTTCCAAGAACTTGCTATTTTTAAAATATTCTTATGCAGAAATTCTAGAGCCATTGTAAATCACAAACACCATATTTTGTGTTGATAGAAGACATCTAATAACCCGTTCACTCTTTGCTTTTTTGGTATGCATAAAGGAGAATTCTACAGCACCCAGTGAGGGAGTGCAGATCTTAGAAAGAGTCAGACCATTAGATTTTCCAATGTGAATATCTGGGAGACAATCCATGAATTTATTTGTTTTCTTACCTAGTTGGATTAGGAACTGAAATAAATTATATGGACAACACTATGAGTTATCAATATCTAATTCTTCTTTTCCTCTTCAGGAAATGCTATACTTCTCAGTTACCTTACAGATGGAAGAGAATAGTTTTTAATTCTAACCAATGCAATGTAACAAAAGTCATACGTGACACTCCTAGTCAGAGGTGATGAAAGCTTTTTCTACTGGATTCTCTAGACTCTCTTTGGCCTTAAGGATTGTGGAGGCAATCCCTCGGATCTTGAGGGATTGAGATGGTAAACCACAAAATCAAATCAGCCTAGATTTCTAGGTCTTTGATTGGAGGATAACTGTGTCAAGAGTTGCCTGGGTTTGTAACTGGCTTAGCATAACAGAAAAATAAACTTTGGTTGTATTATGCCATTGAGATTGTGAGATTGTTTGTTATTGTAGCATAGCCTTTCGTATCCTAACTAATGAAGAAGGTTATATATAGTACTTACTATAGAAAAAAATGACTAATGTGTAAATATATCTCTAGTTTTTGGAAGATTAAATTACTCAAATTCAGAGAAAAAATAACAATAGAGCAAAAACTTAGAATCATAGTATCACTTTATCTATCTATGTATCTATAATCTATCATTATCCTCCCATTACTTTCAGATTATTATTATATCTATGGGTGAAGCACACTTTAGGGAAGCAGAATTCAGGCCGATAAGTACAGATGAGTTTCTGTTTACTGATTCTTTCTATTCTTTCTTTCTTGGGATGTGAAAGTGCTCAAATTTTTCTTATAATCCATATTTTAGACATTCTTTCCACCTTGCCAAAAATTGCTTTGTGTTTCTATAATTTGTAAAAGAAAACTGCTCCAAACCTAACACATTGAAACATAGTGACTTAAGTTAAAGAGGCAAAAGGAAACTGAGGCCAGGAATTATTGAATATTTTTTCTCTTGACAAAAAATTTTAGATACTAATGCAAAGGGAGTGGTATAGGGTATAGATGTGTGATGGGATGTTGAAAGAGAAAAGCAGGAAGTCTTTTATTAGCATCACCAAAAGTTGGTTCAAAGTAGCCAATATTTCATTTAATCTTTTCTGCCCAATTGATGCCTTAGTATGTCAATATTATGAAATTCTCTACCTAGCAGATGAGCATATATTAATATATTAGATTTAGATTTCTTGTAATGACCAGTGAGCATGGTGTGGCAGATTTCATTTTCCAAAGGTAGTTGCGCCAGTATGCATCCCAGACCACATACTCTTCATGAGTGTAACACTGATACGCTTCTAATGAGAGGTGGGTTCTATGTTCCCTCCCCTTGAATTTGGGCCAACCAATATAACAACTGCTTCTATCAAGAGGATGTGGCAAAAGTAATGCAATGTGATTGGAGGCTAAGTCATAAAAGGTTTTATGGCTTCGGTCTGTTCCTCTCTTTTGGGATATATAACAAAGGAAGCCAGAGTTGCCATGTCGTGAAGCCATCATAGAGACAGAGGATCTTCAACTGCTCCAGGCCTAGCTATTTAAGTGTCAGGCCAGGCCCCAGACATTCCAGATCTCAAACTTTGGGCAGCACTAGCCAACCTTGATTTCACACGAAGATCTGACAAGACAGCAGATTCATGAGAAAAACAATGTAGTTAAAGACAAATTTTTAAAATCATTTTATTGAGATATTTTTATTTGATTATATTAATTCAATCATTAGAGATATAGTTCACATGCCATAAATTTCATTATTTTGAGGTACACAATTCAGTCGTTTTACTGTATTCACAAGGGGTATTTCAATTAGCTCCTTGTGTCTCTTAGAGTATGTGTGGCTCCATTCAGTTCTGGGTTAGCTGAGTTACCTGCAGCCAGAGCATTGGCTTTGTTTGTTTGTTTGTTTATTGTTTGTTTGTTTGTTTGTTTGTCCAGGGTTGCTCAGGTAACATGGTGTGTTATATTGTACTTCAAAGTATAAAAGAAGATTTAAAACTAACCATTAAGAATTTATCTTCTTTCAACTTCAGAGATCCAAGATAGAATACACCTGCAGGGGACTGTAACTGAATTCTACTAAGCAATCACCTGCCAATACTTGAATTTTGAGAGGATGATATTAAATATCTTGTTAATTTAACTATGCTTATAATGCCAAGTTCTTAAATTCTGTTGAAATCATGTTAAAATATGAAATAAATCAAACTAGTATCAGAGACACATCGAAACTTAAACGAAAAACAGCACACGAATCTATGTAGCCTGTTTATATCACCCTGGAGATTTAGATAAAGAAAAACAAACATAACCTTTTCAGTTGTTTCTCACATGGGAAAAAAGAAATGAAACATTTGATTATAATTGTTTTAATGAGCTGTGATTCAAAATGATGAAGTTGTAATGGTTTGGGTAAAAAAAATTCGGTTAATGAGCTTTTATTTCTATCAAAACTTACAAGACATAAAACTCTCTAAGGATAAAGTTTAGTGGCAAAGCAGTGTTTACTTTATGAAAATTAAAATCCCAAATATTTGTATGCTTTATTTTCAACAAACACACTTATTAATGATTGGTATTACCACAGAAAAGAATACTAACAAAACTGTATAGTAGACATAAGATGTATTTATGTCACTGGTTTGCACACTGAACTTTGACTGTAAGGTAAACTTCTTTGCCTGATTTTTAAAAATAATTTATATATTATATTCTTTGCCTGATTTTTAAAAATAATTTATATATTAATTACAGGTACAGAGTAGTCAAAAAAGTTGTTCCACAAGAAATAGTAAAAACACATGTCCATTTACAGTAGGACATTATAAACTGATACTTGCTTTGGATAGTCGCTATCATTTCCTCACTACTGTAATTCATATTTCCAAAACGAACACTCTATCTGAAGGAAAACTGATGAACAGATTACCTACCATTGATTACAACTTTTAGAAAACATGACTCAAGATAAAACAAAGCATTGTGGGAATTAACATTCCATCTTATTATTACAAATGACAAAAGATTTAATATGGCCAATTTAATTTATCTGCATATTAGACTTATAAGTAGTTGTTAATGAGAAATAGAAAGGAAAGATATAATCGTGAAGGGTTAATGAAAGAGACTCTATTTAGGTGATCAGAAAGTTTGGTAAGACTGCCATCTTAGGGGCATCAATTTGTTAAGGTATCACTCTAACAATACAATGACAAACTAAAGTACATTCTTACCAGTGGAGAAAATAGCTTTGAATTTTTAACTTCTACACATAGTCAATTCAATTTAACCTCTAAATTTCAGCTGGCTAATGATAATATTTTATTTGTTATAACACGCATACAAAATCATATTTTTTTATCCAGCTTTGTAGTGTGAAATAGAACCGTCTGAGACACTGTTAAGAAGAAAGGGAATTTAATGCCTCACAACTCTCCTTCACTGAGTTTCATTTCCCTGTGTATCAGTTTCACAAGTTTAGGATACTATTAGACTACTTGTTATTATAAAAGTTTAGATATTGAAACGGTTTACTTAAAAACCTAATATATTGCCCAGAAGCTGGAGAATACAAGAGGAAATTTTATTTTTAATTTCTGTAAGTATGCACATCATGATTCATATGCAAAAAATTAGAAAATAGACTCATCTATTCTTTAAAGTCCAGATAAGGAATAATGCAATAATGATAATAACAGCTAGAAGTTATTGATTGCTTATTTTTTGCTATACCCTTTTCTGAGCACTGTATGTATTATCCAATTTCATCATTATAAAAGTTTTATGAAGGAAATACTGTTTTAATCCTCATGTTACCAGTGAGGAGACTGTGACACTGAAGAATTAAGTAGCTTGCGTAATGTCAACAGTAAATGCCAAACTGGAATGTCCTAATAGAGAAAAAGATTAATTTAGGAGTTACAAGGCAATTAAATTAATCTTATAGTTATTTTACTGAGCTGAAAATGAGTTAACAAAATGATGTTCCAGAAATATTATTAAACTGTTTACTACATGTATGAATTATTAATTATTAATATATTAATAAAATTTTAATATATTAATACATTTTCCAAAATAATATTTATTTATTCATTTAACAAATATTTATTGAGTCATTATTATTACCTACCAGGATGTTCTAAGCACTAGAAATAAGATAGTGAGTGAATTTTCTGCCGTAATTGAGTTTATATTCTAGAATTATCATATCATACATATCACTAACTTGCTTCTCTCATAATTGTGTTTTTGGGATTAATCCATATATACCATAATTAAGTTTTTTTGTGTTTTCAGTTAGTAAACCATAATATAAATATGTCACAATTGATCATCTCATTTTCATAAATATTGAGATATTTATCAATTTCGTATTATTGCAAAGGATGCATCCATGAACATGTCTCCTTGTGTATATGAATGAGAATTTATGTCTGAGGTATATTTTTATGTATTAGTTAGAATAAGCTATTTGTGCTGCCATTTGAAGCTATCTCCAAATCTCAGTGGCTTAATACAAAAAAAGTTTGTTTCTTGCTCACATAAAATCTCTTGTAGATTCAGGGGATTCTCCAGGGCAGTTCTCCTCCCTGTGTTTGGCTCAGCATTCCCTAGGCTGCCTTGATCTTATTCACTACATATAGCACATGCTTCCAAGATCATCTTGGAAAGGCAAATAGGAGCTCGAGGGTCTTACACTAGCAATTATATATTCAGCAACACGTGACATCAGCATTTCTGTCTCCCAACCATTGGCCAGAACTAGCCTCACTCAAAGACAAGGGGATCGAGGGGTAATTCTTCTATATCCCCTCATCCCATCCTAGCCATGGAATTGCCCTGTCATGGGATAAATACATTTTACATTTATAATATATTGGTAAATTCCTCCCCAAAGTGACAGCTTCAAGTTTACATTCTCATTAAATGTATGTGAATCCTTGTTTCTCCGAAGACTCACCAGGGCTATATTTCATCAGACTTTGTAATTTCTGGCCAATCTGATATATGCAAAATGTTATTTCATGATTTTAATTTCCACTTTCCTTGTTACTAGTGAGGTTGAGTACTTACTAAAGATTTCTGAAATAGAAAATCCATCTTTAGCATTTGCCTTTAGGGAGAGAAAGTGTGACATGGAAGTAGGAGTGGATATAGAGGACTTTAAATTTATACACATTGCTTTATTTCTTAAAAATATGACTTGAAAAATAGAGAAAATGTGGGCAATTGTTATATTCAAATACAAATATATTAATAGAAGCCTTACTTTTTTTGGTTTTCATATTAAAGCAAGTTCGACTTTTTTTTTTTTTTTTTTTTTACTGTCTCTGATTTCTGAGGATGGTGCTAATGTTTTACTGTAACCCTGGCGACAAGACATGCCCAGATTCCAATAAGTGCTCTTGAGACTTGGTATCTCTGTCTAGCTTCAGTTTAACTAAGCCTCTTGAGATTTGGCCATTAGGAGAAGAAATATATTTGCTTTAATTTGAATGAAAGTGAAGTCATACTTGAGAACCCATAAATGTGAGGTTCTATGAGAATGAGTATAATGGATCTTTCTAATATTATGGCCAGAGAAGGAACACTTATAGAGAAAGCAGGTCACTGTATTTGTCATCTGAAAAAAATACATATAAAAGGATTTAAAATTTAGATAGTTTATCTAGGTAATTATTTTTAATGACCTTTTGATTTACACGTGTGATTTTAGAAGGAAAAATATAACCACTTCAATTTCAACATTACAAGTTAATTCAGCTAACTGGGCTGAATTATATTTCACTTCCCAGAGAAATATATTCTTTAATCTTGATCTCTTGGTTATTGAGTTTGAAACCAAAATATATCTGCTTCTTGTTTTCTCTGGAGAATTTTTGTTTCAGTAATAGATTTCTTGTGAAACATATAATCATACTGGGTTGATTTTGAGAGTTTTCTTTTTGTTTTTCAATAAGGAATACACTCTGAATTCTGATTTTAAAGGTTTTTTGTTGGTGTTGTTTTCCTGTTTTTTTTTTTTTCTTTCTAGGGTTTCAATATGTGTTTTTCATATCTGTCCTGAAGAGCAAATTTGGCTATACGTATCAGAGTTTTAAATAGTTAGAGGCCCTGTGTGTTGCAATTTTTCTTTTTTTCTTATCTGTGAACCTTTCCAAAGTTTAATTCTTGGCCATTTCTCTTTCTTTTTTGTATGTTTTCCCTCAATCAACTATGACTCATGGTTTTGACTTTCACTTCCATGTTGATGGTCCTCCTCTTTACAGAACTTTTTCTATTTATAATTTGGTTAGGTTCCAAAAGGTTGGTTTAAGTCTCTGTGCAAAGTGACACTTAAAATGAGTAACTGCTAACACCTTCTGATGGTACTAGGCAGTTGATCATGTTTTCTTCTCTGGCTCATAGCTTTGTCTGAGTCATAAGAGAAACTTCTGTTTAATTTACCCCAGCTTCAGAGGTCTGTATCTCAACTGCTTTTGGGACTGGCTCCCTTGGTGGACAGTTAGTCTAGTTCCTCAAACTAAACATTAAATTTCAGATCATTTTCTTTCCAAATAAGCTATGTTCTTCTTCCTAACAAAGAAAAGTATACCATGAAAGTCGCCAAAACTCAGTCTCTGAAACATCTATATTCTCTCATCAATTTTATTTCATACATTCATTTTCATCAAATCCTGTTTATTCTTCCTCTAAGCTTTCTGAGGTCTGTACATTTCTTGCCATTGCCACTGTGAATAAACTAGTTACAAAACCAATCATCGTGTCCTTTGAAGATTATAGCAGAACTTCCTGCTTTCAGTGTCGCAGAGCTCCTGTCTCATCTACATACCGCCATTCCACTCATCTTCCCCTAGGGCAGTTTTACACACCAGTCCTTGGCTCAATAGCCTATATTGATCAAGAATTTATTACTAGATAATATTCAGCCTCCTCAAGGTGACATCAAATTGCACAATACCCTTGTTTCACACTAATAGCCAAACTTTTTTTTTCCTATTTTTCCAAAGGGAATCCTGCATTCTATCAAATTAAGACATTTCCTCACAGATGCAGCCTGCACATTCTCTACTCCAAACTTTTACTTCTTCTGGTACTGGCCCTGGATTGCCTTTTCCTCTTTCCTCATATAAATCTCATTGATATTTCAAGATACAAATTAAGTGTCACTGCCTCTTGAAATCCTTCGACATCTTCAGTTTTCTATGATGCCCCCCCATTTAAAAAATCTTTTTATTATAAACATGAAGTAAACTTAAAATAGACTTTAAAAGTCCACAAAAGCTCCAAAAAGTTGAAAAAAATAATATACCACAATTTCATTTAATACTGTCTTGTTTACTTTGATTTTCATCATTATTTTGATGATTCTCCTTTGGAGCTTGAGGTATGTTTTATCACTCAGTTTCAGTCTCATACCTTTAATTGCATATAGAATATTACCACATGAATGGCCATAATCTTAAACAACTAGTATAAATTGGCATATTTCTGTCAGTCTTTTTTAATGCAGTTTTGTGTGTTTAATGCTTTTATATCATAATGTAAGGTAAAATTTTAAATAAAACTTAATGATTGTATATCATTCTAACATAATTTGCCTCATATTCCACTATAATTATATATTTTTGATTTAAATATTTTTTATTTCTTATTAGAAATGATACTAAAAAGAACACTTTTAGATATAAATTTTTGTCCAATTTCAGATGATTTATTTAGGTTAATCTAGAAATGGAATTATTGGGTTAAAGGTATGAAAATTTTATAGTTAAAAAAATTCATATTGTCAAATTGTTTTCAAGGGAGGTGCTACTAATTTATAATCCCAAAGGAAGATTCTGTAAGAGTGCCTATATTTATTGTGAGAAAATAGTGACTTAATAATCTGTTTTTTTCTAATGAGATTTTAAATGGTTACAAGTGGTATAACTCTAAAAAAGTTATTTAATCTCTCTAGACCCCAGGAACCTCTGTAAAATAAAGATAATGATAATATCTACCTATCAGGTTTGTTATGAGGATTTAATGTACATAAATTTTTTTGCATACTGCCCAACACAAAATACAATAGTCAACAAGTGGTGGTTATTAGAATTATAACTGCCTATGTATTACACAAATTATATATTATTTCATTTATATCCTTTTACTTTAGACTTGATACATTTGCTAGCAAAAATGGATCTCCCAAATGGTTTCTTTAACTGAATGCTAAGAACGTTCACACAGTAAAATAGTTTTAAATATAGATTCCCCGAACAGGAAAATAGCGACCCCTTTAAATTATTACAGGTTTCATTGCTATATTGCCCAGGCCATATTTCTTCTTTCCCTGGAAGTCTCCAAACCTCTAGCACTATTAGTCGGTTCCTCACCGCTCACAAGTCTTAAGATGCTTCCATTAAGCTTCAGTGGAAGGTAATAGAGAGGCATATTTTGCTTTTGTGGAGCCTAAATCATACACTTTTAGAAAAATGTTAAAGAAAAATATTAACAATTATGAATTTAAATATTGCCAGCATCCGTGTCAGGCTCTTGCAAGGGGGTGGGAGAAACCCTAAAGTTATATTAGCTTCATGGAAAATCAACTACTGCTCCTTTGCATGCCCTACCACACACCTTGAAAAGCATCTTTCACACAAAAGGTGTTCAATACACATTTGTTGACTTGAATGAGAATTGGAACTTGAAGAAGAATTTTAGAATTATCACAGGTGTTTCGATGTTATATGTAGATAAAAATGTTGGCCTCATTTATAGTGATCCCCTCATAGCAGTGATTTAGAAGTATAAATCTGCTGATAGCATGTTAAATATAAAGGACAAAATCCACCCTTGATTTTTCTTCTGACACCCATTATAGCCCCTTGATGTTGAGACTACAAAGAGAATATACTGAGCTCTAACAAAACTTTATTCCTTCTAGCCTCAGAACTAAGATAATCACTTACTAGCTTCCCTTTTTATGTTCTTACTCTCTAAAATTATTTTAATGAAAATGGAGAAGTTGGCTATTAGTTCTATAGGTAGAATTAAAAGTGATTACAGATTTTAATCATGACCGAGGGAATTTTAATGGTTAAAGAAAAGAGAATTGGTCTCTGTAATAAGAGACCACTTTTCAAACTCTTTTACTGATTTTGGACAACTGATGATTAAGAGCCTATGAGATCATTCCCAGCAAATTGAAGCCCTGTCACTAGAAATTAAAAAAAAAAAATTGTTTCCATGTATTATGAAATCCAGAGAGGTAAAGTACTGTTTTAAGTTTCAATTGCCAAAGGACAACGACAGAAAAAGCGAGGTGAATAGTTCTCACTGGTATATGCTAGACGTGACTGTGGTAAAGATCAAACTCCTTTAAATTGAGGAGGACCTGTTTCTGCATCAGGTTGCTGCTGCTTTCGAACCATAAAAGCTTCTTACTTTGGAAACTAAGATTTCAACAAACTATGCTGCTACTGTCATAGTGGTTCTAATTATTGCTCTTTTATAAAGTCCACTTCTTGTTTATTCCTTAACAGAAAGCAGGCTATTTAGGTTAGAGTATGTAGCTGCATCTTTCACAGCTACTGAACCTCTTTTTCACCTGAACATCTTGTTGAGAACTGTTTAGAAGCCTGGCTTCATATTTCCTTTACAATAAAGAACAAAATGCTCTCAGCACGATGATTCTACTTAGGAATTTATAGATTCTCACATACTTAAATTCTGAAAGGTACACGAGATGGTCTGCTCTAAATGACAGGTTGCCATGGTTACATTCTTCTGTGGCTCAGATGGGGATAGGGGCCAATTATCAAGTTTTGTTTGGTTGATTTTAAGTAGTTTGTTACCTGGATACTCAACAAATAAGAAAACGGAAGAAAAAAGTCTTGTTTTCTTCTTCCATAGAAAGGAAACAGTCATCATGGAAAAACAACAACAACAACAAAAAACCCTCAGATTCCAAACAATATGGTAAATTATTTAGTTCAGATAGTTTCTAAACTATTAACTTTATTTAGAGACTAGCACAGGGCCTGTGAACCAAGATAGCTTTAATGCAACAAATTGGATTTTTTGTTAACTATGTTGATCCTGTAATACCAGCTTTAAATAATTCTCCTTTCCAAATTTGTCAGGTGCTTTTCATATTTGTATGTGTGTGTGTGTTTAAATAGTCACTCCTTTTGTCAGTTTCACTGCTTGGCCTCCCCCCTCCCTCCCGTGGTGGACGTGGGATTGTTAATTAATGATATTCCAGAGGCAATTTCTGGAGTGACTATTGGAAAACCCTTCTTAATTAACTTAATGATGAATTCCCCACTGTAGCAGTGCTGCAGTGACGTTCATCTCTGTCATTCAAAATCCATGATTCTAAAACATCCTCCAACATTTTTGTGAGGACGTTGGGTGCTTAAAGTCTGGATCTTCTATCAAAGTTTCCACAGCAAGCCAGAGAAGGAGAAATGAAGAGTGAAAAGGAGAAAGAAGAACTGGACAAAATTAAAATGCTATTCTGTCATTGTAATAGTTCATATGGGCACTGTCAGGGGAGCATTTTAATTTTGTCAAGTATGTCTGCTACTCATTTATTCCAT
The DNA here is from genome assembly GCF_902729225.1 of Pteropus medius. Lineage (NCBI taxonomy): Eukaryota > Metazoa > Chordata > Mammalia > Chiroptera > Pteropodidae > Pteropus > Pteropus medius. The sequence goes on along the minus strand of NW_024346062.1, from coordinate 9,290,935 downwards.
CTCCTGCTTGTTATCGAAGTTTCAGATTAAATGTAAAGATATGAATGTATTGCCATAATAAATTTATAAGTGGATATTTAAAGAGCAAAGATTTGAATGACACAAATGAACCTCGGTGCAGCAGTAAAGTGGATAGGATTTGCAGAAAGATGCCACAGAAGTCAGAAATGACTGCTGGAATTGCCTTAATTAAAAAAAAGAGAAAGAAAAAGAAAAAGAAAAACTTGAGCTGCATGAGCCGCCACAGAAGGTGGCTAATATGAAATTAGGCTTACTTTACATTATTTATGCCACTTTTAAGTAATCTAATAAAAGCTTTAGAAAATCTGATTAAACTGTATTATTCAAATGTAAGGCAAATACTTAGACAATGGAAAGCTAAGCTGTTAAATTTGGGGACAGGAGGTAAGATTCCAGACAAAGTTAAAGCAGCATGTTATTAAAAAATATGGATTTATTTGGAAGATATCTATAAAATGCAATTTATTTTTTGAAATTATACTTTGTTAAGTGAACAGTAATCCCAATGTAATTAACTATAGAGATAACTTTCTATAGGGGCTCGGTATTTGTTTAGATGTCACAACAAAACCACATAATTTGAGACACTCGTGGAATCTGCATTACATTGGTATTCTTAATAAGAGGGAAAATGATGCAAGGTGGCATCCAGCTACTATTACATGATGTATGGTTAGGACTCAGAGCACAGGGCAGGGAAGAAGCAATAGGGAGTTAGAATAAGGACACAGGGATAAATTGACATAATCCTGAGCAGACCTTACTTTTGTAATGACAATCAAACAGCAGATAACCCTGAAGGCAATCTGAAAAAGAAGAATAAGGTGGTCATACTAGCAGATATGAAAGCAGATGAGTAAGCTTTTCTGAAATGTCTGAACTGCTATTGAAAAGCATGTCCTTCAATTGTGACCAACACTTCTTTTTTCTTCTCATGCCTGCTGCCTTCCGGCAAATCTAAGGATTCACTTTTGCTTATCTGCTTTAACAAAGAAGAACCCCAGTGAGAATAAAGTTATAAGGACTGTTAGGAAGAGAGAAAAAAATGCATACAAAGATAGCAATGGAAGTTTCATAATAATGGCACGAGAAGGACCTTGTTTAGGTCAGTTTTCTTTCGAATTTTATCCAAATAAATATCACTTTCAAAATAATATCTGATTTGTGCTTAAATGGAGAGGGAGAAAATGAAAAAGTTCCTTAATTAGCCTCAGTTCCAATATTTTGTTTTCAGTTGAGTATAGATAGTAAATCTTAGGAGCAATTCGGTCAGTTTAATGCTTAAAAAATTACTTGTAGGAATAATAAAGCTCATGCTTTTGGTAGACCCATTCAGTAAGGTGGAGTAAAGGGAGAATGTTAGGTACTTTACCAACAGCAACAGATTTTGCCTAATAATTAGGTTGTACATGGTAATCGCCCTATCACATTTTCAAACAATTAAAATAGATTTTATTATAAAGTCAAGGTAATATTAAGAATGGTTATTTTAAAAACTAGACATTAACTATCATACAAAGCGGGAAAACGTATTTTAATGTATGGCATGCATCTTCAATAAATGATATATGATACCGCATTTCTAAAATGTGGATGTGCAGCAGGTTAATTGTGATTAGTTGCAATTTACTAATCACAACTGAAATGTGCAGTCTATAAGTAACTAATCTTTCTCATGACCTCCCCATCAGTGAGTACTGTGCAGAAAGGTGTGGTGGGAAGAAGCCTCAGCAATCAATGGTCTCCCAGCCTCTTTATATTTAAGACAGTCTCTTTTGGAAAAAATGCTAGTCCTTTGGATTTTCTCCTCTAGCCCCAGATAGCATCTGGGTAGATTGGTGGCAGTAAGGGTAATGTGATTGTGACTAGTCCATCTGGCCTCTATGGTTGTCATGAAGGCAAACACTACTAAAGTCCATAGTCCCAGTTATTTGCATACAAGCACACTAAAAGCACACTAAAATATCTTAACCTTGATCTCGGGCTTCTACCATTTTACCAGTCCCCTCAGAACCTCCATAACCCCCTTACTGAGGCATGCATAAACTTCTAAGCTCCTATACACATACCATGGCTAACTAGGAGAACTGTCTCAGGCTCATATCTTTAGCTGCCTCTCTGGACCCATGCTGTACTACTTCTCTCCTCTACTTCCTCTTCCCCTCCCTAAGACTATTCCTAGAATCTTGCAACTTCTTTCAGGCTTTGAAGAAAGAGACTCTTTGCTGTAATGTTCGCAAATTTCTTCATAAATATTTAGAGTTTATACAGGCTTCTCCTCATTTGGCCCTTTTTTTGTTTTTACAAACCCGTCAATCCCATGTGAATTCATATCTGTCTGACCTTATCTCCTGATGATTTTCCTCTTCCTAATTCTGCTTCAGGTATATGGACTTCTCTATTGTTCCTTGAAAATATAAAGGGGATCCATCTCAGGGCCTTTCACTTACCGTTCTCTGTTTGTGAAAATTCATACATACCAGATATCAGCATTGCTTGCACCCTCATATTTACTGAGGTCTCTACCCAAATATCACGTTGTTATAGACACCATTCTTTTCCACTTTTGGTCAAATGGGAGCCCTCCTTCAACATGTTAAACTCTCTGTGCCCTTTATCTTTCTTTATTTTTTCTTCATAGTACCACCTATTTGAATAGTATGTTTTGCTATAATACATATTTCTGTTATCAGTCTCTCCCTACTAGCATGTAAACTATATAAGAATAGAGATTTTTTTAAATTGATAACTATATCTCCAGTAGTAGTGTTCTACTGGCACACATTCATATGAATTCAAGAAATATACATATATATACATATATATATATATGTATATGTCATATATACGTATGTCAGATGAGTGGATGATAATGGATGATATGCAGGAAGATAAGCTAGTTTACTAAAAGGAAATATGCATGAGGAGATATTTTCAAAAATACTGTTTCCAACACAGAGGTTATTAACATTTCATAAGCTGTTAGCATTTTTGCATTCTAAATATTTTTTCAAAATAATTATTTAAAAAGTATTTTGAAATTTAGTTAATGTACCAATCAATGCAGCAGGAAAATACCAGAAAAGTCCATTGTGTGTATAAACATGTTAGTTCATTAAGTTTTTTTTTAAATCAGTTATTTTAAAGAAAAGTTCTGAGGAAAAATGTATGCAAAGTAAACTAGGCCCATTTCAGAAGTGCTTTAAATTCTAAAAAATAGTTCAATTCAATTTACCCTAATTATTGGATAATAATTATATTTTAGGCAATGTCTTAGGCTCTGGCAGTACAAAATTAATAGTCATGTATTCTATGAGGAATGACATAAAAATAGTGGTTTATTTTTGTTGTTTTATATTTTAAAGCCACTTTTATGTATATTCTTCATTTGAGTTTCACTGATATATCTGGGGTATGTTGTTACCCCCACTTTCTGAGATTTTAGAGGTTAAGAAACTTGCCCAAAGCTTCACAGCTAGTAAATAATGGAACTTAAATTTAGATTTTTATATGTCAAACTTAGGATTCTTTCTTTCCTTCTTATTATTTATATATTTAGGCAACTTCAGGATTTAAAATATGGTTTATATATGTTATATAATTTAATATTAAAAATATCACTATAGGCACGTTTTGCAGACAAGGATAGGGTGCTTTATAAAAACCTCGCTGACATAGTCAAAGTTATAAAACTAATTTTTGTCAGTCGGTTCTTGAATTCATGGTTTTTGAGTCAAAAATCAATGCCTTTTACATTGTACATTTGATCAAAGGAAAAAGTTCAGAAGTAAAGTTAATGTCAGATTAAGAACAAATCAATAATAAAGGAAAAAACATTGAATTTTAGAATAAAAGTTGAGAAATTTACTTGATGAAGGAAAAATACCCCAACTGTTAATTAAGTAGCAAGAAATTCATCTACAGTTGATAAACCTCCAGTGTACATTTATCTTCTGTAGGCTATTATTTATTTACTATTATTTATTTAGGAATTCAGGAAAGTAAATATTTCTTTGATATTTAAAAAATATTGTCATTTATTTGTTTATAGTATTTAAGAAATTTCTTCCTATGTTTCTTAATTTCAAGAAATAATGCACTTATCATGTTCATATGCGTAGTCTGGCACATGTGAAGGTGTATTACATTGGGGTTTATATTACATGGTCTATCTATATCTGTGTGTGATATTACAGTGCGCTGGTGCTTATATAACAGTATTATGACATATTCAGGGGGCAGTTCACATAGGTCTGCCTTGGAGAAATGGATTTTCTTATAGGCCTTGTAAAGTTGAACATTTGAGCCTGCAAGTGTAAGGAGTAGGGCCTCGATTAAGGAAAATTCTCAAAGATAATGTATGTGACCCCAAGGCTTCCTGTGACATTCTGACATCACAATATACTTTAAAATGTGACTATACCTTATATCATTTATCTAAGTAGGTGACAGAAAAAATTATAAAACCACCTAATTCTTCTCACCATAGTTTATCTCCCAATACTCTGATTCCAGCACAGCTTTCTGACTTTCTGCTTAATCTAGAGCTAAAGAACTGGTCACATAACTCCCTCATCACTTATGACTGCTTTCTGACTATATTTCTCATTCACAAAGTCTTTGACATCTTCCTGGTGCACAAGGACTGTGGTTGAACTTTTGCCTGCCATTTTTCACAGGACTATAATTCTACCTAGTAACAGCAGAGGCAACTATTTTTATATAACAGACTTCTATTCACCTTGCTACAGTTGATTGGTCCAAAGTTAGATATCTTACCCATATATGTATGTTCTGTATAATTTTCCATATAATTTTTATTTCAAATGACTTAGAAACAGAGAGATTTGGTCTGGACAGAAATCTTGACAAGAATAAACATAGGAGTAAAAAGATTAGGAGAGAAGACTTCCCAAATTACCTATGGCCCTTTAGTCCTTGGTTTCAGCATGTTTCTTTTTTAAGCACAGCTGCACCCCTGTTCTTGAGTTCCTTTATCCTTATACTAAATTTCACTTTCTTTTCATGAAGCTAGTTTGAAAGGGTTTCTTTTAGGACTATACAAGGAATCACATGTTCCATTCTATCCTCTTCCCCTTACTTTGTCTTGAATACAAAGCTGTGATCCTGAGTCAGAATTTCCTCCAAAATCTCCCAAACCACATACCAAAGAATCAAATTCAAGATGGTTTATCAAATGAGAGATTGCACTATTTGTGAAGCTATTTAATTCATGAAATGAAAACTTGATCACTTTCACTGAAAATTAATTTCCATGTAAAATATTTTGATGTTTTATAATTATGGATTTTAAAAGTAAAAACCACACAATTGTAAAATAACTTGGAACATTATATATTTATCTATACCTATAATATATATGCATATGCACAGGCATGCATGAGCACACACTCTCACACAGACACATGCACTTTCTTCTCTTAGGCTCAAATTTTAACCAATTTTGTGTGAATTTTAATATTCATAGCAAAAACTGAAGCTTTTTTCCACTTAAGGAGTCATACTCTTACTTTTAAAATTTTCCCAGTAGAGTTTCAGAGAATAAAAGTGATTCTTTTATAGTGGGGAAAAAATCTCTTCTTTCATTTTTATCTGTACTATAAACGTCTATCTAGTTCCCATGGACATGTAAACTCCAGTTTAAAACATCTGTATGCACATATTTGTATATGTGTATGAGGAAAAACATGCTATGAGTTAACCCCCAGTCATGCAGGCTAATATTGTGTTTCTGACAATGAGTTCAAAGGAGTTTGGCAAGAACATGCTTTTGCCTTCTCTGGAGCAAACTCAAGGGGCTAAGGATGTTGGAATGAAGTAGGATAAGAAAAGAATCTCCAGAAAACATGTGTTTTATTTGAATTACTTTAATGCATTTCCTCAATTTTTCATTCTGTGAAAATTTATATATAATTTCCTTCACTAAATCTCAGAAATAAATACATAAGTAGAACAAAGTCAGAGCCAAGCTGATGCCTGGCATAGGTCTTCAAACGGACTCAAGCCAAGCCATGGACACTGCTCGAATTCCACACCTCTCACATGAGGATGGTGTCCCAGCTCTGAGACTCACTGTAATTGGCTGCAATCTTTAAAAACCTCAGGGAATCCATGGCCATTGAATCCTGTTCTGATTCCCTACCAGAACTTTAACAGCTAAAGAGTCTTCCCAGATAAAGCCCTATTATTTTTTTGACTTCTTTTAGGAATGGGTAGCACAGCTAAATTTAGACATTAAGCCCCTTCGGGGGTCAAAGGAGAAATTCATGTTATCAAGAAAAAATGCTGTATTCATGCAGATGAGGATGCCACTTAATATCCTATTTTTATACTACTTATATTCATTACAATTCATAAACATTAAGTTAATAAAAACTACTAAGCAAGATAACATGCCAAGACAAATGTAGTTGTTCTCAGTACCTTTATTTATATTTGGGAGAACAGATATTGCTGCTTTGAAATTTTTAAAGACCAAAAAGATGATTGCTATAGATATTTCTTTTGTTTAAACCATGTTTTATAGAAATATAAATTTACATTTTTTTAGAGATGGCAGGTCATGTAATCCAAATAACCTTTCTAAAATAGAGATATTTATTAACTTCCTTAATTAACGTCAATGAACTTTGGCTTTCCTACCTCTAATATCAGGGGATTTAGCAAGTTAGAATGCAGTCTACTCTATGGATGGTTAACTTTAAAAGAGATTTTTCCTCCTTAGAGTGAGCTATTCTTATTTTCTGCATAAACAGGTAAGTGTTACTTTTACTTGACTATCATCACAAATCATTACAAAACCAGTGATGAACCTAATCATCCCAGGTGCTTAAAGTCATATAGGCACTATATTTTCAAGCAGAGAAATATAGAAAAATCAGCTTATTGCTTTTGGTTAAGATCTTTATAGGTTTATACTTTGAACACCAGTATACTGAAACAGAAAGCAGTGATTGATAAAAATTGCTTAGACAAAGTTGAGAAGACCTCGCCTTTTTCAAAGGTAAGTAAGCATCCCTAGAAGCAATGTGTCAAATGATGTTGAAACCATGAGCTTATTTGGTTCAGTGCCTCTCTAGACAGATGGAAACAAACAAACAAAATTAGACTAACTGTGCTTCTGGGCAAAAGAAGAACAGGAGCCAAAGTGACTGGATAAAATTTGAGGCTGGTACGGACTCTCCTTTCACCTATTCTGCCTTATCACATGAAAGACAAATAAGAAAAAATGAACAAAATTCTCTTTAATATCCATAAAAATTTAATTCTTCTATGCCTTTTTACTCTACAGAACTTCTCACTCCCTTTTTATGTCCAACTGTATCTGGCATAAATGATAGCACAACACCTACAACAGGATTGCATCTACTAGCCACAGGTTTAGCAGTATCAACCAGGTTATAAGAGCTCCTTGATGGCAGATACATGTGTTAGGCAACTCTAGGCAGATGGTAGCCTAGTTTCTGACACTAAGGAGATACTCAATTTATATTTATTGGATGAAGGAAGGAGAGAAGAGAGAACATTTTCTTATTGAAAGACACTTATTCCTCTTTCTGAGCAGCAAATTTCTCCCAGATGTTATTCACTTTGGTTGATTTTAACTATGCAGTTCTTCCTGCTATTATTGAAATCTGTTATTAAAATTTTGTCTCTGAGAGCCCAAAACACAAGCATATAAAATGTGAATCAAATTCAGTAAGTAGATGGATTCTAGAAGTAAGGAGATATGCTTCATTATAGCTTGTTTTATGACTCTGCTTTATTGTTCACAGTAGCAAAAAAGTGAAAGAATGATATAACACATGGTATATAACCACTAACACTAAAGCAATTTGAATTGCTTCATGTGAGTACACTGTCACCGATCTAATTTTTACTAAATGTTAAGCAGTTTTTTTGTGTGTGTGTGTGTGCTAAAAATACATTGAGCTGAAACAGTGGATTAAGAAAGATGTTGTTCTAAATCCCATCTTGTAATTTTCATTTAATGGGTCTAAATTCCTTGAAGTATCAGACTTTAAAATTGACTTGCAGAGATCTTAAGTTATGGCTCTGAATCCCTTTGGAGGAGGTGCTTATGAATATTAAGTGTACCTTAGGATGCACTGTGTTGGTACAAGACTCATTTAAGCACAGAATTAGTGTGAGGTGAATGATGAATAATGGGCTCAGTGTGTGGAGTTTAAATATTCGAAAGAACAGACTCTGTATGGTATTGTAAAATGTCTTGTAGCTTCATTTTTGATTTTGAAATGTTACAGTTCTTGCTTATTGTCACAGCATGATCTTCAGCACAGTTGGGTTGTGCTTTTTTAAAGTAATGCAAATGCATGAATGTCAGAAATACCTTCAAATATCAGGGACTGCATCTTTAAGGAGTGCATTTGGCATTAAACAGCCTTTTCCAGCTAATGAATTTCTCAAGTTACAAGAATAATGGCCTTTTTAATCTTAGCAAGAGTAATTAAACAGACATTTGTTATTAATGATGTTGTTAATGGCAGAAGATATCGAATTCTCACTTTAGATATTATATTGCTTGAATTATTATTTGGAATATCAGACATACGAGTGTATGACAGTTTTAAAAGTACATCTTAAGAGCATTCTAAAGTACTAGTTATTTAAAATAGAGAAAACTGCCTTAATTTTCACTAATACTAAGAAAACTAAATATTTACAAACTGAGGCAGAATTAACTCTTAGAGACAAAGAAAAATTGTTTGATTAGCCCTACTCATCAGTTGAAATAGTGTTTTTCTTCTGTTGAGATAGGTATGTGTCAGACTACAGCTTGAGAATTATTTACGTAAAATCTCCTTCAAAATAGGAGGATGCATGATATCAGTTGGCTACTCTGTGTCCATTTCCCTTTCCTAAGAGGTTTCTCAATTCTGTTCAGAAATCCACTGTATCCTCAGCTTTAGAAAGGCTTCCTAATTAATCAATTCATTCATTCATTCAACAAATATTTACTGAGTATGGCCAGGTACTCCTCTGTGCACTGGGAATGTAGCTGTAAAACTAGAATAAAACAAAATAAAACAGAGAAAAAATATCACAAATAATCAAAAACAATATACAAAAAGATGAAAATCCCTATCGACTATGATTGGGGTTAATGAATTAATCAAGGCATTGCCAATCAGGCTACAGCATCCCCCAGTGATTCTCATGATCCAGTGTCAGTAGTGGGCATGTGGGTCAAATGGTTCCAATCAGACCAGAGAGCAGGGATTATATCTCTGCCGGTGGGAAATAAACTGTTTTTCTCCTCTTTCTTCCACTAGACATAAACAAAGCAATGGCCAGGCCCAATTGCCACTGGCAGCCATTTGCGACTGTGAAGGAATCCAGGATTAGGACAAATCAGAACCCAAGGATAACCATAGGGGTTTCCACTGCCTGCTCTAAAAGTATCTGAACAAAAATATTTTTTTACATTAATATTAAATACTTTTGTGGCATAAATGAATGGCTGTGTTCTTTATTATAAGCATATGAATGATGGTTTGATTTAATGCCATTTAGGGCAAATAAAAGATGATTTGAGGATTTGTGAATTAGGGTAAAGGACGGTCATATTGAGAGACCTGCAAGACTGAGCTAGTGTGTACTAATAGGAGCCATGATTGGATTTGAGGGTACTTGATCAAGGGGGCCAGGACATAAACAATGTATCTTCCCATGGGATTTAGCACCCTGTCAAGGACCCCAGGGGAAGAGGAAAACCATTGCTAGAGTGTCTCCTTGGAGCTTGGAGGCAGTGATGTCCCACACTGAGTAAAGTAGAATGCCTGGATTGCTGCGGACGATGATGCAGGAAGGGATTAAAAATTTCAGGGAACTGGGCATGATGGAATGCATATACTATGTGAAGTTAAAAGATTCACCAGAAGGTTATATAGCAGTGAGGATCCGAGAGACACCTTATTCACCAAGGCTTTTGGAAATTCACTGGTGAGAGGAGGATCAGCATCTCTGAGGAGGTTAGTGGCGACTCTTCCCTGCAGGCCAGGGCTGATGACAGGAGTGGCAGTCACTGAGCTAGGATCTTCATGAGCTCATGAGAACATGAGGCTCTGAAGCAATGAAGCTGAGGTGGCAGTGCTTAACCACTTAAAGCCAGTAGGTATGGGGGTCACAATTATTTTAAGAATTGGCAAGATCAGAGGGACAGCCAAGGAGGCTGTCTACAGGGAAGTGTAGTGGTCAATAGAAGATGGCTTTCCTAAGTCAACATATACAGACATTATGTGAGCTACTTTATATATACAGTGAAAAAAAGACAAGAATGGATGAGAAGATATCTGAGGGTCAATGCCTGAAAAGGAAGTTATATTTTTTTGCTACCTGGTTTTGGGATCAGAGTCAGTTTTTAGATCCAGAATTCAGTGACTGATGTGGTGACTGGATCCTCAGAGAACCCTTGGCAATACCATATCAAGTATCATCTGTTATGATTTTCGTGATCTTTCCCCAAGAGAATTTATGGACATTTATTCGGGTATCCATGCACTGGGGAGAGGGGAATGCCAGACATTTCCAGGGCTATTTTACCCAGAGTCTGAATTGACTTTGATACCTGGAGGCCTGAAGTATTTTCATGTCTCTATTAGAGTGGGGGCAATACATGGGTCAAATAACCAATGGAGTCTTGGCCAAAGTTCATCTTAGAGAAAGTCTGCTAGGTTTTTGGCCCCGCACTTGTTGTTTGCCCAATCCCCAAGTATAAAATTTAAAATCGAGATACTCAGTGGTTGGAATGACAATAATTAAATCTTCCATCTGTGGCGTAAGAGCTATTAGAGTGGAGAAAGCTAAGTAGAAGCCTTTGAGATTGCTTTCTACCCCAGCCAAGATAGTGAACCCAAAACAGTATTGCCTCAGGGAGGATGGAAGAGATTAGAATCACTCTTAAGGATCTTAGAGATGCAGGGGTGGTGTTCTCTGTCATAGCTCAATTTAATTCATAAGTCTGGTCCCTCAGAAATCGAGTAGACTTTTGAGAATGACTACAGACTACTAGAAGCTCGACCAAATAATAACCCCAATTGTAGCTGCTATACTGGATGTGGCATCTTTGTTTGAGTAGATTAATAAATTTTGTGGTATATGGCATGAGGCTTGAAGTAACATGCTTATCTTTTTCTATTACTAGAAAAGAGGATCTGAAATAGCTTGCATTTACATGTAAAAGATAAAAATATGCATTCAAAGTTTTGTTCTAGGTATATGTTAGCTCTCCTACTCCTTGCCGTAATATAGCCAGAAAATATCTGGACCATCTAAACATCCCACAGAGCATCACATTGGTTGATGATGTGCTGGAATAAAGAATAAAGAGGTGATTAGCATGCTGGAGATCTGAGTTAGACATATGTATCCTAGAGGGTAGATGATAAACCCATTGAGGATTCAGAGACCTCACATTTCCATAGTTTGTAGGAGTCCATCAGTCAAGGACGTTTCATCTAAAATGAGAAACAAATTGCTACTTGCATTCACTACCACAAAAAGGCATAACATTTGGTAAGCCTCTTTGTGTTCTGGAGGCAATTCATTTCATACTTAGAAATATTGTTCTAGCTGATATGTTAAATGGTGCAAAAGACTGTTAGCTCATGCGGGGCCTGAGCTAGGAAATGTCTTTCCACTAGATTCAGGCTATAAAGCCAGCAAACATCTTCTTATGGTGTACTATGCAGCAGGCCCTATGATGCTGGATGTATCAGTGATGGGAAAAGATGCCATGTGCATCTTTTATGGCAAGCCCTTTGGGAGAATCATATTGAAGGGCAACTCTATGCCACCTTCAGTGAGGAAACAGCTCCTGACATGTTACTGGATCCTGGTAAACACCCATAAGAGCTGGATTCTGTTGGATGCTCCAAGGCATTTAAGTTGGGGGGAACCAGCAGAAGTCTATTATAATATATGATAAACTTTCATCGAGACTAGAAAGCACAATAAAAATATATGAGCAAGGAGCTTAGATATCCCCCTTCTGTGTCAACAACAGTGGTCGCACCAATCCTCTTCTTTAGCTCATGTCTGTGGCTATATGGGGATGTCTTTTATGACTGCTGAAGGAGGAGGAAAAAGCTGAATCTTGGTTTATGTATGGGCCAAATAATCAATAGAGTTCTCACCAAATAATCAAATATATTGGTTCATTATTTGGGTCAAACCAAAAATGGATGTGGTTGCATTACAAGCTAAACTCAGACAACTGTCCTAATGTCAGAGTTTCTAGTGATGCATCTACTTTGTATAGAAGAAGTATCCTGAAGTGAGAATACATACAAAGTCACGAGTAATTCAAATGGCTTGAATGGCTTCTAAAGGCCTGAGAGATTGCCGACGGGACTGAGGTAGAAGTTGTAGATGCATACAAGGTAGTAGGCACAAAATGAAAAGACCTTTGTATGGCTCGTGAATACTTATAAGAAAGCATAATCATGGAAGAATCATGGAACTACAAACTAGGTAAGAATGACTCAGTAGACATTAGTCTGCCTTTGTCATCAGCCATCACAAAACTGTTGTAATGGGCATGTGACTAGAGAGACCTCCGCAGCAGAGACAAAGGCTTCATATGCACGCAATGGAATGACTTTCACTTGCCAAGGCGAATAATTTAGCTATCACCGAGTCTGAATCTCTGATGTGTCTCCATTCCCTGAAGAGATCAATCAACCACATTGAAAGTTGACCACATTGGGTCTCTTCTGTTCTGGAAGGCCTAGGGGTTTGTTCTCACAGAAATAGATGACTGTTCTGAATATAAGTTTATCTTTATTGCCCTCCAAGTCACCACCATCCAGGAAGTTTCAGAGTGTCTTGTCCACAGGCGTGAAATTTCATAATACATAGAATTCTACCAGTTAACCCACTTCACAGTTAAAGAGGTGCAGGAGCAAGATCACGACCATGAGAACTGTGTGTTGATTCAAATACTACAACATCCTGAAGCTACCAGGTGGAGAGAGTGTTAGAATGGCCTGGTGAATGCAGAGCCGAATCACCTGCTCAGAGGCAATGCTCCGGGGATTTGAAGGTATGTGATGCTATGCCCTTGATCATTCAGAGTCTCCTATATGGCATAATATCGGATGGATAAATTCATGGGTCTGGGAATTTGGTCTCTATCAAGATTAGGAAGCAGAAATTGTACTTACCATCATTCATGATGATCAGCTGGGGGACTTTGTACTTCCTGTTCTTGCAACTCTGAGCTCTCAAAGGTAGAGATCCTGGTCCCTAAATGGAATATACTCTTCCCAGGGGTGCACTCAAGTATGGAGCAAGAAAAGCCACTCATATTCCCGTTTTTATCTTTTCCCATTTTTCTGTGAGAATAGACATAAATGCAAAACTGCCTGGCTAATCATTCAGTCTTAGCAACAGTTAGATCTTCTCTTGTGACATCCTATAAGTCTCTTCCACGTATTAGTTATTTTGCATTAGGAATTATGGGGACCATAGTTATCTGTAAGAAATAAGGGGAGATATTTATTTCATCTTCCTTCTCTGTTCCATGTCATGTCTCTGGATTGTTTCTGTGGCCCCAGAAAGGTGCACGTCAGGAAGCTATGGATCTAACACCTCTGCTTGTGTATAGAAATAGCCCAATTTCTTGAGCAGAAGGCTTGTGGTTTATAGTTTTACAGCTGAAAAAACAGTGCTGGGCACAAAGAAGGTCCTAAGCATATATCTGTTGTATTGATTAAACTAAACTATGTAAGATGGTGTTGCCAAGGAGAGATTGCCTTCAACATTTCAATAAATGGCTCTGAGTCATTGTTTAGTTATTCTTGTTACAAATATGAATTAAATCATGGAGTGATTCAGCATTCTCAGTGAGATTTCTTTCAAATCAAGGATTCAATGGGAAATTATTTTTCAGAGGAAAGAAAGCACTTTAGTTGAGCTTGGGGGCAGCTCCCAAAGTGACATGTGATAGTATATGCTTCCTTGAGTTTTTAAATCTTTATTTCTCTTGAGAAAAAATAATTTGAGCAAAGCTTTAAAAAATACAGCAAGCTCTAGAGAATTATGTGCCTCTTTGAATCCATGAGTTCAAGCTCTTCTGCCTCCGTGGCTTCCATTTGACACCTTCCAAGAAGCACTGGTTTGCGCTGCATTTTCTCACCAGGAAACTCAGCCATCTTAGTTTGGGGGTCATTTGAATCATATGATTAACTTGATTCTTTTTCATTTTCCAAAATATCACAAATAAGTTGTTTTTTTTTTCAGAAAGGAAAAAAAAAATCTGGCTTCAGTTGTTAATTTCCTCTGTTCTGTCAAGATTAGACTAGTAGTTCTGAATAATTCTGGCTCATTTTCTCAAGGGACGAAGCCTGAAATAATCCAGTGTTTATTTTTATACAAATTCTCACAGTACTACAACATTTCAGTAACTTCCTGGGATGTTTCTAGTTTTTCACAGGCCAAGAGGCCATTCTCAGAGGTAGCTCCTTCATGTAAACCTAAAAATGGCACTTTCCCACATTATAGTTTATCAGGAAGTTTAAAGTTCAATAGTCCTCCTCTCTTTTCTTTCTCGTCACTGAGAAAGGAAAAAATAAGGGGCAGTTCCAGCATTTTAGCTCATTCCAGCATGGTCATTCCATTTCAGTATTTTGGAACCTGGGAAAGAGGCAGGGACATTGTAGTATATCTTGGCTGAGAGATGGCTGGACTGGGAAACAGGACACTCTGTCATTCCCTGTGTCACTCTCTGTGTGACCCTGACCTCTTCCCAGCATTCCTGACCCCACCTCTAAGTTGGGGAAAATGATGCTCATCATGTAACCCTCACAGCATTCTCACAAAATCATGAGATACTGTGCTGAAAAAATGGGATTCATGTTTGAAAGGCTGGCCCTATGTTCTGCACAACTGAGTCTCAACCTGCCTTCTTGGATTTGCCCTCCACTGCTCCTTCTCAAGAACCCTTGATTTCAGCCCTGGTGGCAGACTGGTTGTCTCTCTACATAATGCACAATTCTCTATATCTTTCCTCGATGTCTGCTGCTGATGCTTCTCTGCCTTTTTAAGTTCAAATTCAGTTCTTCAGTTCAGCCTCACACTTCCTTCCTCTCAAATCATATGGTTCTTTTCATTTGCTTTTCACTCGCATGCAAATTTCTTGCTCCTGTATCTGTAGAATGTAATGTTTTGGTATCTTCAATCTCTTCTAGTACAGAGTATGTGATAGAACCATTCAAGTATCTAATTGACCAAATGATCTTTACCTCAGCTCCTTAGCATTTCAAGTTGGATTTTAGTGACATCATGACCCTTCATGGACACACACACATGGTTAAAGATGCACACCAAAATGTGGTTATGGTATGTGTATTCACTCATACAAAGTGGAAGATAGAAAAATCTGTTTGAAATATTTAGCCAAGAGTGTTCAATTTGATCCTAGACAAAAACCACTTAGCTGTGTCAGGCCCAGAGCTATATTTAAGTTTATTGTTTCATAAGTTTGGTCTATTTCAGTGTATTGTTCTCTGTACAAGGTCTCCCTGTAACCATGCATTATAATAGACTGTTGCCAGCATTCTCAAAGTTTCAGAGATGGATTGTTGATTACTTGCTTCCTGCCCCAGGGATTCTTGCTGTTAGGATTGTCATTAAACAAAGCAGCCTCCCTGGCATTGTATTCTGACAAACAGTTTTCACCTTTGCAAACTGATTAACGGAATGAGTTTGTTTTGATAATTGATCCTTGACTTGTATTTTAAAGGACAGCAAAATTTTAGAGGACTTCTATATCTGTTATAAATGTTTTTCCTGGAATTTTAAAAATAATTTAGAAACTTTAGTTTAAAAAAAAGAAAAGAACATCAAGAAACAAATTAAGACTGGAGACCATTATTCCAATTATTATGATGTGAATTTACACAGTGACCAGTCCAGCTCCAGACTTTATCTTCTTAGAGTTTTCCCCTACAACCCAAAGTTAATGATGGAATCTTGGGCACAGAGGCAATGGCCCGCATACAGTACAGCACACAGAGCAAATTTTATAGTCTGAAGTATTATTACTATGAACTAGTCTGCATGAAGACCAACATAGGAATCTTTGTTGATTAACTGGGTTACAAAAGTGCTCCATATTGACAACTCTTCTTCATTTCATGCTCCAAGTCAATAACTCTGTCAGTCATGCAGCCGTTGGCAGGTAAGAGGGAAAGTATCTCCCAATAAATCTATTGTAATCATGGGATAATTTGACAGCCATTCCCCTGTTTTCTAGTATTTAATAACATTTTGTTTGTTAGGTTTTTTTTTTTTAAGAGCTTAGGGGAGATTCACGCAAGTATCAACAGATGTCAAAGAGTTTAAAATAAAAAAGAGAAGCTAAAATAAGAGGGAGGATTACAGATAGTAATTTATATACTTAGCCCAGGTAGAGAATTTGGGTCACTAGTCATTTTGGTGCTAATGAAATCTAGTGTTTAGTTGTTATTGGTAAAGAATATTAAATACATATGAGAAGGAGATTTTTAAAAAGCCACTGAGCAGTTAACAATGTGGCATTAGCTTTTATATTAAAAAAGACTGCCTTTTTCCCTCTAAAGTGATTCTTTAGGGATTAGAATCCTATTCAACAGTGGGGGAAAAACATGACTAAACATAGTTGTCAACAGAGTTAAAATGACAAACACTGTACCACACAAAAATTTTATTTTTAGCATTTCTTGAGGTAACAAAAAGAGGAAAAGAAAAGCTTTTTCATCCTTTGCAGTGTAACATTTTTATAGGGGCTAGAAAATACATGATTCTGACATCTTGAACTCTTAAAATTCCCCTAGGAAATGGCCAGAGATGGATTTCGATAGAAACAAATTCCTATTTAAACTCTTTATAAGCTTTTTTTCTTATTATTCAGGTAGTAGCCCTTTAGGCATTGCTGGAGAAAGAAGAGTGAAATAGTGTATGTTCTTAACTGGTTAATGAAAAATTGAGATAAACAGAAGAGTTGCTTAAATATAGATTTTTCTCCTCACATAATTTGTCTCATTAAAATGCTTTTAATATTCTGTATTCTGATTTTCCTTGAAGGAAATATTGTTCTACAAAATTCCAATGAGACATGCTAAAAATAATGTCTGTGACAGAAATGTTAATTTCCTATCTAAATAATTAAATTTAAAACTATTGCATTTTATATTTCAAAAAAGATCATTAGATCCTTTCCCTTAAGGGAAAACTGAGACCCAGAGAACATAAAAAACTTGCCCAAAGTCACAGAGCTAATGATCAATAGTCAGGGTTGGTTGAACCCAAGTTACTTATCTCTACTCTTATTTTCTTTCCACTATGCTGAGCCATCACTGTTACTGTTGGGATGATGTGAAATCCAGGCGAGGGTGGTGGTGTGATGTGTGGTGTCCCTCAGTTCTTCCCTGCTGACACAGCAAAGAATTACAGGTTGGTTAGATTTAGAAAAAGTAAGATTTATGAAAGCACATATTAGAAGGAGACAGGCCATGCTAAGGAAGGCTGCATACGTGTGGAATGTGAAAGGTGAAAAGATTAGACAGAGTAAGCTCTAAAGGAGGAGCGGGTTTTCAGTGAAGAGAGCTGTAACAATGCAGAAGTGTGAAGGTCTGTTTATGTTTGGGCCCTAATGGGAGGTCCTAGATGTGAGGTTACTTTGACTGACAGTTGGCTGCTATATAACACTTTTTTTTTTTTAAATACCTACAGCACCTGGTCTTCTTAGGTGGTCTCCCATCCAAGTACTAACCAGGCCCAACCGTGCTTAGCTTCCAAGATCAGACATCAGGCTTGTTCAGGGTGGCATGGCCATAGACCATAGACCATGGCTCCACCGGGGTGCGAACCCAGGACCTTCTGTGTGTAAAGCAGATATGCTAACTGCTACTGCTATATAACACTTTGTCTACTGCGTAAGTGCTTACCCAGAATTCATCTGTTATAATTAGATTCATAAACTTCCAGGCATAGTCTTGATTATAATGATGGTATAATGAGGCTGAGGCTGTGGGCAGGTTAGGGTAGTACTTTCTGCGCATGAGTTTGTGGCTGGTTTAGACAGCAGCTTTTATGGCCTTTGTGTTCTAGGATTTAGGGTAATTTATAACCCTAAAAGGGAGGTGTTTCAGTAAGGTCCTAAAGGAAGGTCTTCAAGGGAAGTTTCTATGGTTATAGAGCTGGGACTTCACTCCTGTGCTCATGCCTAACTACCTAACATCACCACTTACTCAAAAGTCTGCCTTTCTTCTTTCTGTTGCAAGAGGGAAGTCTTGCTGAAGTCTGCATACAGGACATGCAGTGCAATAACTTGATAGAATGTTAGCTTCCATGTGAGTATCCAGGAGGTTATATTTAGGTTGTGGCACAATTCTGATTTTTATTTAGCAGATTTTTATTCTATGTGGTTGCAATATTATATATGGACTGGAAAATGCATGATTATAAGTTTTTGTTGTTCTGGGGAATCCCAAAACATAACTGACTTTATATAAATTATAAAATAAACAAAAGTTTTCTTTTGAAACTTCAATTTTTTCGCTTAGTGTCATTCCTTTCACCATCTTTGTAATGTCTTTCATCTGGAATCTACTACTCTATTATTTTCATTTGATCATGTCACTCTAAAGCCTAAATAATATCAATCATGAATTTGAATAATATTCTACATCTACTTAAAGTATTTGTATTTTGACATTTTCATTGTAGAATAAAAGGCCATATATCTAATTATAAAAATGAATTTAGGCACTGATTATGAGGTTAAAAATAAAGTTTTATTTATGGGTAGAATTTATTCTGTTCCCTTGAAATCATGCAACACGTGTAGTTGTTTACTCAATTATCCTCTCACCTTAAGACTTCTTTTTGGCATTTGCTTCTTAGAACAATAACCATTGGCCCTCTATCTTGTATCAGAATTTGAAAGAGTCATTAGCATGATTTTCATTATATTCAGTTAAATTAATGAACATTTATTAATCTACTCTGTATAGGTAGAGCACTTAATACTATGAGGGAAGGAAAGAGGAGTAGGATGTTGGACTCTCTTGAAAGATCTGGAATATTCTGCAGTGTATTTTTGGGTAAAATTGTGGCTTGAACACCAAATTTTCTAATTTTTTTTGTCTTCATAGCCCAAAACATAGATTCTAGGTTCTTTTCTACCAATTCCATGTAGCTATTACCAACTGATCCAAGTTTGTATTGTATTTGAAACCTATTTGTCATCTCTATTGGACCACATAGTGTAGCGGTTTTCAACTTTTTGGGACTCAGGGGCTTTTAATAGTCTTAAAAATTATTGAGGACCAAAAGACTTTTTGTTTTTGTGAATAATATATTTCAGCATATACCATATGAGAAATTAAAAGAGAGTTTAAAACTGTTCATTAATTCATTTGAATATAACATCAACGTCATTACTTTATATAAAGTATGTTATGTAAAGTAATAACATAATTCTATGAAAAAATACATTTTTCAAAACACACATATTTAATGAGAATGGCATTATTTTATCTATTTGTAATATCTCTAGTGTCTGGCTTAATAAAAATATAACTGCTTCTGCATTCAGTCTGTTGTTAAATAATATGCTTATATTATATAAATAATATAAAGAAAATCTAGTTTAATGCACATGTATAATTAGAAAAAGGAGGACATTTTAATAGCATTTTCAGGTAATTATGACTATTTTTATTTGCTACTACATCTAAATTCAGCAAGTGATAATAATTTCTTAAAGATTATTTACAGTGTATAACCTAAAACCATGCCAAGAACTTTTACACTTACTACTAAAATCCATTGGACTATCTTATAATTTAAATTTATCTTTTACCCATGTATGTTTTTGTAACATTATTGTTGATGATTTTGAAAATAATGGCTTATTATGCTATGCATATCTACCAAAGGTTGACAGATTTATTATACAATATCAATAAAACACATTCATTAATGATATCATTAAGTCATCAGAAAGTCTTTAACTCTTGGAAAGCTGTCATGATGAGAGATACAAATTTTCCAAAATTCTAAGCTGTGCTTCAAAGCTTACATTTTACCTGTGGCAAAAAAATATTGTTTAGATAGTTTTCTCTGAAGTGACAGATATTTTTATCGTTTCCAAGACAATGTCTGCAAATAAGCAAATCTGAATAAACAAAGTTAATTCTTTCAAGTAAAAAAAATTGTGTTCGATGAGGAAAAGTGGCTAGTTCAGTAGGAATGTAAACAATCACATAGTGCTTTGTATGGAGACAACCATTATCCTTCAATATGCAGAAAGGTTTAAGGTGTGCTTTCCATTTTGTTACGTAGAATATTTAAAAGATGTGTACTAAAACTTAAAATTTGATGAAACTAGCTTTTGACTTTTCTTAATGTGGCAGTGACGAATACAATGACTACTAGTACAGTTTGGTGCCACTGCCTTGATTCACTCAAAGATTTCAGTAGTTTTTTTCCAACATTTTTGTATTAATAGTGCAAATGTTAATAAAGTTAATTTTAAAAAATTTTAAGATTATTAGAAAACTAATAATTAGCTTTTGGACCCTGACAGAGATAGGGATCTTCTGAACTCCTTGGGCCATACTTTGGCAACTGTTGCTAAAGTGAAGAGAACTCTGTATTAGAATACAATCTTAGAATCTGCTACTTATTAGCTGTTGTAATTATGGAAAAAAATGTTTGCTTTTCTGGGCCTCAGTTATTTACAAAATGAGAGGAAGTGGAAATCTCTAGCTCTTAAGTTCTATTCTTTTCTAATTTTCTTTTGTTTGCATCTATATTGCCACCACATGGCAGGGCAGAGCAATTCTAATTCCTGGAAACAGTCATTTGCCCACTGACCAAGCTACAATTTGTGTCAAGTAAAAAAACTAAGAATGTTAAATTTAAATATATTTTTTTTACTGGTGTGCTGTTTGGGGATAGGAAGGCCATTTCTTTATATTTCTTTATAGTTATTTAAAAAAAAATTTTGAAATAATTCTCAGGCTTTTTACTTTTCTGTGATTATAATTTTATGCTTTTATATTTTTGTATTAATTATTTGTATAAGAACCTCAGGCCTGCTATCAATAATCACTGCTACTGTTTTTTGAGCAATGTGTTAGGTACTATGGTGGCTACTGTGTGTTCATTATCTTATTTATTTAATATTCTGAAGCAATCAATAAAATACTCAATTCTACAAGATTCTCCCTGAAATTAATGAAAGCAAATTACTAATCATGGGATGAGATATAACTTATTTTATGAAACTGTAAAACACGAATCTTTTACATGCACAATTCTAACATGCAATAGGTGATATTATATTGAAGGATTAATTTTCTTATCTATCTTTTGTGACTACAATGTTTAGAAATATTTGTGATACATACACAAATACATATGTAAAACATATAAACATAAATGTGTTTTAAGAAAATGCCATCAAGATCTTTGCAAGATAAACAGTAGTAAGTGGATAGTTCAGGTAGATAAAAGCCAAAATATTGTTCATGAAAGAATCATGAACAAATTTAGAAGTAATTTAAAAAACAGAAGTGTACTGTACTGCCAGTGAATGCAGTTGTGTTTATTGTAGAGCATGATCTTTTTCTTAGTCCCTCAGGAAACTGACATCTGTATTTGATTTAATGAACTTCTGTTCATAACCCATGCAAAAGAAAAGACTGTAGTGCATCTATGAGCATACCCAGCTTTTCAATTTTGGTTCCCAGAACTCGAAGCAAGCACTCTGGGAAAAAAAACTCATAAGTTTCTACATGTTTTGACAGACCAAGTCACTTAAAGTTTGCTCCCCTTTGAATCTACATTTATCTTTAGATTGATGAAAATATGTTTTTGTCATATTTTATTATTATTATTTTAAGCAAAGATCAGAATCAGTATGATCTTGCATTAAAATATGTCATGCAAACCTGTTAAGTCCTGTTCCCCCTCCCTCCTTTTTATTTTTGGCCTAAATTCTGAATAAAAATTTAGAAAGAACATAATGACTGCAGTAGTGTATCAAGAAATCAAATAAAGTGTGATTAGATCAAAATCAATCTCATGCAAATACCTGCTATTGAGTTTTACCCTTCTACCTGTAAGGGATAGCTAATGCACTGTTAAAAAGCTCTTTAGCAGGAGCATTTGAAAATGTAGTTTTGTGCTGATGCTAAACTTTAATAACTAAGGTTTTTTTTCCATGTTTTTTAAAAGCCTGACAATAATGGCTCCATAATTACTGAACTAATGTTATCAATTCCAACAGATATCACATTTATTAAACAGAAAATGCTATGTTGCTCTTCATCAGTTAGAAATGTGTGTAATTGAAATATGAAAATGAAGTCTGTTGGAGTATGTGATTCATCATAAATTCTGCAAGCCCTACACTAACTCTCCTTTTCCTAATTAAACTGTCAAATTGAAATCTTATAATTAATGCAACCACATGCCTTACACTAGGTTTTCCACCCTCATGTAAAGCTCAATTCAGCAGAAACTTTGCAAGAGCCTTCTCTAGGAAGAACGCAATTCTTTGCTCTTCTGATCTTTTGAGCAGAAATCCTGGTCCCCTTGTCCCCCCACAGAATATTGTGTAGCACTAGGTTTCTGTTCTCTGCATGGTTAGCAGTGGAGTGGGCTGATGGGTATGTCAGATTGCTGGTAATCCCTGCTCTGAGTTTTTCCTGGTGAGTCAGTAGAGAGGAAGTTGAGAGCAGGAATGATTCCTTCCAGCAATGTGTATTTCTACCACGACTAGGCTTTTATCTTTTGTGGCTAAAATTTAGAGACTGAGGTGAATTCTTTCCTGGTTAGAGCTTTGAGAACATAGAGTTTCACCTTTGTTTTGTAATACCTGATGGCGAAAGTGATTGACAGGAAGTTATTTTATACTCAGGGTATAAACATAGACAGGGTAAGTAACTCTTACACTGGACAGAGTATCTGTACTGAATTCTTCTCTGGTGAGGACGTATTTTAGTGATAGCTTACTTAGAACTTATTTCTGCATATCTCTGTTCAGTCCCTTCGATGGTAAAAATACTTCATTTCTTATGTTAGCTCTGATTCATTGGTAGTTGCTGCCTGGGTTATCATCTTAAGAAGGATTGTGTATTTATCTCCAGCACAGCTGGGCAGTAGCGCTGGGATAGATTAGCAATGTCTGACACGGTGAGGCAATAGGTAAGCGCAGCTAAGTGATGCTTAGTTCCATCCCTGGGATTGGCAAGTCCTTATAGATGCCTTTGTCAAATGCGTTTTTATCATCTGTGATGTCTCTAGTCTCTTAGTTTTTTTCAGATTCCATCTCTGGTCAAACTTGAACTTGTCTTAGAAACAGATTCTCTATTTAGTTTTTGAATTTAATAGTCACATACTTCTGATCACCTGGATTTGTCTTTTTCTCATTTTCTATAAAACAATATGTTACTCACTGATCTCAGCTTCTGCAGAGATACAGTGCTCCTCATTCTTTGGTTCTGTTGCATCCATAAGCCTAGTTACATTTTTAAAAATATCTACTTCTTAAATTTATAAATATACTCATTATTCCAATCTAAATAAGATAGCTAGTATACTACTTGTTGGTATATTCAAGGGAGGCAGAAAAGGTGGGGCATTTCTGAAGAGTCACAAAGTATCTACGTCACAGTTCACCTCAGTCTCTCTCTATTAGGGATCATGTGAATGTCTAGAACTATGCAATATGCTAGCAAGTGGGACTGACTAGAGGCAATCCAGTGAAAAGAGGCTTTCTCTTTTTATTCTATAAATGTTTTACACAGGCCTATATTCCTTTTGTAATTTTTTCAACAATGAATTTTGTAAATATCATACCATTACATGCACAAATGTATATATCCTGCATGTCAGCTAGGATGTCTGTATTCCTTATAATCGAGACAAGATATTCTTGAACCTCTGTTATTTGGCTTATAGAAAGGGCATGTCACTGCTAAGATTTCTGAGAATTACTGATAGGTGCATATTTTCATGGCTCCGGATCCCTTGCTCCTTTTGCTTTTTTTCTCATTTCTTTTTATCTTCTAGCGGTTTCTTTCTTATTTCTGCCCTGGCTCCAATCCTAGCATGAAGCTCGGACCCTTTCCTTAATTTGCACACACATACACACACACATGCAAGCACACACACACACACAAAGTTTTTGTATAGAGATGTTTTTGAAAGTTTGAGAAGGTGGAGTATTTGACACCACGGCCGCATAAGCAATTTAAAATGAAATTACTATAATTCCTAGGAGTCCATTGGCCATATTGGCCAATGTTGCTCTGCCTTTCTATTTTTTCTCTTCCAGTAGTAAATGTTTTACTCCCCGGAGGGAAAATAAATTCTGTGATTTTATTATATAGAAACTGAAACTGAGAGTTGAGTTTTTGTTTGCCTGTGAAAAGCTACAGTACCGTACTTTGTTGCCAGGCCTCTGCTGAACAATGGGTTTCATTTCCATCTCTGGGTTTCATCCTTTCTTTCGTTCACACAGTATAGAGATTATATTTAGCTAGACCTAGGCTTTGGTTTGGGGTTTTATATTGATATTTATTAATGTGCACATATATGTATTTGTAAAACATATACAAATAAATACAGGCTTTCTGTGTGTATGTGGGGGTATATTTTCTTTAGCCATTCACATTCGCATTCACATAGTTTCACTACTAGCAACAATGATGTATACACATGTTACTGTGTAGTTTTCTTGGTGGATAGATGCCTATAAGTACAATTAAATTTTCGATAGATAATATTATTCAGATTTCCAAAACAGATGTTTCAAATTATAATCCAATAATCTAATGTACGAAAATCTCCACTTCCCAGAGCATTGCCAACCATCGATATTTTCAAATTAAAACATTTTTTGTTAATCCACTAAGGGAAAAATGGTATCATTATTTTTCTCACTGTTTTGTGAAAATGAGTTATGTGCTAAGAATGTCAGCTGATTTTTATGCATTTAACATTGCAAATATTTTCTTCAAAAATTCACATTTTTTATATTGTTTAAAGTGTATTTTACATTCCAGAAATTTTAGATTTCATTTAGATACAAGGGGAAATAGTCTACCACTAATTTTCTTGGAGATTTCAGATATGACTGCAAAAGCCCTCTTCACTTTCTACTACTTTATTCTAATTCTTTTATAAATTAGTTTCATAAGTGTGGATTTTTAATCCTTATCAAATTTACTTTTGTGGATGGCGTGAGGTAGGAATCTAACTTTATTTTTTTTCTAAATAAATGGTCAGTTATCTGAAAACCATTTACTAAGGAACCATTTATTAAAACTGATTTGAAATGCCATGTTTTCCATATGTTGAATAGCCATATATATGAGGATTAATTTCTGTATTCTATTCTGTAGCTTTTAAAATATTTTGATATTTTATGGCTGGTGCCTCTCATTATATTTCTTTTTCAACTACTTTCATGCTGTTTTCCAAATCACTATCATGTATCCAGTGATTTTCTTTTTGGGCACCTTGGCTGTTTTCAACTACCCATTCTCTGCCACACAGGTTTGGCTCAGGCTATGTCTACAAATACGTAATGTTGCATTTTCTCTCCAAATTTCATGAAGAGATGAAAAGAAGAAACTTCCATCATTTTAAACTTGTGGTAAATCTTTTTACCTCTGAACAAATGCCATTTCCTTTGCATACATTTTCATTAAAAGCATATTAAACAAATAGTATTCTCGTTAGAAAACAGGAGTTTATATGCTTGTGCAAGGACATAATGGTAGCCTGTTTTTTCTTTCTTTCAGTTTTCTTAAAATGAAAGTAATGCATGTCATTTTCAAAAAGTGCGTGTATGCAAAAAATTAAATTAATGTACAAACCCATCACGTAGTGATAACTATTATAAACTTTTTGATGCATAAATTTTCCTCTTCTATATATGTTTATACACATTTTAATATTATTTTGCAAAAATGAGCCCATAATGTACATATTATTTACTGCTTTTTCACTTAATATATTGTGAACAGTTTAATGAAATTAACAATTCCTTTCAAACATTATATTGATGCCCTCGTATTGATGTGTCATGATTGGTTTAACCACTTCACTATGTGGGGATTTATAATTTGTTTTCATTTAGTTTTAATACGATAAAATACACTTCAATAAACAACTTTTAGCTAAAGTTTGTGTGCATTTATGATTATGTCCTTTGTGAATTCATTAGCAGAATTGTTAGAGCAAACACGTACATTAAAAAAATTGTTATATTTTGCCATATTATCCTCAAGAAACCACAACTAAGGTGACATTTA
Organism: Pteropus medius; assembly: GCF_902729225.1. Taxonomy (NCBI): domain Eukaryota; kingdom Metazoa; phylum Chordata; class Mammalia; order Chiroptera; family Pteropodidae; genus Pteropus; species Pteropus medius. The sequence goes on along the minus strand of NW_024346062.1, from coordinate 9,264,557 downwards.
TATCTCTACACAGAAAAAGCAATGTTCTTTAGTTCCTGTGTGTGCAAGAGGATAGACTTCATATGACTATAATCCCAACTAGGCTTCTTAGAGAGAGCGCAGAGAAGGTATGCTGAAAATAGAACTAAAAACTGTGGACATTTCTGCAGTTCACACTCTTCGAACTGTTCTGTCTCAGCATGGTAGTCTGTCCAATATTTAAGTGGAGTGACATAAAAATACTTGTTGGTTGGTGGCCAATTTTGGATAATGTTAGATGGGAAGTGATTCTCAAAGGAGAGATTATGGGAGGAAAAAAGGAATAATCATTTTCTCATGAGACTCAGGAAAATGCTAATGCTCTCTGATAAATGAAAATGCTATCCATGTATATTCTGCTGGAATAAGTTGGAATAGACTAGAAACAGACCATGAGTTATTATCTGTTTCTAGTCTATTCCAACTTATTCCAGCAGAGTGATTCAGAATATAGTGAATGTAGTCAGAGAAGGTGTGTTCTAGGCTTGGCTCTGCCATTTACTGTCTGTATCAACTTGAACAAATGATTTTCACTTTTCTGAGTCTCAGTTTCTTTAGCTAGTTCTCAGATTTAACCCATTTCCCATTTGCTCTGAGAATACTTGACAGTGGCACTTGTGGCTGCAGCATTTATCCCAAGATAACTCGTGGATTACAGTCCTAACCTCACTCCCAAAGTTTGCCACAAAATATCTCACTTTTATTATTATTTTTCTCATTGTTCTAGTATAGTGATAGTCTTTGGAAACAAATTACATCATTGTATTTATAGCATTCTGTTCTTAGTAGTGGTATTTCCAGTTACAAAATATAGTAATTCTTGATCACTGAAAATGTTAAATCCTAGAAAACATATCATTCCAATTGTGATGTTAACATCGTTCTCGAACAGTTGATAGCAGAAGATTCATTTGATGAATCCGATTTATGTATTCATTTCTGTTACATTAAGATTAGAAACAAGTTGTTTAGAAGTAACTCTAAGAACAGGTTTTATATTTTATTTTCACATTGAAAACCAGTCAGATTTGCTTTAGCCTCAAGGAGTGTGTTTATGTAAAATTAACAGTGGCAGTGAGCTGCACTTTTTTTTTTTTCATTGGGAAATGAGTTAAGTGAGGTAATTCATGTAAGCTCTTTGGATAGTGCTTGGCAAATAATAAATGTTCAGTAACTGTTAATATCGTTATTAACTAATGATGGAGTGGAAAAACAGATTTTCTGGTGTCACAGAGTAGATAGGAACAATACCTCTTCCACTACTAGTGGTTTTAAGTTTTACTGGACATTTTTCTTCTCCTCTTCTTCCTTTGGCATCTGCTGAGTAAACCAAGTAAGAGGATAGGAGGGAGAAAGAGAAATCAGCTATGACAGAATTATGATATAGTCAGCTTTTTATTTGGAAGGTAAACTGCTTATATGGACAGACAGGTAGAGAATATTAGCTGGATGCAGAGGAGTAGAAAAGAATGAAGAATGTATTTATATACACTTGTATTAATTTGAACTATTTTATGTAAATGTATCAATTTGTGTTAATCTTGTATTGCTCACTATTCCTTAGCCAATGGAGCCCATCTGAGAAATCCAACTATGTTTAGTTCTTATTTGAGTTATTGTCCATGTATTCGAAATTGATATTTTCAACTCTGTACTGTCAGAATTTTGATGCCCATTCCACTCTCATTTTTACTAGCCTATTCTTTTGAGGCCAAGAGAGTCTTAGGTTCACCCTAATTATTTCCAGTTTTAATTTAAATCTGTTTTCTTTTTTTTTCTCTCTTCATGGACAGATAAAAGCTTGACATTTTCATGATAAGAATGTATTCATATATGTGAAAACAATAATTAACTAATCTGTCAGGTCTCTATATGGTAGACTAAAAATCTTGATCCCTTTAACCTTTCCTTTCTGTTCATTTGTGAAAGAATTGTCTTAAAGTGCTTTCAGACTTTGTATCTTCCTCTTTACTTGAACTTTCATCTCTTGAACTTAGCATTTTGGTCAAAAAGGGTGTAATTTTCTTACTCTAGGCCACGATATGATTTAATTATAATAAAGTTTAACAATAATGTAATGATTACAGACATCAACACAAACTCAAGGATATCTCTTTAACATTAACAATTGGTCATTTATTTAATACACAGTTATTATCTACTATGTGCCAGGCTAGGTGCTAGGCAGATAATGTTAACTATGACATAATAGTCTGTACTTCACGTAGTTTACATTCTAGTGGACAAAAGACAATAAACAGAAACAAGTAAGATACATAATATAACTTGAGGATAAGGATAAGTGACCTAAAAAAATAAAGCAGGATATGATGATAAAAAATGGAGGAAGTTTAGGGACTATTTTTACAAGGGTGGTCACATAAGAAATGATATTTTATAGAGAGCAAAATTATGTTAAGGAGCTGACCATATAAAGATCTGGGGGAGAGCATTTCAGCCGTAAGAAAGAAGTGAAATGCTCAGAGGTGGAAGAGCTTCACATGACGCAGGCCAGTGGGACTTTCAATGGGAATGAGGTAGACAGTGGTGCCCTCCGAGTTCAGATAGGTTACTGGGACCAGGTCAGAGGGCATCTAGAAGATGATAATACTGAGTTTGGATTTTACTCCAGGTGTGATCAGAAGCCACTGCACATAATTGTTGGACAGCGTTGCGACACAATGTTTTAAGAAATCACCGCTGTGTGTGGAAATAGACTATTGGAAGAAATAGCAGAAGTAGAGAAGTGTGTTGACAACATAGTTTCTCTTATGCTTCATAAATAGCTTTTCAGTTAGTATGTCTTTTTTTCCCTTTACCTCAGAACATAAAGAGTCTAAAAGAGGATACCTTTAGAATGCTGTGTTGTTGCAGGTCTTAAATAGTGACATAAAGTGTCAGCACAGAGCATTCTCATTGGTCAGGTATAAGTTTCATTGCAAGGTCCAGGGAAGCTTGGCCTTACGGATAAGCTTCAAAGTGGTCATAGAACTCATTTATTTTTTCTGAGAGATAATTTCATTTATCCTGTGCTCAAAGAGTATTGAAAACTAGAGTAGATATGGAGTGAAATAAAATCATTGAAAGGTGAAAATAAAATAATTGAAAGGTGAAGGAAGAAGTCATAAGCAAAATAAATAAATATGTTGATGATGCAATTTGCAATTTATTAAAATATGATAGATTTAAGTTTGATACGTTTGTTCTTTGCAAATTTAGGTTCTTAAATTTAGGTTTCTTCTTATATAGAGGCAATGGTTCTTGAACCTGTACCCAAGTCTAGTATTCTTTAATCTTTTATTTTCAGCCTTCCACTGAAACAAACAAACAAACCCTGAAATAACGGCTTAAATTATTATTGTTATTGTTAGTATTAAAGTATTATTGTTAGTATTTTAAGAATATTAAATCTACAATTTTTATCACAAATATGCTCACTATTTTATATACATCAAAGTGAAATTAACTACCCTTAGACAGCTTAGAAATCTAACCCCATATAATATTTTTCTCCTATGGTCAGGCACTGAGCTCAAAAACTGATTTACAAATGTGTTTTTGGATTTCAAGCTACTTGCAAAGATGAAGACTGACCGTATTGTGTGCACTACACATAGGAAACTTGAAGTACAGAAAAAGAATTGAGTGGAGTTGATCAGGAGCAATGAAGTATATAATGCATGTTTTTAGTAAGAAATGGTTAATGTTTCCTCTGCTTTCACTTGAAGCTGACTCATCTGCTGCTTGATATTTACTGGGACTAGAGGAGCTTTTTTTAAAACCTTTTGAGCAAGTTGGCTCTGTATACAATTATGCCCTAAAATGGAGCCCTTAAGCTGTGTTTTGAGGGGTAAAAATAATCACAGCAGAACAAAAGTGATTCACCTCTCACTTTGCCAGAGAAAAGCAGACAAAAAGAAAGAGAGAATGAAAACATATTTTGACCATTGAGAGACAGGCTTGTTGGAAGCAGCACATTCAGTCTCAAGATGTTTGTGTGCCCCTTTGCTTCTTCACTACACATCAATCTTGTTAGCATGTATCCAGGAACCTGTCTATGTATTTTTCTTTAATGATTTACTTTTCATCTCTTAAGAAAAGGAAGTCCATATTTTCCTCAGTTCTGGCCATTGGTGGAAGTCACTTCACCATCCTGAGCGATGGAAGTTTCTTCCTTGGCAATGTAGCGTCCAGATTCCACAAGGCTTTTACCTCCCTGGACAGAGGGACGTTGTTGCTGAGTAGGCCCTACTGTACATATTGCTACAATTACACTGGATTAAATGGCAGTGTAATCGCATAATAAGTTTACTTGGCTGAGGAACAAAATGCAACTTGTAGAGAACTGTGATTTCCCAAAGGCCTAACAAAGCAGAGAAAGCATTTGAATAGTGGAAACAGAAGCGAGGAGTGTTTTATTGCACAATCCTTGGGGTAGTTATAACTCGCTGATAAATAAAAGTGTTTTGAATTATACTCTTCATCAGGAAGCTGCTGCTACCCATTTTGAAGTTTGATTTAAGTTATTCTTTCATTTGTTACTAAATGGTAATAGACCAACTTCTTATTGCTATAACTTTTAAAAATAAACATCCCCTTTCCATATGTCTATTGGTCATCTATATGTCTTCTTTGGAGAAATGTCTATTCAGGTCCCCCGCCCATTTTTTAATTTGATTGTTTGTTTTTGGTGTTGAGTTGTATAAGTTCTTTATAAATTTTGGATATTAGCCCCTTGTTGGATATACACTGGCGAATATCTTCTCCCATTCAGATGGTTGTCTTTTCATTTTGTCGATGGTTTCTTTTGCCGTGCAAAAACTTTTCAGTCTGATGTAGTCCCATTTGTTTATTATTTCTTTTGTTTCCCCTGCCTGAGGAGATATATCAGAAAAAATATTACTAAGAGTGATATCAGAGAAGTTTACTGCTTATGTTTTCTTCTAGTAGTTTTATGATTTGGGATCTTACATTTAAGTCTTTAATCCATTTTGAGTTTATTCTTATATTTGGTGTAAAAAGTGGTCTTGTTTCATTTTTTTGTGTGTATCTGTTCAGTTTTCTCAACACCATTTGTTGAATAGACTGTCTTTACCCCATTGTATATTCTTGCTTCCTTTGTCAGAGATTAAATGACCATATAGGCATGGGTTTATTTCTAGGCTATTTTTTTCCATTGATCAATGTGTTTGTTTTTATGCCAGTAGCATGCTCTTTTGATTACTATAGCCTTGTAGTTATCTGGTAGCATGATACCTCTAACTTTATTATTTATTATTTCTCAAGATTGCTGTGGTTATTTGGGGTCTTTTGTGGTTCCATATAAATTTTAGGATTATTTGCTAAGTGCCCATCAGTAGGCAATTGGATAAAGAAAATGTGGACATATATGGAATATTACTCAGCCATAAAAAGAATGAAATCTTACCATTTGCGACAACATGGACCTAGAGAGTATTATGCTAAGTGACATAAATCAGACATAGAAAGACAAATACCATACAATCTCACTTATGTGTAGAATCTAAAGAACAAAACAAACAAACAAACAAAACAGAAACATTTATAGTTACAGAGAACAAACTGATAGTTGCCAGATAGGATGGGGGTTGGAGGGCTGGGTGAAAGCGGTGAACATATTAAAAAGTACAAATCGGTAATTACAAAATTGTCATGGGGATGTAAAGTACAGCATAGGGAATGTAGTCAATAATATTGTAATAACTAAGCATAGTGCCAGGTGAGGCTAATTGGGGGATCACTTCATAAATTATGTAAATGTGTAACTACTATGCTGTTCACTTGAAACTAACATAAAATAATTTAATATTGACTATAATTGAAAAACAAACAAACGAACATCCCTTTGCAGGCCTTGCATTGTTTTCTGCCTTTTTTTCCTTTCTAGTTCTTTCTTTCTTTCTTTTTCTTTCTTTCTTTCTTTCTTTCTTTCTTTCTTTCTTTCTTTCTTTCTTTCTTTCTTTCTTTCTTTCTTTCACTGAAGAAATGATTTAAATTTTTTTACAACAATCACAATGCAGGTACAAATTGAATAACTTTCATAAAATAATGTTAGTTACACCTAAAAGATACCAACTATAGTTACGTTGTCTTTGGAGTGTTTTAGAAGCCAGCTGTGTGCACATACTCTGTCTCTCACCCCTGAGCAGTGGGCAGTAAGCAATGTGCTCAGTGCACAGAACTCCTCAATGCCAGTTGCTAACATCAAAGTGTACACCAAAAAATTGAGGGGGTAGAGTGTGGTATCAAGTAGATACCAAATCCTTATCCAATATGTACTTTACATAAGTAGATAATTTCTCCCCTAAGAATTATTAGGAATAATATTTGAGAGTTGGAGATTATTTTTCATCATTGGGTTCTGATTTAGGAGCTTTGTTGAGGAAGCTCTGGAATAGCCAGAGATGAGATTTTTAGCTTTGATTTCTGACAATAGTTAACCATGGAGAAATGTATTCAATTTATATGGTCTTATCATATATTCTCTTTTCCATGGCTTAGGAAAAATGCAGATCTTATTTCTTTAATATTAACTGTATTAATTCTGGTTATCATTACCTGGGATCACTGTCTTTTGCTTAAATGAAAATCTGCTGTTTCATAGAGAAATGTTTCTTTATTAGAAACTATACTAACTTTAAAGAAACTATACTAATAAAGAAACTCAAAAAATTAGCTTGCTATGACAGTTTTTTTGACAAATATATTTTTCATAAACCTTGTCCAAATATCTGTTGTAATAGGAAGAAAGATTCTAAGGAAAAGAGTTGATATCTTCTCTTCAAAAGTTTTTCTATGCTGATAAAATAACTTTTATTTTCTTTGAAAATCCATGCTTTTACACAATTAGCAGTTTCAGAATTAATCTTTGTTTTTCATTTTCTGTAAGTCAAAACACCATATGAGGTGAGCTTTTGCAGGAAAAGAAAATAAAAGGAAGGAAACAAAAAGACAATAATTTTCTCCTTCAGCACATTCTCTTTTTACTTAAACATTTGTGGAAATGAGAATGTGTCTGTGTTTGGAGCATCAAGCTTCAGTTATTATGGCTTTATGCTGTAAGAACCTGCTCCAAAACCTGCTCTCTGTGTAGCAGCTCAGATGGAAAGACCAAAAGTGTGTAATTCTGCTGGCTCAGCTGCAGGACAACACCATGGAAGACTTCAGACTAAGAGTTATCATGCCAACCTCAGGGATCACCAGGCTTCCAAAGACCAATTGCTATGATTCTGTGTTAAAATTTAAATAACGTTTTGGATGTGCCACAAAATGTCTCCTCTATCTGCCTCTTTCCCTCTTCCTTTTTTTTCTTATATGCACCCACACACTTTTTACCTTTCTTATGAAGTATTATCTTCTAGAAAGAGAATAGGAAATTGTTCAAGATACATTTTAACATTCTGTGAACAGCAAGCAACTTGGACTTAGGGGATACTCACCTTACTGATTCTGTAATCTATAAGTCAGATCTAGATACGTGATAAAGACATCTCCGGCTATATGTTTATAGACAAATTTCTATCAACCAGAGTTCTCTTTCCTTGAAATATAATAGGCAAACATTTTTTATTCCGGTAAATATGTTCGACACTTTAATTTAGAGAGTTTCATGTAGGAGGAGTTGCTGCTGTTATATCAGGTCATTGTATCTCCTCAAGTATCAGGATGATGACAGCCTTAAGGTCCACATGAGCTCGGCCCTGCTTACATTTGTGTGCATGTCTAGTGGTCCTCATAAACATAGCATGTCTTAAAGAGAACTAATTCGCCACTTTCTCGCCTCAGTTAGTTTTCTTCATTCTGCCCTATCTCAGAAAATAGCACCACTGTTTGCCATCTTTCATTTTTGCCTTTTCCTCAACGCTCATATATAATACATTGGCATGTCTCTTTGATTCTATCTAAAATGGGAATTTAAATGTGACGACCTTTCTTTATTTCCATTACCATGACCCTGGTCCAAGCCTCTGTCATCTCTCTCCTAGACAAGAAGAGGCTTTTAACAAGTATCCTTGTTGTTGTTGTTTTTTTTTTAACTTGCAGTTCCCTTATTTAACTTTCTTCAGAGACAGATCAAGCCATTTTCCATCCAATGACCTCTCATTACTCCTAAGATAAAACCAGCTCTTCCCCGTAGCCTTCTAAGTCCTGCATCATCTAGCTCTTTCCTGTCTTTCCTGCGCATGTTCCTCTAACATACCAAGGTCATGTCAGTGTTTGACAGCATTGTCTTCTCTTCCTGGAATACTCCTTCCTAGCTCTTCGTGTGGCTGGCTCATGTGGCTGGCTCCTTCTTTCATCATTTGTGAATTACTTTAAAAGCTACTCCTTAGAGATCATTTCATGCTACCTATCTAAAACTCCATCCAAAGGGCTCCACTTAAAGTCCTTCTCTCAGTGTCAATCTCGATCACTTCGCTCTGTTTTCTTTCCTGTATAACTCTTATACAATTTATTGTTATGTGTTACTTATTGATGACCTCCCCACTATGAAGTAAGCTTCATAAGAACAAAGACTTTGCCTTTCACCATTGAATATCCAGTGCTGTGAACAGCGTCTGGCACAAAGCAGATGCTCACTAAATATTTGTTGAATCAATGTTGCTATAATGAATAAAATTTCATATTTTGGGATATAACGATGAAATTTATAAAAACATTAGTTTTCTTATAGTTTAAAAAAACTCATACAAAACTGATAACAATTATAATACTTAAAAACAAATACAATAATTCCTCTCTGTATAAGTATAATTATACTTGCCTCTAAATGCAAATAAAATAGCAAAACTCATCAAACTTAATCACTCATTCAATTCTAGAATTTAAGAATGAAAAATTATTTTCTGGTTTTAAAGAACTTAATTAGTATACAAGCTTATTAAGCTTCAAGTATTCAAGAGTAAGCCAATAATTCATCTCAACAAAGATCAAACTAAATATGTGAACCAAATTTCATTATTTATATTTGTAAGAGCTACTATTACTTGAATTATTTCTTTATCGAAAGCTTAACATCTATCATTTTGTTTGAGTTTCACAACAGTACTGTGAGTTTTTCATTATTATTTCCATTTTGCAGATGAGAAAGCTGAGATTAGGTAATCTATCAAGGTGCCACTGTTCATAAGTAATAGAAGCTTGAAAAAATTGAAACCCAACATTCTTGTAAAAAAGTTTGAGGTCTTCATCTGCTCTTTTAGTGTCTGTTTTTTTTTTCCCCCCTACGCATCTTTATCACGTGATAAACTTGCTGATCAAATGAACCCTTGACATGGCTTTTTAAAAACAGCATTAAATTGTGCTTAAGTTTGCACTTAAGATGCAGGAAACAAACTTTGGCAGCATATCAGAATATACTCCTACCCCATTCCTAGCTGTGGCTGGTTCCTCCTATCTTGGAGGCTGGAATTTTGATCAAATTGGATGATAGGAGATACATATATCCTTCAATAACTGGTCAGAATAATAAATGTCCAGAACTGGCATGGGACACTGTGTAGGAAGCACCATAAATTTCATGCCGAATCAGCTAAGAAGGCAAGCTGAGGCCAAAGAATCACAGCTGTCATTTGGCTGTGGGAAAGAGTTCAGAGGTCCCTTCTACTGTTCATTCCCATGAACTTGAGGTTCTCAGAGGGGTACTCCAGGAGGCGATGCTCCATTTCTGTGGTAATGTGACCCAGAATATGACAGATTGCTAGTAGTTCACCAACAGGTTATGATAAAAGTTCAAACCTGATTTATTTCTTTTGCTCAAGATTGGCTGTATTTTTACATATGTACTACCACATGTATGCAGCTTAACAGATCTAACAGAAGCCAGTCCGAACTAATATTTTATTCTCTAGAAAAATTCATAGAAATTATGAAACATAATTAAATATTTCAAGTTTGTAAATGAAAGTGACTTCCACTCATGAATGTAATTTTTTATTTATGTTAAGTTTCAAAAATTAATTTAGGAGAAATTTCTTTTGTCATGGAAGGATATGACTTAATCCTCATATGGAATATTAAAGATGATCATGAAAATGGAACTCTGCCATATGCAGAGGTCTGGTATTACTGTCAAGATTTTTTTGGGCTCCATGGTTTTGAAATATTTGATTAGTTTAGGAATGTCATGATTGACAATTTGTGATAAAATCTTTGTGATGGTGAGAAATTTGATGATGATGAAAGTAGTAATGATGATAATAAAAATAAAACAATAACTAACATTTATCAAGTCTTAATGCATGTCAGATACTGTTCTGAGTGTTTTGTATTTATTAATTAAAAAAGAATTCTTATAACAATCCTATAATATAGGGACTATTCTTATCTTCATTTCATAGGTGGTAAATTCAAGCACAGGGAGGTTAAGTAATTTGCCCAAGCCAAACAGCTAAGTTGTGATTACAAAAGTTATTTGGTGATAACTGTGATAAAGGAAATGATTTTGCTATTATTCTATCAAGAAAAGAACATGTGAGAGGACACATTTAACAGAGAAAGAAAGTTAAGAATGCTAGTGTTGCCACTAGATTTTGCTAAATAGTTGATGTCCTTTAGGCCAGAAGACATAGTTGACAGAAGATAAAGAAAAAGTAAAAAACATTTTTTCCACATTTTTATTGCATTTTTATTAAGTCCTTTAGGTCTTGATATAGTATATCAAATGTAAAAATATACCCTTTATTTACATCTTGTTTTGTGGCCCATTTTTAAAAAGCCACTGGGTCTGGCAGAACCAAGAACTTGTTGATTTGGGGAGGAATAGAAACAAGAAAGGTGCCAAATTCTCCAGAGCAGTGGTTGACTTATTTTGATGTTGTCTTCCTATTAGCATACTTTTTTGTACTGTTTCAGAATTGAAGCACTGGGAAAATGTTGACTTTTTAATGCTACTCCAATGGAAGAATGCATAACAGCAAAAATTTGAGTGTAGTTTCTAGCAAATAGTTTGAAAATCTAATACAGTGTCAAATGAAAACAAACTTCTTGGTCTTTAAATTAGAACAATAGTGAGAGAATCAGAAACAGCTGTGGCACTTCAGGAAAAAAATACTCGGCTGTAGTGTGCAGGGTTGATGTTGAACTGTAAAAAAGTTGTCATTGGGTTTTATTACATGCTAGCTAATTAATAATAATGAATTTTATTTTTTTTGTACATTTTGAACATATTTCACAATGAACAGGCAGACTACTTTGGGTGCATACCTGTGGTAACCTTGGCTTCTGAAATAGTTACTCTCTTATTCTGTAAAACTTGGTATAGGGGAGACTCTCTTCTCTTTAAGCCAATAACTGGCTTGATTTGTATGCTATCTCATCATTATTATTTAATTCTTCCATCATATAAAACTTCTCATTTTCCCATTTCTCATTAATAATGCCTACATTAACTGAGCATTGTGGGACCGAAAAATTAAGTAAAGAAACTTATATACTCCATGACTGGATAATTATTTTAGAATTCAAATAAATGTTGGCCACATTGTTCCAACCACCATGGTGAACATGATATCTCTCTGTCTCTCCAAAGCTAAGTCGCTCCTTTCTATATTTTATTTGTATATTTACTTGTATTTTTTAATATTTATATCTCTCACTAAACAGGCCTTGGAACAGCAAATAGTCAATTGGTATTTTGGGAAAGTGTTTATTGAAAATGTCATGGGGCTGTTTTTGCTGTATTTCTGTATACACATCTGTATATATGGTCGGGAATATATGTGGCTTTCTAATTTCAAAAACCACTTGTGGAGGTGTGGGTACCATGGTTAGAGTTTTGGGATCTAGATGAGTAGATAGACACCTCAAAATCATCAATTCTCTACTTTTTCTCTGGTGTCAGGGCTGTACCCATGTTTATGGTAGAGATGACATGGCTACATTTATTAAGATACAGAAAGCTTTTATTTTCCTGGACTTCTCCAGCAAAACCACAATGATACCTTAGAAGGAGACAGCCCCTCACCCCTCACCTCAGCTGCTCTTTTATTCACCACAGTCTAGGGACACCCTTGATCCCTTCTGCCAATTAAGTAAAAGGTATAATTGTTCTTGTTTACTTATCTTTTGAAAAAAAAATTAGAGAACTTTTCTAAAATAAACCCAAAAGCTAGTCTATAAACACCTCAAAAACGTTATGGAGCTTCTTGGTAAAACAGGTTAAATCAGAGCTATATTTGGTGTTGAGACTAATACTGTAACATAGAAAAATTAACATTTCAATATTTTGAAGTTGATATATAATTAAAGGTTGAAGAAAAGAAGGAAAGAGTCACCAGAGTTAGGCAGAAGTCAGAGAAAAACAGTTCAGACAGTAATTGTCGAGCAGTTCTTTTTCCTTTTAACTTGCAGGAGCGTTAAAACTTCAAATGAACCAAAAACACTTTCATATTTTTGCCCCCTTGGTTTCTGAGGCTGAACACTTCTAAATCTTTACAAGTCACAAAGTATATTCAATGCTCTCAGTTGGTCTCTGAAATAAGTTGGTTATTTATTTATTTACTTATTTATTTTATTTTATTTATCTATGGCAATTCTACATCCATGAAAATAAATCTCTATCATCCTCTCAATTGGAAAAAATTTTAAAATAGACAAAAGCCAAGATCAATTATTGACAAATATGGCACATTAAAGAGAATAACATATATATGTAGGCTAGAAATAATTTCTATAATGTAATTAGAATAGAATAAAACTGGGAAATTTAGGACATTGCCAAGAAAAATAAACCAATAGTGAAAAATGTGGCAAGAAGATAACTGTGATGGTGTTAATAATTAAAACCTACTAATAAGCCCCTGCAAATCAGGACATGTGATCAGTTGGGTGGAGACTAGATGATCTTTACTTTTGCTTAGCAAGAGAAAGTGGGAGCTAATAATATTTACAAATTTTGAGGTGGATATAATATTCATATTGACTAGAAATAAAGTGTTTTCAAGTATACTTACACATTTAGTAACATCTTTTAACATAAAAAGCATTTAATGACATTAATTACAATTGGTCCTATCCATTTATTAAAAAAAAAATCCACTAAGGAAGCTGAGTAGTTATTTGTTAAAATGAAAAATGTGCATTCAGATTTAAATTTTACTTCATAGAGTAATCATTTAGTTGCTAGGGAAAGATTAGATGTTCGTTAAAAATAATTTTGATAATTTTGTAGAAAAGGTACTTAATCCAAATGCTGTGAATTTTAGATGAAAAGCTATTTGAAACACAAGTGTTATAACAAATGCAAAGGCCTATACTTATGTTATTTTTTACAATGTTTATCTTACTATTTCGTATTTAACTAATTCCACTATTGCTTATATTATAAAAATTTTTTTCAATTAAAAAAATTCATTTTAGAAAAACTGAAAAATAGAGAGAAAATAATTTAAAAATCACCTCAGAGGAATAATCACCTCACTTGTGAAATTTTTTATGTTCTTACTCTCTCCTATGTATATACATATGTAAATAGGCCTATATGTATGGTTTTTTTTACATAGTTCACCTTACATCATGTATGAAAGCTGTTCTTTTAAACTATAAAACATTCTCAGACATTTCTTACATTTTCTTTCTTAATAAATAAAATCTAGGAAGAACAGATAGAAATAATGTTTTGTACATATAGATTATCTATTATTTTTGGGTAGAATTGTAGGACTTCAGACAAGTCAAGGTGGCTAATCTGAAATTCTTCAATAGTCCAACCACTTAAATCAGTACCCAATAACACTGAAGAGTTGAAAAGTTTACATTTTTAGGTCAACTGGCCTAGATTCCAGTTTATTGTGTGGAATTCTTTTGTCATTCTTGGACACTATTAATAGGGTGTTTCTTCTTCATATGCTGTGGTGTCATTTACGTATTTGGCTTTCCGACCATAGAAGACTCTTTGGATTATAATGAGAGTGCGCTGCAGTGGAGCTATGAACAAACAAGTATAACTTGATTTTACAAAGTAACAAACGTCCTGCTAATAGTTATAGTCAGTGCAGTAATTACAGCTCTTGTTTTTGATCCAGTTACTGGTTTTCACTTTTATTTTATTTTTTTGCATAAATCATTGCCTGTGAAAATGAAGTTTTCTATCATCCAGTACTAGAACTACTTCTTTATAACTTATGACAAAAATGTGCTCAGCGAGTTTCTGGGTAGTAACTGTATATGTGTAATGGGGATCTGAAAGAAAGTCAGGAATACATCTATTAATTGGGACAAGAAGGCTCCATTCACATAATAAATAAAATCTGAAAATGAGGTCAAGAAATCTGAGGTTTAACAGAAGGAAGGTTTATTTGTCATTCCCACAAAGTCTGATGCAATTTGGGGATACTTCATTCTATGACTCCGGGATATGGGCTCCTTATGACTGTGGCTTTATCATCATAACTTTTGGCTTCCAAGGTTGCCACAGAAAAAGCAGAGACGGAAGAGGCATATCAGCCTTTATTTTAGTTGTCTCAGTCCACCAGTGATACACGTCCATCCTTACCTCATAGTCCATTTGCCAAATGAATCACATAGCTTCAACCTAATTGCAAGGGAGGTTAGGAAAATTTGCAGGGTGTATCAGTTAGGATTCAACTAGAGAAGCAGGACCAGTAGTAGATACACATATTAAGAGATTTATTATAAGGAATTGGTTTGCACAATTGTTGGGGCTCGATAGGCAAGTCTGAAATCCAGAGGGGTCCACCAGGATGGGGAAAGCATGAGCAAGCTGGAACTCACAGGCTGAGGCTGAAGCTGTTATCCACAGGAGAACTCCTTTTCTGTCTCAGGGAAGCTTTAGCTCTGCTTTGAAGGCCTTTCAACTGACTGAATCGGGTCCACCCGAATTATTAAGGATAATCTCCATTAGTTAAAATCAACTAATTGTGGCCTTTTCATTACATCTTCAAACTTCACAGCAACACCTAGCTTAGTGTTTGATTGAATTACTGTAGCTAGCCAAGTTGACACATAAAAAACAAAAACAAAAACAAAACGAAACAAAAAACATTGCAAGGAAGCATGTGGAATAATAGGTGAGCTTTATAGGTCTCTGCCAGGATATGAAATCATTATACTAAATCTCATGAGGCATTATTCATTAACAACTACAACAACAAAAAGAAGAGATGTGAAAGAAATAATCAGATTAATGGCCCTGTGAGTTGATGTGCGAGAAGGAAGAGAACCATTATTTAATCATATAATATGTACATTTCCTAATCTAGGCTGAATTAATAGATTATTGAAGACATTTAATTTAAAAAATTTTATCCAATTTTTAGAAACTTGTCAAGAACCAGCAAACACTTCATCATACTAATTTATCCTAACAGAGGTTGTTTTGATATATTAAGTGTGATATTAACTACATTTATATGCACATTGTCCTTGTTTTTTTTTTTTATTCCAACCTATTTTTCTATGCTATTGCTGTTATTGCCTAAGCATTGCATGCATATTTGTTAAATTCTTATTATTAGTTAGTCCAAACTGGCCTATGTCCTTAATCTTAATGCTACAGAATTTAGATTTTACTTGAAGTTTAAATGCTGTCTCTTAATTATCTTCCTTCCTCACTTATGCCTGCTGGCATTGCCTTTACAATCCTCTTTTGCTTCTCATTAGCAGCCCACTGATCTGTATCATCTTCTCACAGCGGCAACAGGCAGGGCAAGATAGCTTTAGTTTAGTAACTTAGATTACTACCAGTTGGTCCTCCCCTTCGCCCAAGTCACAGCTTCTGTCACTGTTGTCAGTGTCACCTTGTAATGGCTGATGGTGTTTCACCTGTCTGCCTGTGCTCTGAAAATAATATTTGCCAAGAGCTGGCCAGATGCTAAAGTGGACAAAATCAAGCAAGTCTTCCATCTGCTGTCTGCATTTGCTGTCTGTATTCACCCTTTGTATTACCTGAGCAGAAAGAGACTCGCTTCCACAGACATTAGTTCTGCCAGGTGAGGAGCCAAAAGCAAGCCCTTTTTGGCCAGGTTGTGCTAAACCTTTCTCTGTTGGAAGTTTCGCTTTGCCAATTAGGCAATAAGTCAGAACTAAAAGCTGTAGAAGACAGACAGTGATGCACAATTAATGAACTTCTTTGTGCCAATGTACAAAAATAATATTTGGGTAGTAAACATTTTAGTTTTAAGGTCAAAGTTATTCCACTTTGGGACTGCTATTAGTTTAGCAAGTGATTCATCAGTCACAGACAGACATGTTTTAGGTGGTCCTGAAGTGAAGTGATTGTGCTAAGCCAAAAGTGTATACTTTTAAAAAAATTGTCTCCTGGGTCAAGATCTCACCTTATTGTAATGTACCAGAATATGGATTTTCTTTGCAGATTAAGACATGGTCTATTGAGTAAGCAATATGTATTTTAAAAATTATCTAAATACCTCTTTATATGCCAACTCTGGTGCTGATTACCAAATGTCTATATCAAGAAAAATAGGCAATTCAGAAATATTAACTTGTGCTATTATTTATGATACACATGTGCTAGTTTGCCCTAAATATAGACATTTGCTATTATCACTATTTGTTACAATTCCAAAGTAGATACCAATGAAATAGAAAATTTTTTTTGATAAAAATGTAAATGCTGAAAAATTCTCATTATCTTTTTGCAGAGTACAGTTCTTAGTTTCCTATTCATATTTCATGTAATAATTTTGGATTAGCCATCTGGTTTGTTGAGGGTTGAAAAATCTGTTTAACACCAACGCAGAATTTTTGTTAAAAAATAAAACAAGTCATGCAGAAATCACAAATGTTTTTCAGGTATTTCACAATGCTAATAATGAATAAATTTTAGAAGATGGCATGTAAATTTACACTTTTATCTTTAGCACCATCCTTTTTTTTTCTATTTATGCAATTTGGATTCACCTGTGGCATGATTTTAAAATGTATTTGTCAGGAATGTGTCAATCGGAATGGTTGAAATATAATAATTCTGACAAAAAATTTATGTTGACCCACCCATATTATTTTAGTACCACTCTTTCCCCTGTCCAAATGATTAACTTGGTGGATTAGATAGTACATTTTCTCAATGAATCCAAGTCTATATCCCTGAGTCTGAACTACCTCTTCTCTACCTCGTGTCTGCAAATAGACTCCAACCCTCTGTTACTCATCCTGGATGGATATGGTTTATTCATACCAGGAGACTGGGAAGCAGAATGTGGATTTATCAATAAAAATCATTGCTTCATGAGTGTAAAAAGTGTGTGCTGCAGATGTGGTTCCATAGTGTAGCGGTTAGCACATCTGCTTTACATGCAGAAGGTCCTGGGTTTGCTCCCAGTGGAGCCAGGGTCCATGGTCTATGGCCATGCCACCCTGAACAAGCCCAATGGCTGATCTCAGAAGCTAAGCAGGGTTGGGCCTAGTTAGTATTTGGATGGGAGACCACCTAGGAAGACCAGATGCTATAGGCATAAAAAAAAAAGTGTGTGCTGCATAAAAGGTGGGTCTCTAGTGTTATTCTTATATTTAGTAGCCAATATTCTCACTATTGAGTCTCCTTACATCTATTGCAGAAAGTAGGCTGCTACCTATGGCTGTGGTTGTCTGTGACTCCATCCCAAATCATTGACCCAGACACAGCAAAAATGTATTCTCATGTATCTTGCCAAATTATTTTTGTATCATGGATTGTATCCATGGTGTTAGAACATTTGGAGAAAGTATTCTACCCACCCAGGTCTCAACAGGGTGAATGTGAGTTGACATATCTCTGCTATTGGACTCTGAAGAGTAAAGTTTGTCTCCCATGGCTCATCCAAATATGCTGTTAGAAAATATTTTTTGGAGAGAAAGAATATTCAGCCCCATTTATCACAGATGTGGGATTCTGTTAAGTATTCCTTCAAATACCACCTGTTAGAAATGCAGCTTTGAGGGGAAACACTTAATGGAATTGGAGAAGGATCTTCTCTTTCTGTCAGGACGAGGTCCAAAGCTGATTAAGAAAACCACAATAAGCATGTTCTAAATGCCTAGAGAAACAACTGGGAGGGAGCAGCATGTTGGTTTTTCATAAGGTTTTGAAATAATGCTTGATTGCATTTTGATAAAGAGAAGAACAGTCAATTTTTTTTACATGATATCTCATTCAATCATCTAACCTCTGACAAGAAGGCCAGAGAACTGTTTCTTCCCTTACAGGAGTAGTCTAAGTTGTAAGGGTGTAAGTTTTTTTTAAAAAAATTTATATATAGGTAAGTACTACATTCAGAAAAAGATTCAGAATACAGACCTAGGTACCTGTCAGTCTTCTGAATTCTTTATTTTTTTTTCCTTAAATATCTTAATCTGAAAAGGAATGAAAAAATGATCCATATCTTACTTACAGGACAGCACTTATAATATTTTCAGTAATAATTCATTTTTGTTGATATTAATGTGGCTAAGTTGGAAAATAGTGAAAAAATTTAAAGGCTAATAAAGGGGTATATGTGCAGACTAAGCATTCCTACCCAAAGCTATGCACAGGTACTGAGGTGTTGCACACAACACTGATTGTTTGATGACAACACTGAGCAATTAGCACTAAATTAGTTTCTTGCTGTAGGTAAAGACACATCAAGTTTTATAGGCATATTAAAGTCAGACAGTATAATGTAGCAGAAAAATACCATGGAATAGCCTAGGTCATATCAGATGAAAATATTCTTCTCAAAGAGCTATAGAATGTTCATATTATAATCACTTTTCACAAGAAAAATGATGCTTGTTTTATTACTTTTATTGGGGGTAATTCGTATCACTAAATGATTAGGAATATGAGGAAAAAAGTAGTTGCGAACGATATAATAGGGCTTATAAAATTTTAGATGTTGCTTAAATATTTGGCCATGGATCTGAAATGACTTCTGCTCTTCATTCTTGTCTATTTTTGCCCCAAGTTTCTACATTTGCTTCTGGAAGATGATGGCATTCTCTTACCTAAATGATAGAAGAACTCTAGTAGAAGGAGATGGAAATGTCTAGGTGGGAAGCAGACAACACGAATACTCTCAGAAAAGATAATTGTAGTTTGGAACAATGTAGCAAACTTTTTATGGCGCAATAATTTCTGCATATTAATTTTAATGCTAGATTAAAAGATCTGGGTTTAAAGAGAGTAATTCGGTGGTTTGTCTTCTGGATGCTCTCTTGCTTATCGTATCTATTTTCTGCTCTCTTTTTGCTGTTCTTTAAAGTGCAGTGCTTTATACACACAAGAAGATACTTTGTGTCTACATACTGGTTTATACTGATGCACAAAGTAATTAAGACTATTGTTTTCATATTTAAACTTTACGTCACTCTGTTATCATGTCTAGAGTGTTTAATTTTGTGTAATTGTTCCAGTGTGACTCTATGAGGTATCAATTTTCTGGTCTGTAATATCCACATTCAGTTGGTTCTGTTAGGGCAGGAGACCCCCAGCAAAGCGGCCATCTCTCCAGGTTCTGCTATGTTAAGTATAGGCAGTCAGCTATTGAGATTCTAGTGGGAGAAAATCCTAGAAGTGTCTGTATGCCAAAATACACTTTTAAAACTAATTCTATTTGTAATCTATAATCCTTCATCTCAGGGCTGTCTGACGCTGTGCTTTCAAGTGCTGATGTTAGAACCAAAGTCTCAAAGCATCACAGAAGCCACTCTTCCTTAGCTGCAAGCTTTAGGGTTAGTTTCAATAGCATGCCAATTGCAAAGCTGCACTAGCTACTGCAGCTATGGCTAATTCAAAACACTAAATAGAATTGGAAATCCCATTTGGTGTGATTATACCATTAAGCCATAATTGTCTACCTTCTCGCACTTCTTATTGCTGTTGACAATAATAAAAATCATAATACTTTTTTTCACAAGAAATGCAAACTCTTTAAAATGGTCTCATTATATGTCTCTGTGAAGCTTTCCTAGAAAATACTTTTACTTGTGTTTCTCCAGTCAATGACACTGATCCTCACAGAATCAAAACATGAAACAAATTCCAGTGATCAGAATTTTAACTCTGGGCTAAGGGTTCACTCCACTTAGAGCTATTAAAGGAAAACTAGATAAAAACACAATTATATAATCTTATTATTCTAATATGATAATTTTTATATTTTCTTTTCTAAAAAGCAATACTGTCTCTTTTTCTTAAATTTATTTGAGTGTTAAAACTGAAATCTGAATGTATTCTTGAAGGAATAGCAAAACATAACCTAACCTTGAAAAATACCAAGGTATTGTTTTAATCAGATATAAATGTTCAACTTTATCCTGCTCATCTCCGTTTTAGAGAGAAAGTTCTACCTATGCATAATGTAAATGACCAACACTTAGAGTTGCTCAAGCAAGTTATAAAACAACATAAAGAAGACACTTTTGAGGAGTGGCCACGTTGTGACCAAATTATCAGAATGCTCTTTATCTTCGATTGCATCTTTAAATTGAGTGCCGTGAATGCCTAGAATTAGGAACCTCAAGAGGCAACTTGCACTAGATAGGGATTCTGCTCCCAAGGTACTGCATGATTATGTTGTGAGATATTTGCAGAGAGGTTTATTTTGGGCTGGGTGAAATTAGCATCTTTGTTTACAAGAATACCATCTCACTGATCAAGTTAAAGTACATGCCTAATAACCAACATTTCTTAGGTTTTTATGTTGCCCTTAATTAGACTCTTCAAAGTTAATTAGGGGAACAAATGATACTTTTTGTTCTTTTAAGTCCCCTTTAACAGCTTTCTTACACTTAAAATATTCCCACGTTTATAGGTACCTTGGCTTGTGCTTTAAACCTGCTGGTTATAACTGCTCATTGGTTAACTCCTCCTTCATTCACAGAGAGCCATCTACTCTATTTCCTTGGATGTCTTTGATCCTTGTTTTTCCCCAATTTTCAACCATTAATATGGTTTATTTTTAGATACAAATTATTCATTAATTTTTTTGTTCTTGTTTAGGAACAGTGTTTTGCTCAAGGCTTAGAAATTGGCAAAACTAAATTCATGGAGCATGATGGCCCATGCAGGGAGACTAGGACAGTTTTACCTTAGAAAATTGGACAGAAAATTTGAGTTTCTGTAACCTCACCCCTGGGCGTGGGGTGGCGGTGGTGTGAGCCACAACGCTGTTTCCATTTGAATTAAAATAAAAATTGTTCACCACTTTTTCAGACCTATTATACATTTGGATATTTTTTTTTAAAAAAAGTTTATTTATTTTTCATTTTAATAAAGGGTTTAGTGAATATAGAAAGCTGGCACTCAACATAATAAACTAATCTCAAGAATGTGAGATTTTTCAGGCATGATGTCTGTCTGCTTTGTGCCACTAATGGTAATATAAGACTATTAGAAATAAATGAGAAATAGTCTTTGCATTAGAGCAGGAGTCTGTCACTCTTCTGGCAACCCTGCCGAGAGCAACATATCAAAGCCACCACACTGTGCTAATAGTGTCACTTATCCCACAGCCTTTACACTGTCCCATATGCAGTTACTATGCGGGGGGTGTGCATATGAGGGTGAGAGGGGAGTTGACAATGTGCTATAAGAAACCGTAGGAGATAAACTGAATGTGATTTATCACCTCTAATCTTTGCAATGGAAAACATTTAGGAAGAGCAAATAATTGAGGTCTTTCAGAAATATGTTTTTATTGAAGAAAAAAAAAGCCCTCGAATTAATTAGAAATCTAAAAGTAAAAGAATAAAAATAATTTTTAAAAAAGTCATGAGAAAATCCTTAATGTGTTTATATAATTGGAAGAAATAAATTACGCTTTAAAACAATCTCTTAAAATTCTTTAGTTTTGATTATATGCCTAAAAGTACATTAAAAAATGCCTTCATTATTGTTTTTGTATATGGCAATCACAATCACAGATATCTACATAACTCAAGTTACAAACTCAAGAAACAAAAATATATCTATAAAACTGAAAGCAATCGGTGATATCTATATTTCACTATTGTCATCTTCTTTACTAGGCTAATATTGTTTTTGTTGTATTTGATTTTTTTGTCAATGTTGTTTATCTATTTAGTAATCAATGAATATGATATCAGATGGACAGGTTGGGTGAGAAGCATGCAGACAGTCCTCCCAGCCAAACTGCAGTAAGCAAAGCTGGGCCTCTCGTGCCCCATAGGCAAGCTCCACAGAACTTAGCCGGTACCTGCTCCAGGATCTCTCCCAGGCCTTGGCTAAGTACACCAATCTTATTTCTAGGTCAGTGTACTCAACTGGTCTCTTAGGAACAAGCTAGCTATAAATGCTTCTTTGGAGTCCTTAAAGCTATCCAAAAGGTTTGGGAGAAATGGGAAATATTGAGATGGTTGAGTTGAAGTTTGCCTTTATATTTCAAACATACAGAGAGTTGATATAAAAGATTTGCCAACAATGTTTCTGTCATCAGGAAAATAAAATAATAAGCATTTCATGGAAAAGCCAATAGACCTAAGGATTAAAAACTAAGCTCTCTACTCCTTCAAATTACCCACCCTAAAGGCCTCTTTTGAAGATTTTGGCACTTATACCTTTTATTTGAAGGTCAAATCTTATAATTTCAGCTCATTGAGATAAAACTTTTAAACCAAGGAAAAAATCATAGCAGAGAGGCCCTGAAATTTCCACATTTTAATCTAGACGAGTCTCGGAGTCCATCTTCATGTCCTATTATAATATATAGATTGATTTGATTTACAGTCCATTTGGGGGCTTTGAGAAAATAAAGATATGGTGAATGACAATATCTTAATAAGAACTAGGACAGAGAAGCTTTAAAAAGCAGAAGAAAGAAAAACTGCAAAAAGTAGTTTCCCTACAAAGGGGAATTATCCTTCCAGTGTAAGCTGGGAACCTTGTGCTTCTATGTAAGACAATAAAATAGAAAGGAAATAAATTTTGTCAACTTCAGAAAAGCTATTCCCCTTCTCATAGTCTCATCTCAGTTAACACCACAATCTACCAAAAATAGAAACCTCTGAGTCATCTTCAGATCTTCCTTTACCCTCACCCTTCCCTCCGTACCCAGTTAGCCAAGTCCTACTGATTCTCCCTCTTAAGTATCTCTTCACTTTGGTATCCTGTCCTTGCTGCCACTATATTATTTTGAGGATGACTATGTGTTCGATACTTTATTTTTCCTTTTTCATGTTCTGTATCCAGTACCATAAGTTAGAGGCAAGAAAGAATGTTCATGTGTAGGCTCTCGATGCTTGAAGACAATGTTCTTAGGCTTCATTATTTTCTGGGTACAATGGCCTATCAGTTGATCTCCCCAGTTCTAGTCTGTCCACACTGTCAGAGGTCCTCTCTGAGATCATAAGGCTGGCACTAGAGTGTGCTTTGCTACCATTACATAATCTCAAATGTCTTTTGAGAGAACGACATTCAACATGATCAAAGCCTCTCCAATATTTCCCTCCATAAACCCTGCCACCTTTATCTCTTCTCATCTCCCACATGCCCCCTACGCTTCAGCCATGAGGAACTTCTCACCATTCTCTGAATATGCCACTCTTTCAAACTGTGTGTTTTCCCATATGCTATTTCTTTTCCTGGAGCGCCCTTCCCTCCTTTCTCTGCATGGTAAACTCCCACTCATGCTATAAGACCCAGCTCAAATGCCATCTCCTCTCTGATAACTTCCCCAATCCTGCATAGAAGAACTGCCATTCAGGGATCCACTGGCCTTTTGTGAACACCTCATTTAAGTGTGGCTAGTGCCACCCCTCTCACCCCCTGCCCCAGATCTGGGCAACAGGAGCCCTAATTCAAAGGTCTCCGACATTCCTCCAGCTGCGAAGAGGTCTTTGTGGTCAATGAGACATTCTCCCTGAAGTCCTAGCCTCCCCCTTTCTAAGTTATACTCAGGATGCCTGATACTATAAGTAAGACTCCCTACCCAAATGCCTCCAGTTGCATCCCAGAAACTGAAGAGGGTCCTTTCTAATTTGAGATTACTCCATGCAGTTGGTGCGAGCACCACTAGGTATGAGGGGTGGGGGAATGTGGCTAGAGTTTGGACTTGTTGCCTAGATGTCCACACACATGTGTTCAAGACCCCTCATGATGAAAGACAGAGCTGAAGGTAGGATCATGAAAGAAGGGAGGTGGGTTATAGGAGTGAATCCAGAGGGCAGCCTCTTTGATAACATTAATTTATAGCCTGGAACTCTAAGGAATCCAAGAATTCTAAACTTGAATGTAGTAGTCCATATTGTTAAAAAAGTATATTTGTCCAAGTGGGAAAACAAAATATTTTATTCAACTGTTTGTAGCTTCATTTATAATTTTCTAAAATTATTAAGACATCTGGTATGGGGGCCTCCATTTGTACTCTTGCTCAGGTCCAGCAAATTAGGAATGGGCCTGCTTATACTACAATTATTTCTTTACATTTTTATCTTTCTAACTGGATGATGAGTTCAGGGAGGGCAGGAACTCATCTTTTTTTCTTAATCTTTTTATGTCGATAGTTCAGCATATTGCTTTATAATGTACTTGTTGGTATAAAGAATTATATTCATAATATCTGGTTTATGAAGGCAGGAAAATGTATAACACATTTCAAATGACATTATCTAAATTGGGTAAAGAAAAAAAAAAGACTTTCAGGGTGAGAAACAGACTCATGAACTTTGGGTAATCATCAACCCTTAGCAGGATTAAAAGAGGGTGACATAGGAATTCCTGAACTTCCTTCCTCTCACAGATATACTGGATGTGCAGCTACACACAGAACAATTTCCTATGAGAGAAATTCAGAAACTAGCCGACTCCTACACATTGAGCAAATGAGAAAATATCCACATTGAAATGGGTAGGAAAGACTGAAAACACACTTATGCCATATATCCCAACCCTGGCACAGGGCCATACAGGAAGGAACCTCCACCACCCAACTTCTCCTGGAGGAGTGAAAGGTTTGGACTGCACATCTAGTGCTCCAACTTTTAAGCTCCCATCCCAGGTACAGGTCCCCCAAAAACCTCTTTCTGAAAAACATTGGGGCTTCCTCTACAAGATCCATAGAAAATAAAGAAGCAGTTCTTAATGGGTATTCAAGCACTCCCCATGACTATCCTCCCAGGTATTAGGACTAGGGGAGTAGGCAACAAAGCCCATCTCCCAGTCTTTCCCTGGAAGATGTCTGAATGCATACTTTATGAGCTCCTACCTGAGGGTTTGGCTTCTGATCAACCTGTATCTGCATACTGATTGAGCTACTCCCCTTTGGGACACCGAAGGGTCTTGGCACACCCTCAACTACTTATCAGCTCAAAATAGACTGATATAACTATAAGATAGTTTACATAAGCCTCATGGTAACCACAAAGCAAAAATCTATAGTAGGTACACAAAAGATAAAGAGACGGAATCTAAGCATATCTCTACATAAAAGCACCAAATCATAAAGGAAGAGAGCAAGGGAAGGAGAAAGGAGCAAAGCAACTACAAAACAGTCTAAAACAATGAACAAAACAGTAATGGTAAGTCTATACCATCAATCATTACTTTAAATGTAAATCGACCAAATTCTCCAACCAAAAGAGTGAGTGGCTTAATGGATTAAAAAAAAAAAAAAAAGACCCGATTATGTGCCACCTACAAGAGACTTGCTTCAGCTTAAAATGAAAGTGAAGGGATAAAAAAAACGTTCAAATATAAACTTAAAGGAAGTAGGGGTAGATAGTCTTGTATAAGATAAAATAGAGTTTAAGGCAAAGACTGTAACAAGAGACAAAGAACATCATTATATAATGATAAAGGGGTCAAGTCATCAAGATGTTATAATAATTGTGAATATTTATGTATTCAACTTCAGAGTACCTAAAAATATAAAACAAATATTAGCAGATCTGAAGTGAGAAAAAAATTAGAAAGACAAGAGAAGGAGCTGACAAATCAATTAAGTTGAGAGCTGTTTTTTGAAATGATAGGCAAAATTGACAAAATTTTAGCTAAACTTACCAAGAAAAAAGAAAGAAGAGTCAAATAAAATCAGAAATTAGAGAGGCGGTAGGTATTACAGCTGATACCACAGAAATACAAAGGATCATAAGAGACTACTATGAATAATTAGGTGCCAACCAAAATGGGTAAATTCCTATAAACTTAAAACTACCAAGATTGAACCATGAAGAAACAGAAAATTTGAGCAGACCAATTACTAGTAAGGATTTTGAATCAATAATTCAAAATTCCCAACAAACAAAAGTCCAGGGCCAGATAACTTCACTGGTGAATTCTACCAAACATTTAAGAAAGAAATAATATTAATTCTTTTCAAGCTCTTTCAGAAAATAAGAGATGAGGAAATACTTACAAACTCATTTTACAAGACCAACATTACCCTGAAACCAAAGTCAGACAAAGGCTCTAAAATATCCCTGATGATCATAGATGCAAAAATCTTCAACAAAATATTAGCAAACTGAATTTAACAATACATTAAAAATATCATACACCATGATCAAGTAGAATTTATTCCAGGGATGAAAGGAAGTACCAACATGTACAAATCAATCAATGTGATATACCACATGAACAAAATGAAAGATAAATCATGTAATTATCATAATAGATGCAGAAAAAAACATTTGAAAAAGCCTACATTCTTTTATGACTAAAGCTCTCAACAAATTGGGTATAGAAGGAATGTACCTCAACATAATAAAGGCAATAATTGACAAATCCACAAGTACCATTATACTTGATATTGAAAAACTGAAAGTTTTTCCTCTAAAATCAGAAACAACACAAAGATACCCATTCTTTCTTGCCGCTTTTATTCAACATAGTACTAGAAGTCCTAGCCAGAACATTTAGGCAAGGAAAATAAATAAAAAGCATCCAAATTGGAAAGGAAGAAGTGAAATTGTCTTTGTTTGCCAATGACATATAACATATAGAAAACCCTGAAGACTCCACCAAAACACTGTTAGAAATAAAAAATGAATTCAGTAAAGTTTCAAGATAGTAAATAAATATGTGTACATCAATTGTGTGTCTATATATCAACAACAAATTATCAGAAATAGAAATTAAGAAAACAATTTCATTTATATTAACATCAAAAAGAATAAAATACTTTGGAATAAATTTAACCAAGTAGGTGAAAACTATAAGACATCAGTGAAAGAAATTAAAGAAGACACAAATACATGAAAATATATTTTATGATTATGGATTAGAAAAATTAATATTGTTAAACTGTCCATATTACCCAAAGTAATCTTGAAATAAACAAAGCAATCCAAGCAGATTCAATTCAATCCCTATTAAAATTTCAATGACATTTTTCACAAAAATAGAACAAACAATACTAAAATTTGCATGGAATTACAAAAGACCTCAAATAGCCAAAGCAATCCTAAAATAAACAAACAAAGCTAGAGGCATCACATTTCCTCATACCAAACTGTACTACAAACCTATATTAATCAACACAGTATGGTATTAGCATAAAAACAGACACATAGCTCAATAGAACAGAATAGAGAGCCCAGAAATAAACCCATGCATATTTAGTCAATTAATTTTTGACAAAGGAGCCAAGAATATACCCTGAAGAAAGGATAGTCTCTTTAATAAATGGTGCAAAAGAATGAAATTGGACCCCTATCTTGTACCACACACAAAAATAAGCTCAAAATGGATCAAAAACCTGAACATTAGACTTGAAGCCATAAAACTCCTAGAAGAAAATATAAGGAGTAAGCTCCTTGACATTGGTCTGGCAATGATTTTTTAGAATTGACACCAAAAGCAAAAATACATAAGTGTGGCTACATTAAATTGAAAAGCTTCTGCACAGCAAAGGAAACCATCAACAGAATGAAAAGGCAACCTATGGAATGGGAGAAGATATTTGCAAAGCATGCATCTTATAAGGAATTAATATCCAATATATATGAGGAAATCATACAACTTAATTGCAAAAAAATAAATATGGCATACAAATGGACAAGAGGTACATGAACAGGTGCTTGACATCACTAAATATCAGAGAAATGCAAATTAAAGCCACAATAAGATACCTTCTCACACTTGTTAGGATTTCTGTTATCAAAATGATGAGGACAAATGCTGTACGCTGTTGGTGGGAATACAAACTCATACAGCCATAATGGAAAACATTGTATAGGTTCCTCAAGAAACAAAATAAAATTACTGTATGCTTTAGCAATCCCATTTGTGGGTATATATCCAAAGGAAATGCAATCACTAGCTCTATATTTCCATGTTCATTGCAACACAATTTACAATAGCCAAAGGTATGGAGACAACCTAAGTGTCCTTCTTGGGATGATTGGATAAATAAATTCTGGTATATATAATGGAGTATTATAAAAAAGAATGCCTTAGTCTCCACAATCAAAGTCAGTTCTCAGGAAAGAATTTGAAATTGATATTAATGTCAGTTTTATCTTTTCGTTCATTTGTTTATTCACTCATTCTTATAACTCCATCATACATTTATATTTAAATAAGATTCATACTAAAGAAATTACATTCCACCAGTTGAATTTCAGATAATATCCAGTGTGGGGTGCAGGAATTGGAATGACGAGGTAAGCAAGGAGACTAGGAGTAAGTGAATATACATGTGACATCTTGGAGTAAGTGAATATACATGTGACATCTTGATATTCCAGGGTATAAATGGCTTACTGTTCTCCCAAGGATAAGATGTGCCAGGCACACTGGATGACATCCTGTTATCTCTAAAATTACATGTTCATACATAATTAATGAGTCTTAGAAGTATGAAGTTGCAAAATATATTTCTTTAAGAAAAGAGGTTATATTAACAGCAAATTATTATAAATGTCAATAGCCACACCTAGGGATCAAAGCAATTGAAAACAGTCTTATTCTTTCATCTTACAATGTGCAACTCTGTGAGATGACACCAATAGTAAAGTCTTTTAGGGAATTTTTCAGTAAATTTGAAAATATTCCTTTTTTACTAGATATCTAAAGGATAGAAAAGAAATAAAGGTATGTTTTATTGGGATGCGATTGAAGGAAGAAATAAAAAAACTTTTTTCATTTTGCTATCTTCCTTTTTATCAAATGTATTTATGAATATGGTTTCCTACCCCTGTAAGTTTAGAGTCAACATAATTTAGACTTTGATGATTGAAGATATCATGGTGTCCAAGATCACCTCTGAGAATATGAAATTTTCCATATCCAGTAGTGAAGCTATATGTGTGGCAGGGATAAGAGGTTGATCTGATTATTGACATGAGAATACACTGGAAATTATGTGCTGATATCATTTAGTTTTATCATTTGCCCCTCCTTATAAAAACAGAATGCTTAAGCTTAAAGGTTATTCATAATTACAGGTACTAATTGAGAAATAGATACACACACAAATATGTGTGTGATGTTTATATCTTTGTATATATATATATATAACTCTTCACAGTGCCTAGCCTAGTGTTCAGTATATAGTACACATGCAAATTGTTTCCTGAAGGACTGATGCTATCCCATCAGTGTGGGCTTAATTCTTGTCCCAATGTCACCAAAATCTTCAAATTTTGATGGGTGACAACATCCAAAGCAAATTTATTCTAATCCATGCTTTTTACAAACTCTGGTTAAAAGAGCATAGCCTTTAGACCTGGGTTCAAATTTTGATTCTACCACTTACTAGTTTTGTGGCCTTGGGCAAGTTACTGAACACCACTGACTCTCAATGCTCTCACTGATAAAGTGGGGTGAATAATACACATTTCATAGTATTGTCCTGAGGATTTATTAAGAAAATAACTGCAATGGTGTCTATCCCGTAATAGATATTTAAATATTGTTAACCTCTTTCCCCTTTTTTGTCCTTTCACAGAGATGGTTAAATATGCATCCTAAGACATTATGGCCTTTATTCATGATATGCTATTTTAGGTTTAGTGTGGTAGGGCATTTGGGTCATAGGATCTGTTTAAGAGCTAATTAATTGCATTTTTTTACTCTCACTCTTAAAATCATGTATCGATCCTGCATTGTCAGAGAACAACTACCCCATTCATAATTTTCCAAATTATTATAAAGTCAATTTTTTCTATTTTTCTTTCCTTTTAGCTTTATTGAGGTATAATTGACAAACAAAGATGTAATATATTTAAAGTGTACAATGTGATGATTTGATATAAATACACATTGTGAAAGGATTCCCACTGTTGAGTTAATTAACACATCCATCACCTCACATAATTTACCATTCCCCCACTTTTGTGGTGAGAACAATTAAGTTCCACTTTATTAGCAAATTTCAATTACATGATATAATATTAGAAACTAGTCACCATATTATACAGTAGTCTCAAACATAATTTATCTTATATCTGGAAGTTGTATCCCTTTACCGGCTTCTCCTTATTTCTTCTACCTACCCCATTCTGGCAAACGCCATTCTACTTTCTGTTTTTGAGTTTTACTTTTTTTTTTTTTAATTCCACATATAAGTGATGTCATGCAGTACTTGTCTTTTTTTCTGTCTGACTTATTTCACTTAGCATAATTCCTTTTAGTTTTATCCATATAGTTGTAAATGGCAGAATTTTCCTCTTTTTTTTTTTTTAAATAAACAGAATTAATCCTGTTTCTTCAAACCAAATAAGTCAGACAGATTAAGAAGAAGAAGAATTCTAGGAGACATGGATTCACAGAAAGGGGAGTTTGAAAATTATTTGAGAAACATTCAGTCAATTATTCAATTTTTCAAAAGCTTTGACCTATGTGACCATTTCTATTCTATATATGGTTGTAGATTGAACATTAATTCTGGCAAATATAAGCCATTTTTCACTGGGGGTGGTGAAAGGGCATTTTCTGAATGGGGAAAGCTCATTATCACCTGTTGGATTGCATATTTATGCTTTGCTAAACCTAATGTCTCTGTGACTATCTTCTATCCCTCCTTCACTGGAATGATACAAACTCCTTTGATGTTTCTCTATTGGGTCCAAGAGGGAACATGTTGAAGGGAAAGAGTATAAAATGAAGGAGCCCTTGCAGCGTCATCCTCTCGAAGTCTCTTCTCAACTTCCTCTTGCTCCCTCTCCATATCTTTTTTAACATGGAATTTGTAAAGAATCTCTCAGTCTCTCTCTCTCCCTCTCTAATAAAAAATTGCCTTCATGTTTAAATTAATTTAATAAACGACCTTTCTGATCCAATAGTTCATTGAACAATGTGGCAATGAGGATGTCTTAATCAGCTTGGGCTGCTGACACAAAACACCATAGACTGCGTGGTTTAAACAACAGACATTTATCATTTTTTTCTAACAGTTCTGGAGGCTGAGATGGCCAAGGTCAAGGTGGGAAGATTTGGTTCTTGGTGAAAGCCTTCTTCCTGGCTTGTAGAGCTGCCTTCTTGTTGTACCCTCACATGGCAGAGAGAGAAAGCTCTGATGTCTCTTTCTCTTCTTAAAAGGACACTAAACCCACTATGGAGTCTCCACCCACATAACCTCATCTAAACCCAAGTACCTCCCAAAGGGCCCATCTCCTAATATCATCACACTAGAGGTTAGAGCCTCAACATATTAATTTTTGGAGAATGCAATCATTTAGTTCATAGCAGAGCTCAAGTTCTGAATTCTTTTGGCCATGGAATTAGTAACTCTCTGAAAAATGTGTCTTATTTCGTATTACTTTTGCTGTTATTAATAGAACATTTTATTTCTGAAGTGTTGAACTGTATGGACTTTTTCTTTTCTTGTTCTATTCCCAGCATCCAGTGGGTAATTTGGGTACCTACAGAATTATATTGTGCTATGGATTTTTTTACTTCATTTTCCTAGTACTCTTTATTACTTCTCTTCAAAGTCTCTCTCCACTTTGCTTTTCCTTTTTTTTATTTATTCTTACATTAAATCTGTTTTCCATATGGAGCACTTGTCAGTTTTGACCAGTATTCTGTCTTATACAGTGTCGCCAAAAGATAATAAATCACGTATATGGATTTATTATCCAGGAATCTATTCCATATCTTTGAATTTACTTAAAGTTTAAATATAGAATTCAAAATCTTAAATAGTTTTTAGAAATCATCAATTCAACATACTTTTTTTGTAGAGATGGGAATACTAAAACTCAGAGAAATAAAATAACCTTCCAATAATCATGTACCAGGACTAGAATCCAGTTCTTCTGGTTCCAGGGGAATATTCTTTGCATAATCATCATTGTAGTATTTTGTTTCTCTAAAACTTTTTTTCTTTTCCAAAATTGGTTCCCATTTCCATTAGGAAGCATTGAATTAAGTCTGAGATTTAGGTGCAATTCTGCCTGAGTAGATCAGGTTGGACTACATTAGTGATGAAAATTAGCACTTGTGTGTGCCATGAGCTTAAAATAAGTAAAGGCTAATGGAAATCATCCAGTGGACCTAAAAGCAATTTAGCATTTCTTTCTGTTTTTGCTTTGGTTTTAAAAAGAATGTGCATATGTAAGAGTTCTGAGTGGATCTAAAACAGGCAGGTGCTTATATTTTCTGAAGACACATTTTAAACATCAAATATGGCTGATAAAATGCAATCAGTTTTGTTTTTCATAGGGTAAGGGGTATGGGATACACACATATTTCTATTTATGTAGACAGACGAGTGTGTATGCATATCTATAACATATATATAGCATGTAATATATATATATACACATATATATATGTACGGTATATAATACATAAACATGTATATATTTAAGGTCCAGGGTTATGTTTGAATCAGCGTGACTCTAATCCTATGGGATACAACAGAAGTAAATGCAGAGGTGATATGTGGTTCATGAAACTTCACTTGGGTAAATTAAATTTGGGTGGGCCCATTATCAGTACATAGGAATTAACAATATGGACTAGAAGCAGTTCTCAGTTCCATCTTCTCTCTTACCCTCAATTCAAATTAGCTCCTTATCTTTGAATTAGGGCTGTACAATAGATTAGCTTTAATTTCGTGACAATGGGAGTGGGAACTTTGGAGCGGGAATCTCAAACAGCATTACATTTCTGAATTAAATGCTTAGGAAATTTTAATACAGCAATTGTTTAGAATCTGATAGTTTAGGTGACTATTATAGAATGCTATACACATAGATAACTCTCTAATGGTAGGAGATGAATGTAAAAATTGTTTGATTATTTTTTTCTTTCATTTATTTCAGGCCTCATTTCTTCCCATGCCCTTTTGCATACTGTACTCCAGATATATTGACCTTCTCACTACTGCATGTTCCCATCTGGGACACTATTCCTCCAAAAGATCATATGATTTACACTCTTACTTTCTTAGGTGTCTGCTCAAGAGTCACTTCCTCAGAGAAGTCTCTGCTGACCAAACTATCTGAAGCAGTACTCCGACACTCTAACTCCTTCCCCATGCTTTATGTTTTTTATAGCACTTTTCACTAACAAGTTTTAATATACTGGTTTGTTCATTTATTTTTGTCTGTCTTTTCAGTACACTGTAAGTTCCATTAGAATGGGGAATTTGTTTTATTCTCTGATTGTCTCAAGGGCCCAGAACAGTACCTGTCCTAAGTAAGTACCCCTAAAGCCATTTTTAATCAGAAGAATGATTTCATGCATTTATATTATTCATTTCACTTTCAGAGAGCACCTGCTACCGATGGGGATATGTGCCTTTGAAGGATTGCTGGTTAAAAGCTGAGATATCCATTCTTTTTCCAAAACTTCTTTTTATTTCAAATAAGTTGAATCTGAAGAATTTTATAACTTTGGATTCAGTTTTTTTACTATCAAATTAAAGCTAAAAATGCTGCCAGGAAGGAGGGAAAGCCAGATTGGAGGGGGAGGAGGCGAGAGGTAGAAGAAGGGGAAGCAGAGAGTTGGGGGAGGAGATGGCTGAAAGATCCAGGAAACCTGAGGAGAGGCAACAAAACCAATTAAAGTTAATGAACTACAGCTAAG
>NW_024346062.1:9088914-9230553 GCF_902729225.1 Pteropus medius | reverse complement strand
TTTTTCCCCCTCTCACAGTATACCAGCCTCGACTTGGAACTATTTTTTCTTGGAGAGACACTTTCAAAAAGTAGATTATTTCCTCCTTACCCCCACACTCAGAAAAAAAATAATATGACACTTTAATCGACTAAGGCATGAGGGTATATTTTGTGCAGCTATCTAGTGGATTTAGAACTTGGCCTTCAGCCTTGGTCCTACCACCCACTGAATTCTGGCAAAATTCCAGAACATCACAAGTCTCGTTCTTCTCTATCTTCACATAAGCTGAGAGAAAATCAGCCCTACTGAGTAGTTATCTGGAGATAGGAGGCGGAGGTCCAATTGTAGTATCTAATATTAGAAATAGAGACGCCTCCAATGGTTTTTGGCAGACTGAGCCTAGAAAGAGTGGTTCTGGCTCTCCTGCTCAAACGTCTTAAATAGTTTACATATCTGTTTGATTAATTTGGCTGGAAACATGATTGCAGTTAATGTATTAGGTATAAAAGATTAGAGGAAGATTCTTATCTCAGTTATACCCATTCTTTGGAACAACTTATTCTATCAAATGATGAGTGCTAATAATAATGAACCACTGGCATAATTATTGAATATTCTTTATAAACCACATGCACACCCCAAAATTTAAATATGAATGAAATATACTTCACTAACATTTTATATTCATTCAACATTTTGGCCAAATATTACATTCAAATTTATGATTCTATTTTAAAATGCAAAAAGTAGTATAAACTGATCTAAATTACTTCAAAAGACATTTAAAGTCTGAACAGAGACTCAGGTTTCCCATTTGAAGGTGTTTTTAAATACACTGCTTTTCACAATGATTCCTTTCTCCACCTATTGCCTTTACCTCAGGCTTAAAATTAGAATTTTTGTCTATTTCTTGGCTCTCATTTCATTTCATTCATTCCTTTTGGGATTCCTAAATGATATATAATACTTGTCTTCTTTCATAGAATTTAAGAATCATACAAGTAAAAGTTACTTTACTAAATATTTGACTGGATGCTAACTCACCTGTCACCCCAATTCCTTCTCTACTCTTGAAAATCCTAGGATGCTCACTGTTGGTTGAGGTAACCCATTTTTTATTTTTTTTGCTGGGAAAACCTAATGATCAGAAAGGTTATTCTTATAGTGACTAAAAATATATATATTGGAACTTCTACTCATTGATCTTGGCTCATTTGGTGATTTATCCATTCATTCACACTCATGCATGTGCTCAACAATTATTTAATTATTTACCAAGATTCTACTGTGCGTAGAGGCTATACTAGCTAGCTTAGGGCTCTAGAGCACCACAAAATCAGTCTATTCTTTTATTTACTCCCTCTCCTTTTTACAGTTGGAAAGAGAAATTACATTCGTAAATATAAATATTTACTTTTGCTGACACAGTATATTTTTAAACTCTATTCTGTTTCTGGTCACTCTTGTCCCAAAAAGTCTTTGTATGCGAATACGTCTTTTTAAATGTGCAAACAAATAGGAGGGGGGGGGTTTCACATTTTAAAAAAGGTAAAACCATTACCTCCCACATTTGAACATATGCTTTCTCTTAATATTTCTTTTTCTCTTCATATATTTCAGTGTTAGCATTATGTACTTATATTATCTGAAAACTTTAGATTTTGAAGTCAAGAAAGGACAATTAGGTCAGGATTTCTCCATCTTGTGCTTGTGTGTGTATGTGTGTGTGTATGTGTGTGTGAGTGTGTGTGCATGTGCGTGAGAGAGAGAGAGAGAGAGAGGAACTCAACTTTCCTTTTTGTATTTTTTCATATTAAAGTTTATCTTGCCAAAGAATTATTCTCCCTACCTATATAAAGAGTGCAAATAATTAAACATGATGAACATTCTGCTTACAAATAGAAAAAAAGGGCATGATAAATAATTCACAAAAAGGTGAATGAAAATGTCTAATAAACAAAAATTTAGCCCTCACTTGTTATAAAAATGTAAACTGAAATGTAAATAAAATATATAACCCATCAAATTGCCAAATTTTAGTTGATTTCTTTTCAAATTTTAATTCATTACTTATGATAAGGAAGATACATGCATTTATTTATTACTTGTTTGGGTATGAATAGTTAAAATCTGCAGAAGTCATTTGGCAAATATGGAGGAAGAGTTGAACATTAATAACGTTTCCTGGATTATACTGTAAGGAAATAAATGAGAAATTCAATTAATGATTTATGCACGAAACTGTTCAGTGTTATTTACAGCAACAAAATTTAAAAGTAGATATCCAACAATAGAGAAATGATTAAATGGATCGTAATATGATTTAATGAAACATTATACATTGTCTACCATTTTCAAAAAAATTATTTAATGACATAAAAGACCCCTTCAGTGTAATTTTACATGAAGAAAATAAATATTCAATTGTATCTAGTCTGTAACATTCACAAGTTTAAGAGTTTTTACCTATTTTATTTATAGCTGACTGTCCAAGATGCCTAGAATAGTGCCACACTAGCAAGCATACTGTACATATTTGCTAAATGAAGTAATGAATGGATATGTTTCCACTTAAAAACACACATACAAAATTAAGAAGAAAAAACACCAAAATACTAGAAGTGTCAATTTCTATGTATTGGTGATTACAACACATTTTATTTTTATTTTTAATTGTTTTCAAATTTTCTGTATTTTATAATCAGACAGTATTTACTGAATAAATAGTCTAATCTTCCACCAATAATTCCAACTTTTGGAAATGATCCTTATTTCTACTTCTGTAGTTCTGTTTTGAAGCCATGCTTGATAAAATTTTGAGGCATACTTATATCTGAAAACTTTCAATTATGAAGTCAAGATGAAGGACAATTAGGTCAAGATTTCTCCATCTTGTGCATGCATGTGTGTGTGTGTGTGTGTGTGTGTGTGAAAGAGAGAGAGAGAGAGAGAGAGAGAGAGAGAGAGGAACTCAACTTTCCTTTTTGTATAGTTTATCTTGCCAAAGAATTATTCTCCCGACCTATATAAAGAGTGCAAATAATTAAATTAAAAAGGCATATTTGCCTTTCAAGTGTGTACTTTCTCAACAGGATGGAATCCTTTACAGTATAAGTCACTCTCTCTAATTTAAGCATGCTTTGAAATAATGGTTGAAATGATTTTAAAGCCACCTCCTATCAACTGCATAAGGATGTGAGATCAGCCTGTACCCTTCTATTTTGTTCATGATTTGCTGTAAAATGTGTCTTTTTGGTAGCAAAATACAACATAGATTCATCCTGAAGTTAGGTTGATTGGTTTGTTTCATCTTAGTGATCCTTGCAGTAATTGTCTCTTTTTCTTGATCTCATGATCCAAATATTTGAAAATTAGTTCCAGAATTGTGTCTGTATAATATCAAACTTAACTTTCTCTTCTCTCTAAGATCTATATATTTGAAGGTGAATAAAACATCTGCTCGTCTCCTGAGTAGCACCTGGGTACCAAGTGCAATTGTTGACTAAGTTGCTTTTCCCAGATAACTTTAGAGATGCCTTTCAGTTTGTCATGAAGTTGTTCAGTTAGATTTAGATGTTTAAATACATTTTACATGGCAAGATGCCTTCCCAATTTTCATTTTCTAAATCAGTACTTATTTTGCATTTCCCAGTAAAAAATGATTCTCCTTGATAGTATTAAGACACCTTTGTTCTTGCTTCCTGGGGAAACTGACAATAACACTATTATCTCCTGAGATTATTTTTTAACCTCCCAGCTGAATTTTCTATACCATATTCTACATTTCCACAAAATTGGAGGAATATGTTCTCTTTTAACTTTCTATTTTAAAATGATTTAAGAATTTCAGAGATGTTTAAAAAAATAGTGCAAGTAACTAAATTTCATCTAGCTTCCCTGAATGATCATCCTCTCTCACCTCCACCCCTTTACATCTAAATGTTTCTGTGTGTATTCTGAAGAAGAAGAAGGAGGAGGAGGAGGAGGAAGAAGAGGAGGAGGTTTTCTTATATAACCAGAGTATAGTTATAGAAATCAAGAAATTAGCATTGATACTGATGAAGTTCAGGACACCCTGCCCCTAAATATGGCACCTTGGCAAACTGAATATCTTAAGCTAAAGGAGTTTGAGAAAACTGTAGAGCAGGAAGTTCACTATGATCCTCACTCCCACTCATCTTGCCCTTCTTCTCTGAGAGGAGATAAATCTCTCATGTGAAAGGTACTCTTTCTGTACGAGGAGGAAAGGAGACATTCTTATCACCAGAGACAGGGAATTTGGGGTCCAGAAATCTATACTACTAAATATAAGAAAAAACTAACCCTTATCTTTCTACCATTTACTACTCCTAGCCTAAACCCCTTTGTCTTTTCAATTCATCACCAATTTATTGTTTCTTTGTCTAAAAGGTATAAAAGCTTTCTGCTCTGGTCATTTCATTTTTTCAGGTCTTCGTTTGTTTGTGAAGGTTCCCATGGACATGTAAAAATGAAATAAAAACTGTATGCTTTTCTCTTGTTATTCTGTCTTTGTCAGTTTAATTTTCAGACCCAGCAAGAGACCCTGTGAGGGTCAAAGAAAGCTTTTTTCCTCCCCTAAAATACAATACAATGTTATAGTAAAACTATATAAGTAAAGAACTTATTTAAATGTTACCAGTTATTCTAGTAATGTTATTTATATCAAAGTAATTTTTTTCTGGTCTGGCATCACATATTGCACTTAGTTGCCATATCTCTTTAGTCTCCTTTGTTTTGAAATGATTTCCAGTCTTCCTTTGTCTTTCATGACTTTGACATTTTTGAGGAGTACAGACTAGTTATTCTGTAGTGTGTCTCTCAATTTTGGTTTGTCTGCTATTTCTTCATGATTGAATTCAGGTTATACATTTTTAGCAGGAATACCACAAATGTGATGTTGTGTCCTTCTCAACAGGCACGTGATATCCATTTGTCTCATTATTGGTGAATTAACTTTGATCATTTGGTTAAGGTGTTGTCTGCTAGGTTTCTCTCATAAACTTACTATTTCCCCCTTCATAATTAATAAGTATGTTGTGGAGATATACTTTGAGACTTTGTAAATATTCTCTCTCATCAAATATTCACCCTCTAGTGTTAGTATCCAAAGATGATTTGTGCCTGAATTAAATATTATAATAATTATTTCCACATATGAATTTCTAATTTCATAATTATTCTATATTTGTTAGTTTGCATTTTTTTTTCTGTAAGGATGAGTTTTCCCTTATCCCTCTTTTAATTATTTATTTACTTATATTACAATGGCCTTGTGAATTCTTATAGTCATTTAATTCAATGATTTATAAGCTGTTATTATTTATTTTATGCATGATTTCCTCATTTTGGTCAATGGAAGCCCTTTCAAACTGATTTTAGTTATTTTGACATGTCCTCATTTGAAGTAGGGGGGGCAAATTCTTTTTTTCTGGGCTCGAAGATGTTCCAAAAACATTTTGTATTTTTCCACCCCAAACCTGGCATCAGCCAATTTTCTAAGACTCTCTGTTTCCCTTCATTGTAGAATAATGTTCAGGAACCAAGGTATGGATGCTATGTGTGGCCATTGCTACTGGAGGATCATTGCTTCTAGGTGTTTCATAAGACACACACACACACACACACACACATTATATATACTATATATACATAATATACATATATATATAATGGAGGATCATTGCTTCTAGGTGTTTCATAAGACACACACACATTATATATATATACATATATATACACTATATATATAGTATATACTATATATACAAATATAATCTATATTGTGTATTATATAGTATATATAAATTTTTACTATATAATAGCTATTTCATTTCCTATCTATCATTTATCATCATCTATCTATCATCTATCTATCTATCATCTGTCTATCTTAGTTCATACTGATACCTCTAGTTGAAATTCAACATCAGAGTTCCTTCTCTTCCATAGTTGTAACTCTCTTCTCAGACAGTGGGAAATTTGGCTGGCTGTCTATATTTTGATGTGTTAGAGAAAGCCTGCTTTTCTCCTTGAAAAGCCTGATAGTGTTTTTGGCTACAAATTAAATCATTAAAGGCAAAATAAAGAAGTAGTTGTACATTGTAAAGAGTTAGAGAGAATAGGTAATTCTCTGCATATTTTTCCTTTATTTTCCCCCCAGAAAAACTGTACTCTTCACCCATGGAATTTTAAAGCAGCCGTATAGTTGTGTTATCTTAAAGATTATCTTCAGATGGAGGTCTTACTTCACCAGTGAGGGTCTTTGCCTACTCAGTAGTTGGTGTGAGTCTTTTGCATCAAGTATGTCATGAAGTCAGCAGTGATATACCACAGGCAGGCCAGCAGGAGCCCTCCAGTCCAGGCACGAGTAATAAAGGACACATGTCTGTAACTAACAAAAACCAAAACCAAAAATAAAACCAAATAAAATCGGTCTCATTTATATTATAGCCATGTCTCAGTAAATTTAAACATTTTTGGTGAGAAAATATTCTTCCTTGCTGGGGCAAAATGCTCCTATCTTGTCTTGCTGGTCTATCACCAAGGT
The DNA here is from genome assembly GCF_902729225.1 of Pteropus medius. Lineage (NCBI taxonomy): Eukaryota > Metazoa > Chordata > Mammalia > Chiroptera > Pteropodidae > Pteropus > Pteropus medius. Next base: position 9,224,003 of record NW_024346062.1, on the reverse strand, counting down.
TAGTCAAAATGACTCAACTACACTGCATGAAAATGTAGCTGGACTATGCCATTGTCACTATGTTCTTGTGTTTTCAACATTATGATTCATATTTATTTGAATTTCCAGGTGAAGAATTTGATTTTTCCCCCTCCTCAGATTGACCAGATTTAAGACTATAAATAAATCGCTATAATTATTGTTTCTCAAATGGGAATGATGAACAGGCTTTTTTTTTTTTTTAATGAAAAAGAGATTCTTATACATCCTGAACATACATCCTGAACCCAATTTGAGAAGGAATGACTTAAGAAACACATGTTTAATTTTTGAATGTTTATTTATTAGATTATGAATTATCACTTCAAAGAAGTTTCTTTATAACTGATAAAGTATTTTTAAGTTTACCACCAAAATGACAAATAATATACAAAAAATATTCTGTGGACCTTTTAATTCTCCAGAGTACATTTTCAAACCCTGGTTTGAGAAATCCTGAGATAGATTTTGAAATTGTTCTCTTGTCTCATTCAAATAAACATCTCACACATTTTTTTTTTCTAGAGAAGCTATCAGATCTGAGAATACCTACAACAGTCTGAAACATGCTTTTCTCAGCATTTTGCTTTAATCTTTCTCTGGATACCAGACATTCTCATTCTTACAGATTCTGTGATATATTAGTTTTACTGAACAAACACCATTTATGCTTATGTCTTGAGTAGTATCGATTTGAGTTGAAAACATGTCAATTTTGTTAACATCCTTAAATTCCTCTTTCAAAACTATGAAGAGCACTTAAAAAAGATTGGGTCATGATAAAGACCATTTTAGAATAAATGACTATAATTATTAAATTTTAGAAGATATACACTCAGCTAATGGTAAGAAGGAGGTCCAAGTTATGTCTTCACTCTCATTTTAGAAAAGCATTATGTGAAGAATATCTAGAATCTATCCTTCAGATAGGAAACAAAAATTCCAGGTAGAAGATTTCTTACTTTCTATACTATAAATTTGAGAATTAATATTAAAAAGTGATTGACTCAATTCTCTCAAATTTAAACTTTTTTCTTCTTTATGATTTTATAAAAATAGAATTCTTTGAGGCCATCTGGGACCTTTTTTTTTTTTTGGCAACAAAAGCAAAAATGAAGGATTGTTCTATTTATTGACAAAAACTTTATTAACTAGGACTTTAACAGTTTTAGAATTTATTTAATTTGATATTGGTTAGAGATAGAGCTTAATTTTAATATCTATTTAAAATGGATGTATACAGTATAAACTGTAAGATTTTTAACACTTTCGAATGCTACTTAATTAAAAAGTTTTAAAGAGTTTACAACATAGTTTGGATGCCAATGGGTGTTCTTAAACAAACAATCTCTACTACTGCTGATCAACTCTTTCTTTACTTAGTAGTAGCATAAATGTTCTATCACCTGAAGATTTGGTTTCTAACCTAATTCTCTGATTAGCTAGCTTTGTGAGGTTGAGGAATTTACTTAACCTCTCTCAAACTCAATTTAATCTTGGAAAATAAAAATGAGAGTACCCCACCCTGTCCAGTCCACCTCACAATAATATTGAGATTAATGCATTTGAAAGTGCTTTGTTATTTGCAAAGCACTATATAAATTTAAACATTTTTATTATTGAATATGCAAAATATTTTGTGGACCTGTCTATATTTGAATTTACTAAATCCTAAAAATGATTATCTAGAACAGTCTTTCTCAAACTTCAGTGTGTGTTAGAATCATCTGAAGGGGTAGTTAAAACAGTTTGCTGGGCCTATTCCCAGCATTTCTGATTTCATAGATCTGGGGTGGGACCTGAGAATTTGCATTTCCAGCAGGTTCCCAGGAGATGCTGCAATTGCTAGTCTGGGAACCACAGTTTAAGACTCACTAATCTAGAATTCAGGGCTACATTTTCCCACATGTGACAAATACCTAGCAAATAATATCACCTAAAATATTTAAAATAAATAAAATTTACCCCCTTAAGTACTTTCCTTATACTTTTATCCTCAACTTTATCTCCATTGCCAGTAAAATAATAGTCTCATTGAATCAGAATCAAGTGTTCATAATGTGTCATAGTCTGCAGCATACTTTCTGCAGCATAGCTTCTTAGTTCTGATCATGAGACCATTTTCAGCTGAGCAGATTCCATGATTGAGAATGTTTGTCCCAACAGTCAGGCCATCTGAACAGAATAGTGAGTCTGTAAATATGTTGTTTACTTCCTTGGTGTATATGTGAATTTTTAAATTGAAAAGGAAAATCATAAACTTTCAGTCTTTTCCTAAAATTCAAATATTCTTTGAAAGAAGTGATTTAAATCATAGTAGAGGAGACTAGAAGAACTGCACTACTCAAATATAGTTTCCTACTCATTACAAGGAATACATATGTTCTAAGTTATTTTCAGAATATCTTGCCTTTTCACACTTTGAGGAGGCCATATCACCTTAATAAATTGCTGGAAAAATTATGGTAAATGTCTCTGAAAATAACTTACCACTGGAATAGAAATTATTAATGAAGGAAAAATTTTTTAACACCTACAGCACCTGGTATTCCTAGGTGGTCTCCCATCCAAGTACTAACCAATAAAGGAAATTTTTGATAACAAAGGAAAATGAAACATTTCTGAAGCTACGCAAGCGAGAATAGGAACATGTAGAAAAAATCTACTTAGATTGTGTGAGTTTCAAGTTTCATTGACCTTAAAATTAATTTAAATGAATTGAGTGTATTTTCCATGAAATGATCCTGAATGTACTGAGATCAAAATGACTTGGATACTAACTTTTGTTTAAGTTTTCTATTTAAAAACCAGATTCCAAGATCAAGGCTCTAAGGAAGTTGGCTAAATTAGATGATTTCTTTTTCCTCTTTGTATGTATTGTTTACCAGGGACAGATTCCTTCTTAAATTAGACTAGTTCTTTTCATACCTTGTCTTCAGGAAGTATAGTTGGACCAAATAGCAAAAAATATCAGCCAGAGGGTTTATGCACATTGAAACGTATGGCAAAAATAAATAAATAAATTTTGGCTCTTTTTCTAGCTCTGAAGGAAAATCTTTCTTCCGGTTCTCTACCCTGAACATGAATCATCAAAAGGAACTGAAAAAGTGATTGTTGGAAATATTACAAATGTTCCCACAGTATGTGATTGTCTCTTAAAGGTTATATCAAGGTTGTCTGGCACTTCCAAAGTGCATGACCATCTCATACAGACATTATGTAAAACACCTGGAACATAAAAACACATTTAAAAACAAAGACTGGAGAAATGTGAAGTGATTTTTGATCTCATTTCAGGAATTATATTCCTTAGACAAAAGGCTGACACTATCACAATTTGGCCCATACAGAAACACAGCTTTGATTTTGAGAAATCTTGGACTGCAAAGATTAGAATCTGGTAATTCGTCTTTGTTAAACCATTTTTGAAATGATGTTAATTTAGTACTGTACCTATACTACTTTAACCCAGGAGCAGTAGCTATACTGTTGCAATACATTACAATTTCAATTGCAAATGATAAAATTAATTCTTGAAAGAAGATTCTCTCCCCTCCAATTTATGAAATAGAAACTTAGTTATTATAACTCCAAAACCATAATATCCCTAGATTTCTCTTGCTGATGAAACTACCCTTTATTCCAAGGCGTGCAACTCAGTGAAGGTCTGCAGGTGAAAGTCAAGAAATAATATTGAAACCCAGGAGAATGAGCCATATGTGGAATGGCAAGCAGAATTACACAAAAGGTACAAATCAAAGATCCCTGCAGAGTTACAGAGCAGTAGAAGCTGTCCTGTCGCTCAGGTTAAAAAGCAAAAAATGAAACGGAAAAACAAATATCGTCTGCTGTGTGATAATGAAGAAAAAAAGTTATGTAATGGCAGCTGAAGACTGTTTTTATTGTTCTCACTTAGACATTGGGTCCAAGATTCTCAATCTGTTCTTAAATATTTTTCGAAATCAGGTAATTATTAGAACTTGTGACCCCCCGTTAACAAAATGGCAAGATCTACCAGATATCAATCTTTCCTGATGGATTCTTGTTTGAATAGAAAAAAACGGACTCAAAGTTGAGTTTTGCTTAATTTCTTTATGTGACTTTCTAAAATATTTGTAGTACCTCTAGGCACTAATCTGGTGCTAAAATATCTTTGTTTTTTCTTTTCCACAAAGAAATGGTTCCTTTCTATATGTGTGATTAGATATTATGTCTTATGACATATCATTTGGAATCTCACAGTTTGAACATATGTCTGCTATTCCTCTTCTTGGAATCTCTTTCTTTTCCAAGTAATTTCTTTTTTAGTTTGGATTAAATGTGCTATTGCCTGGTTGACAAACCAAATGACTTAGAAAGGCATGTTTCTTGATTACTACATGAAGATGGATAACTGATTCATGCATTTGTATTCTGCTTTTGATAATGTCAAAGGCCCATTTTTCACTTCCCTCTCCCTGCACTAATGATGATGGCCATTTACTTTCTCTACTTAGAATTAACCTTCAAGGTAGTTTATTAGGGGAATCAGAGCTACCCATTAATGAGGCGGTATTGATTAAGTCACAACTTAATGGTTTAGGGCCTTAAATTCAGTTATTTGATTGGTAAAATTTTGGTTTAAATCCTTGGTTACATGGTTACTTGTGTTAATCTGTTACTTGTGTTAACTGTTTTGTTTTTCGTGGGTGTTAGTAGACACCCACGAAAAACAAAACAGTTCAAAAGTTGGTATTTAATGCTCTGTCAGTAGACTCAAATTTTGCCATGTGGGTCATTAATATTCTAAACATCTATTACATCAAATGTAAATGATATCATTATATCTATTCTGAACTCACTCTGTACTTCCTATTTCTGTCTATTTTTCTGTCTGCACTAAATTGGCTTGATAGATACACCTCTATTCTCTCACATTTAAATTAAATCCCGTAATTGCAAAATTTAAAATTAGGCCTGTCTTATTTTTTACTTTAAATGTCAGATTCTTGGGAAGACACTGGCCTAATGGGCCTGTTAGTAATTACGCACTCAATCAATCAATACAAATTTCACCTTGTTTTTATTGTGTCAGATTAGTTCAGAATATTAGAACTTCTCCCCTTATTTGAAGTCTGATAGCCCTTGTGAGGTGTTTAGTATTGATCTGTGCTTTATTCACCTTCTTCTTGTGGCATTTGAGAGGGACTACCAAGTAGCAATTAGATCACAATCCCTAAATTGTGGTAAGAATGGATTAGGTGTTCACCAATTACTGTTCTGATAACAATTCTCAAAGGGCGGGGCTCATCTTGTGAGGTTTTCTCAGATCCTGCCAATCACTGTCAGGAGCTTTTAAATAGAAACACTTTTCAACACTTTGGAAGCTCCTGAAAAAAGACATACATTTTTTCTTTTGTTGTCTCTTTAGGTTTCTTTCTGCTAATGACTGCTGCCAAGATGTATAAATGGAATGGTTCAGTTAAGAGAAGAATCTATCTGAGGTTTGAAAAGTTTCCTGCCCCATGACAATTTTACTCTCATTTTGTGATTGAGTTGGGACAGAAAATACAAGATAAGGAAGCAGAGGCTCTTTTTCAGCTATTACAGTTGAACCACCAGAGAGTAGCTGATTCCTTAGGACAACTTCCCTGACTGACTTATGACTCGAGATTCAGAAACTCAAGCACTTTGGAAAAGAGAATTTAGACCTGCTGAGATTAAATATGAATGTCTGGAATTCATAAGGAAAGATCACATTTGGCCTCTATAATTTATTGAAATGGATAATAAAATGAATTCTGGAATAAGTACCTATATTTTGGAATTTGCAAAGAACTGAGGTTATCATATTAATATCTATGAAAGGTAAAGAACTAGTCCTAGATTGGAGGAACTGTCCTGGTTTAACACCACAAAGAACTCTTCTATGTCCAGGGAAAACCAGAACAGTTACTTGGTCACCCAAGAAAGGGATATGAGAATAGTAGAGACATTTTTCATTCTCTTTTTTTCATTGGGCTTCCTTTGAATTATGTATTCAGATATGTGCATTAAAGACTCTATTATTGTATGTTTATAAGTATAGCCATGCATGTTATATATATTCAGTGATTTTTAAAAATGGTTTGGTAGATGTATCAATGGAGAAGAAAGGAGGTACAGAATATTCAAAACTGTGGATTCCAATAGCCACTTTAATGGGTGAAATGGAACAGTTCTCATTCATAGGAGGTTTTTGAAATGTAAGTCAAGGCATATTTAAATAGAGGTTCACTAATATTACCACATTTATGCTTAGACACATACTTATTACCTTAAAATCAGTGTTGTGTAATCTGACCCACTAATGGACAAAGGCAGGTGTGATTTTGTCTTGAGAAATCCACAGAGTTATTCGCCTTGAGAGTTCATTTTATATTTCTATTGACATGAATGATAGGTAGCAATGTTTACAAAAGTTGGCATATATGCAGAAACCAAGATGGGAATTTGAATCTCTCTGGAATTTTTCTCAGATCAATTTAATAAAATATTTATGAAGATAGTTTTTCTGTGGAGATCTTGATTGGGCTGAATTGAGTCAATGCACTGTATGGTTATAATACCAGAGGAACTGAGCAATCAATCGTGGGGAAGTATGGTAGCACTGATATGCAGGGTCTAAATAGCTAGGACTCAGAAGTAAAACTTGCTTAAGATGGTATTTTATGTGATGCTGTTAGCATAAGCATAGTGGGTGGTAGGCTTTCAAATTCATGTGAATTATGATATTCCTAAAAGGAGGAGAATTTTCAAATACCTATTTTAAAAGTGGAGAAGAAAGAATTGGAGAGTTGAAGAAGAAAGATTCTTTAGTACAGTAGACTGCTTATGCTATTTCCATATACAAATTCATTCCATCTATTTAATTTTTATTTTACATTAGCCTTTGTCATCAAATAACAGATTAGTAGTAACTCAAAAAAATGCAAAGGCATAACAAAAGAAAGATTTTAACTAGTGCCATAACAAAAATAAAAATATTATTAGTGCTGTTAAAGAGGCTCTGATGCCAGTTGGTGAGATTAGGAAAGGTTTTACTGAAGACATAGCTGATGAGATAAACCCTGAAGGGTGGGTAAACTATCAGTGGAAAAATGGGGAGAATATTTTGGCCAAAGGAAATGGTATTAGCAAAATCCCTGGTTTGGAAGAGCACAAGGAAGAATAAGCAATCCAATTTTCTGAAACGTAGGATAAAGGTAGCAGAAAAATGAGATACAAAATTAGAAAGATAGGATAGATTTATAATAAGATCTTATGTGACAGAATGAAGAAGTGGTATAGTAGGAAATGGAGGAAATCTGATAGATTTTAAGAAAGAAAGTGGCATAATTGGCATCTTGATAAAAATACAATTCTGATAGAGGTGTTAAGGCTGCATCGAAGAAGGAAAAACTGTATGTAGGGAGATTAGTTCAGCAGCTCTTATGAGGGTCAAAAAATCAGATATGAAAGGTTGATTGAGAATGGAGGAAAGCTTTAGATCATGGTCAGAAGATCACTGATGGCAGACTCTATAGCACTTGGCATCTTATGGCTTATAGGGTGGAGGAAAAAGAGTTGAAAGATAATTCTGAATTTTGTACATGGGCGAATGGAAGATGGACTGCTGGTTCAAATGAATAGAAGTAATAGGGGAAATAATAGATTTTTTAGAGGGAGATAGATGTTGAACTAGTTGAATTTGAAAGGACAGTGAGTTGGTCAAGGGTAGCTATCCTGAGAGCAGCTGAGGAGTCTACTGTGAAGTCTACTGAGGACTCTACTATTTTTTCTGAGCAAAGACCAATTAAGGAAAATAAAAAAAAAAAATTTGTAAGGGAATATATACATACATATAAATATATAAAAATATATTTGCAACTAAAATATTTTTAAACATTCTTTTGCCATTTATCTATTATTGCTGGAGGGGTTTTATTTGTTTTTGACAATTTTTTTTATTACATAAAGGAGACCACATATTTTGTGGATGATGAAAACTGGTAGTGTAGGTACAGGGATCTGGAAAATTTGGAAGTGTAAAGTTAATTTGGCATGAAAATTTAGCCTCGACCTGACTCTAAATATCAGCCCATTAGAAGAGACCAGGGTGCCGGTTAAAGTACAGAAGGGATGGCACCATCAAGGCTGATGACTGAGGGAAGGAGGCTCTTTATTGTTGGCAGAACATGTGACAGCATGGAAGGAGCTTGTGGACTCAAAATACTATATAAAAGAATTACTCCACTTTTCAACTACTAATGAATATATTATCAAGAGGGGACATACATGTTGTATCACTTTTCAGAGAGGGGAGCATGTATGAGCTCCTACTGAAATCTTTACTCCAGGTTCTGTTTCTCTTCCATGTCTTTGCAACATACTATCTAATAACTTCTAAGTGAAACCCTAAATACATCCTCACCAGCAGTCAGCTCTGTTTGTAGCTAAGACATACAGCAGTGGCGTGTTTTCTAGCTCTGCTAGTGGCTGTGGTAAATAGTAGAACTCTTGGCTAGATAACTATATTAGGAAGGATAGGCTAGTACATGCTTCAGTAACAAATATACCATATAATCTCAATAGTTTAATATAACAAAGCCTAGTGAAGGGCACCAGTGTTTCTTCCTCAAGCAGTGACTCAGAGATCCAGGTTCACTTCATTTTGTGCCTCCACCATCTGAACACATGGCTTCCAAAGGGGCCACCAAAGGAAAAAAGAGATTCAGAGGAGGTACGGTGCTTTGAACTGTCACAGCCTTGACATGATTTGTGTCACTTCTACATATAGTCTTTTGGGAACCAGAACTAGTCCTCTAATTTTAATCTAACTATAAGAGAGGATGGGGAATGTAGAGAACCATATGGATATTTGAAAAGTAAGTGTTTCTGCCATGATCCAACCTTCTAGTCACACAAAATATCTCCTTGTTCCTTCCATCCCACTCGTAGAACAAACTCAATCCCTCCTCAAGGAGATGATCTAAAATTTGTTCAATTACTGAGTCCAAATCAAAGTACAGGAACTCTGTACTCATGATAGCTTCCAAATTAGGTCTATTTGTGTCTTTACTTTTTCCAGAGTTCCATGAACTTGAAAGACAAATTATATCTGCCCCAAACACAATCGAATACCCTAATTAGAAAAAGGAAAGGATTAGAAACAGTCCACAGTCCTTGGCTCATAGCGAATCTGAAATACCACCGCACAGATAAGGTGAAGGCCCCTACCTTGACAGGGTGGGGGCGGGCAGGGAATGGGTGGGAATTTCCTTAATTAGGTCATAATTCTGCTCTATTCATTTGTCTATTGTTCTCAGTCGTCCCAGGTGAAGTGGATGCTGAGGAATGCACCCTCTTTAACTTTAGCACCTTTTTCTCAGCTGACTTCCTGCTCTTAGAAGGCTGGGGTCCAAGAAGTTGTTTTAAGTCTTGAGCAAACAAATTTTTCAACCAGTCGTGTGGTTTCTTAGACAATGAAGTCTATTTACAAACTTAATAGGTTTCAAATTTGTTTGTTTTCAGTAAGTTTGATGTTCCAGATGCCCACCCTCAATTTTTGTTTAAGATAATGTCCTTTAATCTTTTTTATGTCTTTGCTCCTAACACCTTTCTCTCTTGATGTTATAGTGGCTACCTTGAAGCTATTAGGCTTGAATTAAATGGCCACATCCTTAATTTGATTTTTGCAATGAATCACTTTTTTAACTCAGAATGTTTGCAGTATCACAAATTAGAGGCTATACATGTGTTCTGATATAGGTTTGGGAAGAGAAAATGTTAAAATCATTCACATCCATGGTTCTCAGTGCCTTCCAGGAGAGATTGTCAATATCTGGATAAATGGATGGTGCTAGTGCTACTGATATCTAGTGGATCTAGTGGATAGAGGCCAGGGAAGCTGCTAAACATTCCACAATGCACAGGGCAGCCCCCCACAACAAAGGATTATCTGATCCAAGATGTCGAGAGTTTCAGTGTCAAAAGTGAGAACCCCATCTCCCAATGTGCATCGACATATTCCAGGACTTCCCACTTTTGGTTATTCCAAAATTTTTCAACAGTTTTTAGTTAATTTGAGAGCTAGTCACTTCTGTCGAATTTCTTTAGAATATCTAGGATTGATATTCTGGGATGTAAAACCAATATTCAACGATAGTTTACCATCTTGGAGAAAATCAACTATGTTTATTTTACATATTTTGATATAAATATATGATATGTGTCCTTTACACAATTCTAAGCCCATAGTGTCTACCTAACAATATTTCAGAATAAGTTATTTCCAGTGTTTTTGCCATAAAATTCTAGAAATATAATTGACAAAATACAATAGAGATTATAGGCAAAAGTAAATTAAAAAAGTGTCTATAGTTTACATGTGAGGTAATATTAAAATTGGATTGCTGGGAAGTTATTGACTGACATTTTCACATGTTTCCCCCCCGCCCCGCCCTTTCTTTAAATGGTTTAGAGCAACTGATAATTAATATTTACTTTAAGAGTTAATATTGTTATGAAAGGTTAACTTGATTTTAGAGTTTACTACTTACTGACAAACACTGGAAAAAGTCTATAAAATGAACTTTTTAAATACTAAGTTATTGCTCAGAATTACTAGTCTTATCTGCAAAAGAATGTTTTTTGAATTAAAGGATTTATGTAATCTTGGTCTTCTCATCCATTATCAATACATTTTTCATTTGTATTGTTATGTCTGTTTCCTTCTGGTGCTCATCTTAGCTCTAGAGAAAAAGAATGCTTGAAGAAAATGCCCCTTGGGTAATTTCTCTGCTCCCTAAAGCACATGTCTACATAATAACCACAAACTTACATTGCTCAATAAATATAAGGAGGGTTTATTACAATCTGCTACATTTCTGCACTCCCTAAGCCTTATTTCCATTTTGTCTTCTGTGACAGTTTTAGATTCAAAGCACATGGATCACTTGTTTTAAATGATATACTTATTTTTGCAGAGAAAGAAAAGCAGCCAAAAATTAGAGAAACTGTTCAATTTCTTATAATTAGGAAAGTCACAAGTAGAATGCCAGCTTGTTCGCCTTGTCCTTTGCCCTAACATCAAACTGTTCTATATCTTTTTTGTAGTTATGAGTAATACCCCAAATATTTTACAGCACACTGATGAGTCACAAAATATAGGACCTATAAATACTTTTGTTCTAGAGAAACAATGAAGCTATCTATTCTTTCACATTTGCCCACCTTATATGCAGTTTTATTTAAGGTTAAACTTTTTTTTAAATCTTTTTTTCCTAGTTTAAACATTTAATCTCCAGTACAAGTTATGTTTTCTAGTAAACTGTTTCATTTGATTTGATGCTTCATAAATGTATCTAAATCTAGCCCATCATGCGCTGCTAGCTACACCTAATCACAGACACAAGTCTGAATTACTCCATTCCTATTTAAAGAAAAAGAACAAAAAGTAAGAATGGCAGATGTGTTTATAATTAATATCCTACTGGGTTAATCAGCAGGTCCCTGGGAATCCTATGAGACTTTCGATGTATTCAGAAAATCACTGCCTTGATCTATATACTGCTTTTTAATATACATACAACTGTTAACATTTTTGGAAATGTGATCCTTGCAAATAAGGTGGTAAATAACATTAAGTCACAGACTTGTCTCTTTGAATAACCTAATTCCATGCTTGATTTCAAATATTTCAGTGAGGCATGTTTAGAATGTATAGCCAATACTATGTTCAAGTGTTGCAGTTTGCTAACATTGCATTCAAAATTTCTTTTAGGTATTTGGAACTATTTGAAGTACGACTCTTCTAAAACTAACTACAAACAAGGTAGGCTTTTTTGAAATGAATATTTCAGAATTGTTGAATTGTTGAGTACTTGTGAATGTGAGGACTTAAGAATCATGGTGATTCATTGCAGGGGGAAGATGGGAGAAGGGGTAATTTATAGGAAAAACTTAGGCTTTAGAGTGAGACAACCCTGAGCTGCAGCCTCAGTCTCCAATTGTGCAACTCCCCCAATTACCTAAGAACACTGCTTTCCAGTTACCTTATCTACAAATGTGGAATAAAAATATCTCTGTCCTAGGGTTTGAGGTGTTAAACACGATGGGGCAGTGCTTGGGACATTAAAAAACACTAAATTTAAAAGTTCAGTCTCATAGGAAATATGGAACTCTAATTGCAAAGACACTGTACTACATAAAAAGCTAAGATTTAGTTATATTGTGGTTTGCATTTCAGTTTGGGAGTTAATGTATTCAGGTATGTGCCTGGCACATGGTGGATACTCAATAAATGTTGAATGAGAAAATGCTGGCTTAAACAGAAATCTTAAAATTTAACTAGGAATTTAGTAAGAAAAAAAAAAATGGAAAGAGGTTCATCATCTCTTTCCTGACTATCTTTAGATCAGGATTGATGCAGTATTTCCTGTAAGCAGGATACACTACGTGAGCATTTTAGGTTTATTGTTCTTTGATAATTACGTTTCAAGTACTTTCATTTTGTATTTGACTACTCAGGAATTACCTTCTCCACGACCTAGTTTTCCCTTGAAAATGATAACATTAACAGTTTCTGAGTCAGAAAATGGCATCATCTCCATCTCTGAGGGGGGATCAGAGGTGTGGGAAGGTGAAGGTTTGGGTGCTTACGTCCTGCCATGTGTTGGAATGAGGCATGGCGCTGAGCATCCCTATGTGCTTCCCTAGCAAATACATCCATCTATGCCAGAGGTATATTAAATAGCAAATAAAAAAAATCACTACAGATTGAGAGACTGAAGAAGAAAGCAAAATGGGTTAAAATTTTAGTACTTTAAATTTCATTTCCCTCCAGTTTTCTTAAAGAGGGGCTGCATAGTTTTATTTTGTACTGGGCCTCAGAAATTATGCAGCTTGGTCAGATACATGTGGCTGAATCTTTAGATGCTTAGTGATTCAGCATGACCTACCTGCACCTTCCTCTCTGGCTGCATCTGGTAGAATGTGTCTTCTTCACACTGCTTTCCTGTCTTGCTGACCTTCTGTCTGTTTCTTTAACATGTTTCTTTCTGTTTACTACCTCTTTAACATGTTTCTTTCTGTTTACTACCTTACATTATACTTGCTGTTGCGGTTGCTTGCTGTATACCTTTCCTCTGTCTTGTCCTTTCTTAGCCAAAGTACCACTCCTTTAGACAGTCCCCTCTAAGCACTCTAGCTGAAGGAGCCCTTCTCCCATAGCAGTCAGTTTCTATCACATCTCCCTTTTATTTCCCTTGTAAAACTTAACCCCTATTTTCTTATTTATTTATTGGCTATATTTGCTCAATCAAATGTAAAATTCCATGAAGAGATAGCATGTTTGTATCATTCAAAGTGATACCTATAGACAAGTGAAAAGGTTCTAGTTCATAGTAGGTACACAATAATTTCTTGCTAAGTAAATACATGCCATTTATTCATCCTGCAAAATTATGAAAGATCAGATCTGACAAAATACTAGGATTTAAAAGTAAAGTTAATATGGCTCTTCTAGAAGCCTTTAATTCAGTTGGGAAGATGGAAGCAGATATACAATTAGAGATAGTACATAATAACTTGAATGTTCAAAATTAATGCTAATCGATTTAAATTAATGTTACAAAATACCATATATTTGTGTGTGTGTGTGTGTGGCAACACAATAGAGTGGTTTGGAAAAGTTTAGGGCACACAAGTCTGCATAAAATACAGTTTCTGTATGGTAGCATTCATAGCAAGGGGGGAAGATACTTAGGGAGGATAGCCGATGAGAGTCTTAACTGAGGGGCGTGAATCACAAGTTTAAATGTAGCAAAATGGTTAAGAAGGCTTAGTTTCCAAAAGTACATTCAGGAAGTCAGAAAAGAACAAGTAAATTGATCTCCAAGAAAGAAAATAAGGCTTCCTGGCAGTATGAGAATTAGCTCAGTTGCAAAAGATCCTTACTTGTCCCCAGGCCATAGGTGTATGTTTTTCTAGGTCAGTGCCTCCTGAAATTGCACCAAGATAAGCCTTGAATTCAACCTCCTCAAACTCCATGATCCATCTGTTGATCCTATTGTAAACTCTTTGCATTAGAATTTATTTTTGCCTTTTTGGAGTTGCTTATTCAGACATTTTATTGTCTCTTTGGTCCTGAGTCTTCTTCCTATCAAAGATGTTCCCTTTAGTTACCTGTAAATCTATAGCATCCATAGGTCCACAAGTCTTGAGGCCCTGAATCTCTACCCTAGCAACACCACCAAATTTCTTTTTATTCCAAGAGAGTAGCAGTTACATCCAAAAGCTTGGCCAAGACATGAAGGTGTGGATAGGCAATTATTTTGAAATTACCAGGTTGGATTTTAGCTTCAGTTTGTTGCAGCAGACAAATAACAAATTTTAGAAGAAATGGTCTACAATCCAGAATTTTGGAATCACACAACCAATAAATTGGGTTATGGCCACTGAGTCCAGGGAAAAAACGAATAAACAAAAAGAAAACACATACTCTGTTTTGGCTTTAGGCATTTCCTTAGATCAATTTCCCTAGAAGTATAGCGCCTCCTAACACAATGCTTAAAACTAGGAAAGAGAGTTATATGTTCAGGAGAAATCTCTACATAAGTGATAGTGGATGGTAGGAAAAGGGAAAAAAACTAAGAAAAACTAAGCAAAACTAAGCAGGTGTCCAACTTTAGCCACATCCCACGGGGAAGCACTGGTGAGTCAGAAAGTCTGTCCTGCCTTGAGGAACGAGGCTTTTTGTACTCCCATTAGTTTCTTATTGACTCAGGGTCATCCAACATGGCGATGTTTCTCTCAGGTACCTAAACTTAGGTGATTCCAAGACCATGTGGGGTTATCTGTCTGAAGAGGCTGAAGATATGAGCTGTTATCAGGGAGCACTAACAGCAGTAGGAAAAAAGGATCTCTTTATATCTGAGAGGGCCACCAAAAATATCTGCAAGGGATGTCTAGGTGGTAAAAGTAGATATAGATGTAGATAAGTAATTACAGCTAGAGAGCAGACTCTTCACAATCTCTGGTAGTTAGTTGTCAATTTCAGAAGAGCCAGAATACAAGATAGAGCAGGGACCATGTACATATTAAATTTTATAGAGAATCCAAGGAAAATGAACTAATGGGCTAGGGCAGGTAGATATTGGAAAACTTGAAGACCCACAGATATATTTGTAGGCACTAATTGCAATACCTTAAGAAGGAAAAGGGTAGTAAGAAATTGAGGCAAGGGAGTAAGACATTCATAGGATTAGTCCTCAATTATTCATTAATGTATTTGAGCACAAATTTATGGAGTAAAAACATATTTGAAATTGCTGTGATCTCATGGGATCACATGGCATTTTACTATAAGCAGGAAATTTAGGTTTGATTTTCATCTTATTGCATACACTATTCATCACTTACATGTATATCATGACATTTCAAAATCTCTTTGAATGTAAGAACTGTGAGAAGATACACACAGAAAAAGTTCACTCCTGAGAACAACAAAGGAGTTCATTTCAGAAAATTTTGGCTGTATGTGAGCTGTGTAAAATATTTAATATTAAGACAAAATCACCACTCATTGGATGAGGAACAAGATATTCCTTTGTAGCAGCTATTCAAATCAACCATTAGAGAAATGGCTTTATTAGAACTTTTGGAAAAAGAAGATTAAATTGTCATAGACAAAGAGGCAAATTTAAAGAATGGAGCAGAAGAACATATATCTTTTGATTGTTTGATAGTAGTCTTGACAGGTATTTGTAATACTAAATACACTAAAGGCATTGTGTTTTTGAAAGAGGATGCACACTTTGGATTCAGGCTGAGTTGATTTTAAATTGTAGCATGGCTACAATTTATGATTTATGATCTTGAGTAAGTTACTTAAACTCTGAGTTCATTTCCCTCATCTTCTCAATGACCCTTGACAAAATTTTATGAGGATAAACAGTGACATATATATATAGTAACTGACATATAGTTAGAAATTGTTAGAACTCTTTCTCCCGCTTCCCAATACTTGAGGTCTTTTCTCTTTGATCTACACAGAGCATGCCATTTTTTTGCTCTAAATTCCATTCTCTTATGGCAGAAGGTGTACTGAAGTCTCCACCATGGAACTTGTGGCTATCAAGTGGTGGATGAGCGAGGCTAGTTTCCACAGCAGTCCTGGATGGTGTGTGAGTGGCTGAGCAAATGAGGGAGCAAGTGGATCAAGAACACCCAAAGTTTAAAGATATAATAAAAAGCATTATGATTCCCAAAAAGATATAATAAAGAGCCCAACAAATATCCATAGATTCTTACATAATACGTTTCTTAAATACATAATAGAGTCATAATGTTAAAGTAAAAAAAAATAGATTTATATGTTATATAGAGTTTTCTTTTTCCCTTGAGATCTGAAGTATAGGATATAATTTCTAATTATATCTTGCCATTTACACACAATCTTCAACAATTTATTTCCAGTATTTTGTACAGAGTCCTTAATCTTATATTTTTTCTTCATAATTGAACCACTGGGCTTAAATCTATTAAGAGTCTGATTGGGGTTAAGCTGTGCCATAATGGGAATGCTTAATGATTTCATCTTTGTTTCAACTGTATTAAGCTTATGAGACCTATGATTTTTATCACTATTATCAGCATTTTCAATGTTCATTTTCCATTCATTTTGGAAAAATAATAAGGGCAAAGAGCAAAAAATATTCAAATAATTACATCAAGCCTGCTCTGACAGACAAAGATGGCATGACTGCCCAAACAGAACTCTTGGCTGTCAGGCGGTGCCACCACACATTAGTGCAAAATGTTCGTTGATCTGCTGATATATGAAAGTCTGAATTTGGCATACAAAAGGCACTTTGGAATGTCGATGTATAATGCATGAAAGTGTTGGCTGTTCAGAAGCTGAAAATATGAAAGTCAGGGACAGCCTGTATGTATATGAACAAAGAAAAGAAGACAGATATAGTAAACCATGTCTGACTTTGTCCTGTAGGTGTTAAGGAAGACTTCCAAATGGAGGTGGCTTTGAGCGTAGTCCTTCGAGGTGAGTGGATTTGGATCAGGGATTGACCCAAAGTATAAATGTGCACCCATCTTGGAACTGTCAAAGAACATGGTGTGTACAGGAAGGAAGACTGCAGAACATAGAATGTGGGAAGAAACGTGAGAGAATTAGAATTTGAAGAGCCCTGCATGCTACGTCAGGGAGTTTGTACTTTATTTTGTAGGTCGGAAGGTCTTTAATGGTTTTGAAAATGAATCAAAAAGTTAGGTGATTTCAATTTAGAAATCCAGATTTTATTCTTTTCTTAAGAGAGAACAACACTGAGCCTCTGTTCCTATGAGGCAATACTTGACTGGAACAGATTTGCTGCTGCCTTTTTTTATACATAGGGCTTCTGCTCTCTCTCTTTCTTTTTCCCCTGGGCAGGCTTCACTCATCTAAATGACCTGCCTGGATCTGGTAGGCATTTAAATGTATGTGATGGGGGACCATTAGAGGCTTGCAAAGAAAAGAATGATCAGAGAAATCCTTTTGAAAATTTTATCATAAATTGGATACTGTGTTAGGCTCTATACAATAGAAATATGGGTCTGAGAACCACAAGGAAGATAGAGTTGGTTTGCTTGAGAGAGAAGGAGAGAAAAAGAGGTAGAGACAGAGACAGAGACAGAGACAGACAGGCAGACAGACAGAGATAGAGAAACACTAGGAGATTATTTAGAAATTCTAAGTGAGAGGAGAAGATCTGAGTATCTTCGTATTTTTGTGAATTCCACAGCACTAGACTTATTGCCTTGCATGTAATAGGTACTCGATAAATGTTTGTTGAATTAACATATATGCTGATAAACATTTATTCACTTTTTGAACTTTTTCATGCAGTCTTTGGGCCTTAGTTCATCACTTACTAAGTGCAAGTAACTAAATAGAATTCAGGGACAGCTCCAAGTAAAGACTGACGCTAGATTTTGTTTAAATTGTTTTCAATATTTGATGTGGTACACAGACTGATGTATTATTGAATCTTCTCTATTTTCAAATTCTGAGTTAATTTGGCAGAATATTGCTTTCAAAGTCGATTGTATTGAATATGTGAGTATTAATGAAACCATTTACTTTATATTACTACTTTTAATTGTTTTATAAATTTTGAGATTTCAAGAAATATTTATAAAATATACAAAACATACAAATAATCATCATTTAAAGAATTATTATGTACAGATCACAAATTCGCAAAATGAAACATTATCATTCCTTTGCAATCTCCTGTGTTCCTTTTTATGATTCTATTCCATTCCCATGTAACGCAGAGAAAATTACTACTCTGAATTTGTATTTATAATTTTCTTGCCTTTCTTTATATTTTAGCCATATTTTTATAACACTAAATCATATATTGCTTACTTTTGCATGTTGCCTTTAATTTCCATAAATGGAATAATACTGTATGTATTCAATGACTTGCTTTATTCACTCAGTATTAGGTTTCAGAGGTTTAGACATCGATGCAGGTAAATGTAATTAATTAACTTTCAATTGCTCTCTGGCATTCTATTGTATGATCACACCTGATTTATTTAGCTATTATTTTTTCAATGGACATTTTGCTATTATAAAAAGTGCTCTTATGAATGTTCTCCTGGTGTGTGTATGTAAGTGTTTCTTTAGGGTTTAAATCTAGGTAATCTAGATAATCACAAAGTTTTTCGCAAGTAGTTCACTAATTTCCACATTGACCAGCAGTGTATACATGTGTAAATATTTGTTTGCATTGCATGCTTGTCAGCACTTGGTGTTGTCAGAGTTAAATTTTTTGCCAATCTAATGCGTATGTAATGCTATCTTACTGTAGTTTTAATTTATATTTTTCTAAAAATAATGCAGTTTATCACTTTTTCATTTATTGATTACCTGTTTGGATTTTCTCTTTTGTGAAATTCTGTTCAATTCTTTGCCCATTTTTTTTTTCTGTTTTATTATTTATTAGCAGAAATTCTTTGGAAATTCTGGATCCTAGAATCTTGTTGTATATGTTGAAAACATTTTCTTTTTTCTCTGGATGGTGTCTTTTGTTGAACAGAAATGCTTAATTGGTTTTTTATTTTCCATATAGATAATCAATTGCCCCAGAATGATTTATTGTGAATTCTTTATTTTTATCATTGGTCTGAAAGGTTACTTTTGTCAGCAATCAGCTTTCCATGAATGTGTAGATCTTTTGCTGGGGTATTTTGTTTGGAGTATTTTTCAGTCTCTATGGCAATACCAAAATGTCTTAATTTCAATAATTTAAAAATCATTCTTAATCTCTAGTAAGAGATATATTCCAGTTTGTTATTCAGAAGATCTTTAACAATTCTTAGCCCTTTGCGCTTCCATTTTTAATCAGCTTGTCAAGTTCTGCTTAAAATTTTTATTTAGATATTGTTTAGAATTTTATTGATAAATGGAAAGATTTGACTTTATGATATTAAATCCTCCAATTTCTGAAAAATCTCTCTATATGTTTTCTTTAATTTTTAATAAATTTTATAATGTTATCTGTAAATATTTTAAAGATTTTTATCATTCCTCATTCTTCAGATTTTGTTTATTCTTCAGACCATATATTTTTATAAAGCATTAAATAATATTTAAAAATATTGTACATTCTAAATTTGTGGATGGGATATAAAAAGTATAGTTTATTTTAGTGTGCTATTTTGTATCTTGTAAGCTTGCTAAACTTGCTTTCTAATCAATTCTAATTATATATCTTGATTTTCTTAGGCTTTGTTGTATATAGGTAATATATCTGTAATTAATGAAAGTTTTATTTTTTTAATTTCCAATGCAAATACTTTGATTTATTTTTCTTATCTTACTTTGCTGGCCATGATAACCAGTACAATTATGAGTAGAAATGATAACTAGTACTATTATGAGTAGAGACAATATTATCTTGTTCTATTTACTTTTCAAAAACTATAAGGACAGTTTTTATTTTACTATTAAGAATTATGTTTACTATAGGTTTTTTCCAAACTACCTTTATCTAGTCAAGGAGCTCCTTTTTTCCTCTTGTGTGCTAAGAGGTTTTATTTTGTTTTGCTTTTTATTTTAAACATGTATAATTTCTGAATTATTAAATAACTTTTCTCAATTTTATAAACCAATAGAGATGATTATAAGATTTTTCCCTTTATTAATGTAATGAATCACAGTAATTTATTTTCAAATACAAAGACAACAATATATTCCTAGGATAACATAACTCAGTTATGATTTTTCATGCATTGCTAGGTTTAATTTCCTTATATATTTATAATTATGTATCTGTGATTATGAGATTTCCCTTCTCATATTGTCAGGATCCAAATTCAAGATAGTCTAGTCTCACAATATAAAATGAGGCATTTTCTCGTTTTTTACAATATCCTATGGTAGATATTTAGGATTTTAATTTTTGGTTCTTAACTGCTATGTAGAACTCACTGGTAAAACTATCCAGACATAGAGTTTTCAGTATAGAATTTTTCTACAAATTTTATTTTTTTACAGGGTATAGAACTCTTAAGATATTCTATTTCATCTTTAGACGGTTTCATTAAGTTATATATTTCTAGGAATTTTCCTATTTAATAAATTAAATTTTATTCATATAAAAATTATAATCTTTGTACAGTCTACACTAATGTAGCTCTGCCTCATATTTTATTCCTATTTTTTGGTGTATTTATTTTTTAAATTTTTTTGTGTGCCAGATGATTGACATTTTTATTATTGTTTTGATAAGTAAGACATATTGATTTATTCTACAGAATATATATTTTCTTTTACTAACTACTGTGTTTTATCTTCATAGTAACTTTTCTTATTTTCTTAAAGTTTATTCTTATTTTTTCTTAATTTATTTGATAATATGACTTCTTAATTAAAATAGACATATAATTATAAATTATTTTCTAAATACTGTTTTAATTGCACCCCACAATAATGATACATAATGTTCTACTAAGATTTGAATTTAAATCTATTATTATTTTATTGTTTCCTTTTTGAATCATGATTATTTGGAAGTGTGCTTTAAAAAAATTTTAACATTCTAGTTATCTAATTATCTTTTTCTTAATTATTTCTAATTTAATTACATTGTGATCAGCAATATAGTTTTGTGCTTCCAATCACTATAATATTTTTAATGAATAACCTAGATACTTTAACATCACTATTTAATACATAACCATCTAATATTAAGCAATATCTTAACACTTCTTCCAATAATATGAGAACTTTGGTACTGCTTAAGTCCAGTATCTTGTATTCCATAGTATTTGATTTTGGTATCAGGTTTTTTTTTTTTTTTTTTTTTTTTAGTCTATAGTTTCTGACTCCACAATAAATTATTACTCTTACTATTACGATTATTACTATTATAAAAATTATAACATCAAATTCATAGAATTCATTTCTCACAGTTATTTTCCCCATGCATTGAATATATAATTCCACTGAAGTCTGGATTTAAGTTACCTATCAAACAAACCTTCACTCCTTGGAAAATAAATTGACTTTATAATTCTCATATGTATTTCCCTTTATCATACATATTCTGTGGTTTCACTGTACTGAGCCTAGGTGGGGTTTCATTTTTCTAACGAGAATTTGGGGGATGTTGAATATGTGGATTGATCTCTTTCATTCCTATTAGATAATCCTCAGAAATTTTTTTTTTTAAATGTTGCCTATACCGTAGTTCTTCTCTCTTTTTAGCATATGTTTCTATAAACTTAAATTTTAGCTTGAATTTTTCAGAACACTCAAGTTGTGAAAATTAAGGCTGGCTGTAAAATCATGTGAAAGCTGTTTTGTTGTTATTGTTGTTTACTTATGTTTTTAACTTTGCTCTTACTATGAAGGTCGTACTTCGGGGAGGGGGTGTCACAGATTTTTAGGAATTTTCTCTTAGACTCCTCATTGTTTTACTGATGTATCCCTGATCTATTATTAATCTATCTTCTGAGATTAAAATTTTAATTGTTTTTATTTTAATACTCTGTTGATTTTTCTACTCATATTTTAATATTTAATTTAAAAATATACCAGGTGTGTTTAAATATATTATATTCATAAATCCAATTCTGCTATTTTTATGCATGTTTTCTCTTTTGATGTCTTTGAGGGGTTGAGTGGGTTATGTAGTTTTAAACTATGACATGATGTTTTTTAAAACCTCATCGGTGGGGAATATTTCATCCCAGGATGAAGATAGGTGCTCAAGGGAAAATTTCTATTTACCTCTGTGGCATCTGTGTGTATTACCTAGATTGGAACCAATGTAAATCCAATTTTTGCCTTGAGATTTTTAGAGTACCTACATATGTGAATTTAGACTGCAAACTCTTATGTAAACTATTTTTTCTTATTAAATCTCAGGGAAATACCTTTAACCTCATGTCTGCTGCGATGTCTGGACCTCTGGAGTCACAGCTATTTAAGAATTTAAGAATTTAAGAATTTTCTCTTTGAGCAGTCCTTGGTCTTTGTCTCTTGTGCCTTGAGTCTCTGAAGGCCATGAAAAGAAAACTTTAAGTTTACTTTGTTTAATAAATCCTTCAAGATGAAACATAGTTTCAGTCATCCTCTTAACACTATTTTCTACCTTCACTTAGATTTTAGTTTGAATATTTGTTATTTTCTTGTGAATTAAAGCCATTAAGAGGCTATTAACATTTTTACGAATTCTTCAGTGGTAGGGTAGGTGTGCCATTTTGCCAGAAATGGAAGTCTATTTACTTTTCAACTGGCAGATAGTGATGTAATTTTCTTATTGTGAGGGTGGTCTCAAGCACAGGCAAGCCAGATAGGAGAGTGAGTGACTCTTGACTTTGCAGAGTAATACAGGAAAGAGACAGAAGAGAGCTGTTCCTGTGGAAGAAGTCTCAGGGCTGGCTGGAGGGAGTTTCATTGTGCCAAATGCGAGAGACAGATTAAATACAGAACATCTAGTTAAATTTGATTTTAAGATATACAATAACTATTTTTTTAGTCTATGTCCCAAATATTCTTTTTCATCCAGTCATCTAGTCACCCCAAATATCTATGGTGGTCTTGGATATGGTGGAATATATGATTTATGAGCACCCCGTTGTGACTAATAGCCTTAGGAAAGGACTTCACAAACTTTAATGTGCAATATACATACCAGGAGGATCTTTTCAAATTGTAGAATCTAATACAGTAGGTCTGACGTGGGGCATGAAATTCTGCATTTCTAACATGGAGGGGTTCTGCTTTAAGTGTGAACATGGAACCTTCCCTACCGGAAAGAGAAATTTTAATCAATAGTATGCTCTCAACAGATAAGAACTTCTTGCTGCTACCTCCTGGGACCTTCAAGGCAGAAATATTTTCCTTAGCTTTTGTACTTTGTTGTTAAGTATGCTTGTAAATATCACTGATAAAACATGGCTATGTGTTTAGTAAGCTCAATTCTTGTAGCTAGCCCCTTCTAAAACATATTTGCAAAATGTCACTTCACTCTTAAAATGCTGAGATATTGGACCCCGATGACTTTGCTTGTCTACTTTATATAGATATCTAGATATATGTAGTTCTGTATGCTTCACAGACAACCAACTAAATATCAGTTTGCCATAGGTGACAATCCCTGAAACAGGTCAGTAGAAACCCAAGAGGAAGAGTTATTTTGGATAAACAATTTCCAAATTGGTCACAACCTTTTCCTTTATGTCCCTTAAATTTGAGGCAGAATCTTGACTAGTGTTAGAAAATGTAATAGTTTCTGTTATACCGGTTATATTGAGGGAAATTTTATACTTACTGAATTTTTGTATGAACTGCATGTAGCTCTAAATGGGAAAACAATAGAGTAACAGAGATAGAATGACAGAGACATGCTATAATACTTTTCATATATACTCCCTTTGTCCCCTAACTTCTGGCCAGTTCCAGACTACATTTATAAAAACAGATGAGAATGCCTGGAATAAGTGAAGTAACTCTTTGGAGTTTGATTTTCCAACATTTAGTTACAGGCTAGAAATGTTCTCTTTCTCCTTTAGAAAGCCTGTTGTCAGTTTTTCCATGAGATGAGTGAATCATTAAATTCATGAGAAATTCAGAATGTTCAAAATAGCACAATATAACATTATTAATGAGTGTGAGCTCCATAACACCTTATCATCATGGCTCTTTTTATCTGTATGTAAATTTTTACATTTGCTTCTATTCCCATGGTAGTTCAATATTGGTCATTGTTTGCCATTATTCTGAAATTCTTTCCATTTATTTTTTTCTAGAATTGCCATAAAAATAAATACAAATCATGATATATTTAAAAAACAACAATTTGTAAAACTTACTGTTTTCTCCTAATTCATCAAATGTCATTGTTTTTGCATGTGAATGGTTATATCTCATTAATAGCTTCTGTGGTGCAAATCTGTAATTAATATTTATGTATTAGCTACAGTATCTGTTCTTATGGAAAAAAAGAATTATATAGTATAAAATTAAATGTTTTAAAGTATTCAACTAAACCAAAAATATTTCCTCAAAAATGTGTTGAAAGGATGTAACAATCCAGCATGTGATTTTAATTAATGTCCAAGTAACTAAAAATGTATTTAGTTCATAAAGAAAACATATTGACATCTAATTATGGATCATAGAATTTGGTGCAGTGAAACCGTAGTGCATCTGTTCAGTGAAAACATAATCATGGAGAACACTAAATGGCACAATATATAATGAAAAATTAAAATAATGCACAAATAAGACCATTAAAAAATCACAGTGTGAAATCAAATAGAGTTGGAATTTAGCAAGAGAGGTCTGGTAGTTCTAGATTACTGATAGCAGGAATTGTCAATTCACACAAAAGTTACTATGCTAATTTAAATGGCTTTGCAGCAGCATAGTCTCTCTTTTCTCCTTTAATGGAATTAAAAATTTTAAAGTAGAGGGGGAAAGTGCCATTAGCCCTTTCACATTTTCAGGTTTATAATATGTATAGATTGAACTAGGGGTTACCTTTTCAACAAATCTTTCTTTTAAATTAATGATGGCAAAGGGTAACAAATGCCAAGAATGTTGACTTTATTTTATAATATAATTGGATCAACTCCTTTTTCTCTTATTTCCACTGACTTAGTTCAGCCTCTTATTCTCCCACACATGGGATTTCAATAGCCTCCTCAATAGTGTGCTAGCTGGTTCACTTGGTTCACGGTGGACCCCAGACTTCCTGATCTTTTTCTCTTCCAACCTATTCTATACCTTATAGCAGTGGTTCTCAGATTTGAACTTGTATCT
Organism: Pteropus medius; assembly: GCF_902729225.1. Classification (NCBI taxonomy): domain Eukaryota; kingdom Metazoa; phylum Chordata; class Mammalia; order Chiroptera; family Pteropodidae; genus Pteropus; species Pteropus medius. Next base: position 9,198,646 of record NW_024346062.1, on the reverse strand, counting down.
GAAACATCAGGAGAACTTGTTAAAACAAAGAACTGGGGCTGCATCCCCAGAGGTTCCAATTCAGTTGGTTTGGGAAGAGACCCCTGAATTTGTATTTCTAATGATTTGGAGGTGGCTCAAACTTAATAAAGTATTGGAGATCTCTACTATGTAACACCCCCAATTTACCTTTTCTGCTCATTTCCAAGTTGTCTCTCTCTGGGTACTAGATGCTTTAGCACACAGAATAATTCACTATTAGAGAACATGCCTGGATACTGTTCTACCTTCTTGCTTTTGTTATGCTTTCAATGTGCCTGGAAAGCTCTTCTTTTTATTTCTATATTTCAGCCATTCAAGTCTCAGCACAAATGCTTCTTCCACTATAAAGCATCTATAATTTTCTCTCATTTACATAGGTCACAAATAATCTCACACTTCTCTTTTACATTTATAATCTCACACTTCTCTTTTACATCTATTTCTTTTACATTCATTTCTGCTTTCTCTATCTTTTATTATATTTACCTGAGTACGTACTGAAATTCTTTTATTAGCTTATTATGTATTTTGGAGCAGATCTTGGGTTTTATCCTCTTTTCTAGCACAATATCTTATAAATAAAAATTACCAATAAATATTTGTGGATTTCGTTATTTATATAATGATTTTTAAAATAACAGTGATAAAGGTAATGATAATAATAATAAAACTAAATTATATCTATTGGACTCAATATATACCTGAACAGGATTCTTGCTTCACACTTATTATTTTATTTAATCTCCTCATTATCCTTATGAGATATTGCTATTCTCATTTTATAACGGAAGAAACTGAGACTCCAAGAAGTTAAGTAATTGTGCATAGTCACATAGCTGGTAAGTAGAATAACTGAGATATTATCCCAGGCAGTAAATCTTAAGAGCTCAGTCTTTTAACTCTTTATATAGTGAAGCTTCTTGTATCATTAAAATGTAGACACTTAACATTTGGCCACAAAATAGGTATGTCTGTAAAACCTTATCTTGTGATTAAAAAACTGACTGAACAATAATGACCACTAACTCATGTTCAGTAGCAGAGTGGTCCTGAATATTCTTTCAGTTGTAACTTTCCATCTGTTCTACTTAACCACTCTTTTATGTTTATGACACAATCACTAGGAACCCAATGTATCCTCTTTCTTGTTTCCACTTTAGCACAGTCTAGCATGTTTCTCTAAGAGTACACCTGCGACCCCCTACATCAGTACTACCTTGGGTACTTGGGGAAAATACAGAGTCTCAGAATTAACCAACATTGGCCAAATTAGAATCTCTGGGAAAATCACCTGAGAATATGCACTTTCCCCAAGCATCTTGATTGTTCTTACGTACATTAAAATTTCAGAAATACATCTCTCTCTGGATCATCAATGAACATACTTTATCAACATTCTTTTACTGTGTGTGGAATGAGGGTATGGAGAAATAGATTCTAGTCGGTGATGGCCCCAATCTAGGTTTTACATAGGGTCCTGTGGAGGCACAAAACACTAAGTAAAGATTTGTTCGTATTACCAGGGCTTTTTAAAAAATGGTGGTAATTCTTTGAATTAGTGTAGGTTATTTTAATCAAGTAATCAAGTCACTTTTCTTTTACACATATAGGACTCCATTGTTCTAGTGTTCCATAATCTTGGATAATTTACCACCATCTATTCAATTTAAAGTTGATTAAATATTGTACAAACATAAAACAAAATATATATTTTATAAAACTATAAAAATAAACATAACGTATAAACTAAGTTCAGACAAATCTTTCAGACAAATCTATAAAAACATAAAATTCAAGTTACAAACATTAAAAATGAGGAAGGATATTTCTTGAAACTCTATTTCTCATGTTATATTTTAAAATAAGAAATGTACCACTTTGTTTACTGTGTCACTTGTCAACATAATTTTTTTATGCTTTTGAATACAAGGGACTATAATTTAATTTATCATCGTTATAATTATTTCTCCTTTTAAAATAATTTTTAATTTTAACTACTACTCCATTATAGTCATTGGCCAATCGATTTAAGAATATGTGCAAAATGTAAAATATCATAATAAAAATGATAATTAGATGAAAAAATTCTCCAGAGTGTATTTGTTATTATGTGCACTGATAATGAATTTACAAGACGCCCTGCAGTCTGACTAGCCTCCATTGTCTGTTAGGTAGATTTTTTTCTTGTCAGTATACCTCCACAACAAGGAACTTTTTAAATGACAACTACTGTGACAGATTCATTCAGAAATCATGCTGGACATCGTTTGGCCTTCAATCACTTAGAATGTGATCAAATGTAAACTAAGTGCCTTGTCGTAAGGGGTCATATAGATGGGGTGGAATATGCTAATATCAGTATTCTAAGATTCCTTTTAGAAAAGAAAACATTAAAAATGACAACAAAATTTCCAGAACTCCAAAACCAAAATGAGTATACCCTTGGAATCCTTGAAAATCTGGAACCATTCTTGGGAAAATTGGTTGGATTGGGAATGTAGAATACAAAGGGATTTAGTGGAACAGAAGAAAAATTTTACATCATGAACATGAACGTCAGTGCGTTAGAGGTTTGTCAGATATTCAAATAAAAGAGGATCTGAAGGAAAAAAAGCATATTGCATGGAGAAAATTGGAGAATGAAAAGATACACCATTGGCACTATTCTCGCTTCCTCTGCGCCTCTTCTGGCACTCTCCTTGCAGAGCACTCAGGCAACTCTATGTCATACAAGAGGTGACTTCTGATACAAGAAAATCAAATACAAAAGCTTCATGTGCTCAGGTTGCGTTTTAGTCTCTGTTTTGCTGCAGCATGTAATGACAGCTTTGCATGTATGGCATCTGTCATATAGTCTTCACTGTGGATTTCTAATTGTTTAAGGTCTTTTAACTATCTTTGTTCACTCTATCAAATGATATCACTCACAAGGACAAAAGAATAAAGTCCATTTTCCTGACTTTAGGAATAATTTCTTCTTAAACATCTTTTGCCGGTACAAATGTGAATTAGTTCTCAAGAATCCCATATTAAGAGAATTTAAAATTGTTTTCTTGCAGAAACTTATTCCATTGTATAACACCTCATATTTCTGTGTAGGCATCCTTTCTCATATCTAATCTAAACCCTCTGTATTTCATTTTCTTTTTTTTCCCTTTGCTTGGCTTTAGTATCAGAACAGATGGTCATTCTTTGTCCGCACGTGAAGATTGTTTCTAAGAAACATTAAGTCTGCATCATTCCTTACTTGTTAGACAAAGCTCCTATTAAAGACAGAAGCTGGGACAATCTTTGAATTTATCAAGTGTGTTGTAGCCCCAGTTCCCCTTTTCTTCACTTTCATTTACTTAGTAGTTTCTTTTTTTTTTTTTTAACTTTTCTCATCCCTGTCTTAAAGTTATTCACATTAAGGTGTAAATGACTACTAAAGCTTAAAATGTAAGCCCTTGGGGGAGGATGTTTTACCATTAACATACGGCGTTTCTTTTTAGATTGAGGTTTTAATCCCAGGTTTACAATATCTATAAATTGGATTAAGGAGGGTGCGAGGAGTATCGAAGATTCTTCTCAGCATCACTAAAACCATTGTGTGCAGGCTAGGGGTAATTGCTCCACATGCAAGCAATAGTACTCTTCATTCAATGTTTTTCAATAAATATTCACTAAGCTTCTAGTGTCTGAGGCACTGGGAATCCAGCATGAATTAGACGATGTCTTATAGAATTTACATCTTTTAGGGGTAGAAAAACAATAAACAAACCAACAAAAACAAGAAAGTGTCAGGTATGAGAAATGTTAGGCAGAGAAGTAGAATAGGGCAAAGTGAATAGAGAGTGACTGACTGGCTACTTTAAATTTGGGAATTAGAAAAGGCATTTCCTGGGAGAGGCAACATCTAAATTGAGATCTGAATGAAAGACAGGGCCAGCCCTAGGCAAAGAGGGAGAATAGCTTCAGAGAGAGGTAAGAGCAAGTGCAAGGACTGTACAGATGGAGATAAACTTGCATCTTATATCTGGCTCTCACTGGAAAAGTAGTCTAGACAATGAGGTTGGGGAGAAAGGGAGAGACCAGGTCATGTAGGGCTTTGATATGCTAGTACAGAAACTTAAGATTTTATTCTAAGCAGAGTGGGAAGCCTTTGGAGCTGAATCTGATTTACAATTTTAAATATTACCAAATCTGCTGTGAGTTATAGCAGGAATGTAAACTGGAAGACCAGTTAGGAGACTGAGTATTCTAGATGAGAGAAAATGGCGATTCAGGATAGAATAGTGGAGATGGAAACACCGAGAAAGATTTCTGTAGGAAGTTGATGGGGCTTGCTGGTGGCTTGAATGTGGAATGTGTATTAAAAAAGAGGGTCAAAAGTAATGCTTAGGTTTGACTAATTAAGGGGTAATGGTTTCTTTATAATTATGGGGAAAATTTAGGGAGAAATAGGTTCACAGGTAAAAACCAAGATTTCATAGTGTAAGGTGCTATAGTAGTTAGAGTCACACTTTGAGGTTAGATATAAATCCTAGGTTAGATACTTTTGCTCAACTCTATGATATTGAGCAAAAATGGAGTTCAATATTAGCATAGGATTGTGAAAATTTTTAAAAAAAGACAATCTATAGAGAGTATTTACAGCAGCATTGCTACTAAATTTGAGATTAGAATTTGAAATACGTATTTTTTCTATTGTCTAAGTTTTAATGTTTTTGGTTAAAATTTTATGCCATGACTTTAAGCTATCATTTCAAATTATAGAGTTTAAAAATTAGAAGTGGTATTTTTATTGTCTGACCAAGTTCTTTAACTAAAAAGTTTACATCTCTTTAAATATGTTGCAGTGTCATTTTAACCATAATTATATGTTGCTTCCTAATAATCAATTCGTCTACTAAGACTGGTAGATATTTATATCATTGATCAGTACAAATATTGGTCATTTTACAGCTTCTGTTATTCTATGTAGCTTTCTTTATGAAGACTAGGAACCAATAATTATCACTTTATTCATATACTTTTAACTTTTTATTAAAAAATGTTGTACTACATTCTGGCCTTCAACAAACACTAATCCTCTTCTTAATGTCTTTATCAAACATAATTCATGAGTATTTCTTGCATTTTTCCGTGTTTCTAATCAAAATGGAAGCCTGGATTCTGGACCTTCTGTCATAGTCAATTTTTTGAGGGGAAGATAGTAGGAGAGATTAGAAAGAGTAATTTTTTTCTAATTGTGAAGGACCTACCATATCTCTCTTTTTTAGGCCATCCTTATGAGAAGTAACCATAAGCTGTTGAGAGGAACAGAGCTTGGGAGAGCACTAAGGTCATTTTTAAATCGTCACTGGGCTAAAATTTTTGTATAGAAGAAATCTATTTAAGTTTTGAAAATCTAGAATTAGTAAATGCTGTTGATTGCTCATTGTCCTGTGGTCTCACATTCACTACCTTGGACTTTCTAGATGAAGAGGATCATTTTCACTGATAGGAGGATGCACACTTCTGAAAACAAATAGATGATGATTTAGTATTTTGTGTATCATAGTAATCTTTTTAAAAAAGTTTATTAATGAAAATGCTGATGAGAGAATAGTTAAGAAAGGAAGATAAATTGCATGTATCCCTTTCTCTCAAATAATAATGCTTTTAGACATGGCTCATTAATTTCTAGCTGGGCAGTAGTATTGATGATATAATACTTCTGTGAAAATAGCCTTTACATTCAACATATTTTACTTATTCATGTTTAACTCATTCAATATGATACATTTATTAATATGAATGAGACTATCAGAGAGCCTATTATGAAAATATGCATTCTTTGATACCTAATGCCTCTTTTTTTTTGAGGTAGAAAATGATTTCAATGGGTGCACTTGAGAAATTTTGAATGAAAATTTCCCAAATAAGCTAGAGGTATTTGTGTCTGAAAGCATAATAGGGTCCAAAATTCTGAGGAAAGAATTTTATATTTGCTTCAGAGAGACACTATTTATCTCTGTTGGCCAACATATTTTAAAACAACTATTTGGTTTTAATGGATATATATCTTGCCACTCTGCCATCAGTAATTTGAACAGCTTGAAATACTGTATGTCATCTTACACTGCTTTCCCTTTGAAGCAAACAGAATCACTGGATTGTTTTTCATTGATTTAAAAACATTGACTTGCTGAAGTATGAGCCTGTGTGCAGTCATAATTCTTGTCTTTTCTTCCTCGGCAAAGCCTGTGATAATTCTTTGAGTTTCAAGCAGGTGTCATGCATCAGATCCAAGTGCTTAATAAATGCACTAGAAGTATATTTTCCTTAGGGCCTTGTGTTTATCCCATTTCCATTTATCTTGTAAAATAGCTTCAAATGCTTTTCTAAAATCCTGGGTAAGAGTAGGTTAGCATTTCCACTTGGCAAGCAGTGCTAGTAAGCGTAAGTCTCCCCTGTCTGTTTTGACCTTAACCAACATTGGTGATTCCCAGCCTGTGTGCCCATGGACCGTGAAGAGTGACAGAGTTATTGGATGGGGCCCGCCAATCCACATGTGCACCAAGCTTTTTTTGGTAATCTTAATAAACATCTTTAACATGAAAATGTACTTCTTTTTTCCAAATGCATGTAAATGCTGCAGTGATCAATAAAATACAAATACATTTAAAAGTGATCCTGAATTCATGGTGGCTTTTTGGCACTTTCTATCTTCTCAATTAATGGATAAGATTGGGTTACTTATACTTTTTAAATCATAATTTACAGTGATCAATGCATTAAATTTTAAGAAAAGATGACGTTACTGACCATAGGTATCACATTGATACCAAATTGAAATGATTTTTTTTATCATATCCATACTGTGAGCTAGTCATCAACAATTTCACATTCATCTCAATCAACAGCATACTAATAAATTAATAATAATATAACAACAACTATAATAAGATTATATTGGGTGCAGGCAGTCATTTAGTTTTTACACCAATCCTGTTAAGTAATTATTATTTCCATTTTCCTAAGAGGAAATCAAAACTCAGAGAACTCAAGGATATTGCCTTAAGACCCATAGCAAACTAGTAAGTAATGTGGGCTTTAAATTCTAGTCTGGCCTTTTGACTCTAAACTCCTTGCTCTTTTGACTTCATCACATTGCAGAACATTGATATGTATGTGAGACATACATATCAAAGTTGTGCTTGATTCTAGAAGCCATAAACTCATGGAAGGGATGTGACTGGACCTGCCCTAAATTATGTTGAATGTAGTCAATTATGATTTTTCAAGAATACTTAATCTAAAAAGCTTTGTTTGTGAGATACATGAAGTCATATGAATGCTATTAAAACCAAGCAATTACAGCAACTAATCCTTTCTAATAAACCAGCAACCCACCTACTAGATGTGTCTAATTTTGACTCACTATTTCAATTACCAAGAGAGACTAAGATAAAAAAAGGAGAAAAACCAAGTAATGATATGGAAATTTAAAAGCGTAGGGAAGAAAAGAAGAAAAAAGCTGCATGTAGTTTATGGACTTTAAAAACTAAAAAATCTAGGGCCTTAGCAGTAATCTCTGCTTCCAGTTCATTCTTTTAACTTCTAATTCCTCTGGTGAACTAAGTGTTAGCTTCACCTACCCTCTTCTCGTCCTTTGTCTCAGTCTCCCTTCCACTGTGGAAAATCCTACTGTTTGTTTACAATCCAGAGTTTTAAAGAGGCTGAACTAAAATTGGCAGCTTCTGGGACATCCTTGCCAATGGATGAGATCCAAATTGGCTCTGCCATGAAAAGGCAGCTATGCCCACATAAGGATATTTTGGCTTAGTGTTTCTGCCGTCTTGTTGCCAGGCAGACAATCATCCAGGAGTGGGAAAATACAGCCAGGGCAAATATTTATAGCTAGAGTGGTCAGCTGGTTGGAGCACTAGTCTGAAGGAAAGGCTCTCAGATGTCATGTTTGACTCCTCATGGGAAGCACTTAATAATGTTGGACAAATCACTTAGCCTCTTAGTCCTCAGTCTGATGGACAAGGACCACAGTATGTATACCTACTATCTGCCAAGAGATATTTTTAAAAAGTACTCAGTTTATTTCTTCTAGTCCTGACTATACTGGATCTAACTTTCTTTTCTGATATGAGATCAGGGAAATAACTCTTTCTCTGCTGCTCTTCTAGTGTTATAGTCAAGTTCAGGAGAAGAAACAATTCTCCCAGCCCTGGAAGAAAGTCTTCCCTTTAAGTGTTTCTCATGGGCTAATACATTACCTGAAGATAGGAACACAGGGTGTGTGTACAAAAATTACATGTAAGAAACATATGCGTGAAACATAGATGTATATACAGTATTTATATAAAGATGTCTTTATCTAGACATTAAGCTACAACTTTTATAATGGGAAAGCAAATCAGATTTGACTACATTGGCTGTTTAACTGAAGGAGCCACACAGATGGGAAAGAAGCACAGACAAATTGCTTTTGGCTCTGCTTTCCTTTATAACAACATCAGATATTTTTAGTTTCTTTTTCTCTACGCGTTGTGCATGTTTCTGCCTCAGATAGAAAGTCGCTGCACATTGTCTTCATCAGTTTTGTCATTCTCTACTAACAGGCCCATTTAGCATTTCATTTAACTTTTAAATTTCTGAGATCTGAAGAGACCACGGGAAGGTGCATTTTCCAGGTGAAGATGATGGGTAGGTAGAAATAACTTAATGTTACGGAGAAAATTTTTATTAGTAGAAAAGAGAATCTTATATTTTTGACCTCATAGTGGATACATATTTCTGGTTAGTGCAAAGTACATCTCCAGCTGGATACACATATACATATCTTAGTTCCAATAACTAGAATAATTTTTTTTTCTATGACAGACCCTGTATTTATGTGATGAACTGTAAGAATCATTACAAATGATTAATTAGATAATGTCCACATGAACCTTCCATTAAGTTGGCCACTTTGTTCTCACTCTTTTGAACTTTCTCTTCTGTAAATGGCAGTAGTTGCTATTTTCATTTCCAGGTTTCTTATTATGTTACAGGGTCAGGTTGGAAAGAGGTGAGTATAGTACAGGTTTCATCAAGTATTCCAGTAGGCTCTCTCATAATTGTTATGATCTTACAAAACTGGTCTATGAGCAAGAAATTAAAAACATGGCTCAATGTAACAACTGAAAAGTTAATCATAGAGGTACCATATGGCCAAGCAATTTTACTCCTAGGTACCCCAAACTTGTGTTCATATAAAGACTTATCCACTAATGTTTATAGCAGCATTATACATGATAGCCTCAAATTAGGTATAATCCAAATGTCTATCAACTGAATTAAAGAAAATGTGGTATATCCATACAATGAAATACAATTCAGACACAAAGTAACAAACTACTACTAATACATGAAACAACAGAGGAATAATGTTGCTAAGAAGCCAGACACAAAGACTACATGATTACTTAAACTCAAAAGTTGTATAATGTATATGTTTAATATGTATGTTGTGATATGTAGTAAGATTAAATTTATAGGAAATTACCAGAAAAAGAAAACCTATGAAGGAAAAAATGCAGATCAATAGTTGCCTGGCACTGGAGATAGAAATGGAGATTAAGTACTAAGGACATGAAACAACTTTTTGAGGTGATGAAAGTTTCAAACTGGTTGGTGGTGATGGTTGCACAATTGCACATGTTAAAAATCATTGAACTGACACTTATAATAGGTGAATTTTATGGTATACAAACTAACCTCAGTAAGGCTGTGATTCTGAATACTTATTTGTTTCTATAGCGCTATATTTACCTCAATCCAATTTTGCATGTTGTGTATTTCAAAGAAATTGGGATGTGTGTGTGTGTGTGTGTGTGTGTGTGTGTGTGAGGGAGGGAGGGGGCAAGAAGGAGAGAGAGAGATACTCCCCTGCCCAATATACTTCAGCTATGATAAAATTCTGTTTCTTGAATCTGCCATATTTTACTTTGCTGCAGCAAATCTTTCTGCACATGCTATAACATGCTTTCCCTGGAATGTTCTTTCCCACCATGCTTTTCAAGGCTAGCCGCTCTTCTTTCAGGTTACTGTTAATGTAACCTCCTCAAAGAGTGCTTCCTTGGCTTTATAAAGAAGATTCCCAGCTCCAGTAATAGATTTTGGCCCCTTATGAATTTCCTTCATCGCATTTTACCTAACCTCGAGTTTGTTTGATTTAAGAATGTATGCATGTATATTTATTTGTGTATATATAGCCCTTTTATTTGTATATATATATATATAAATATATATACATATATAGTATATATATATGTGTGTATGTATGTGTGTGTGTGTGTGTGTGTGTGTGTGTGTATGTGTATTTCTTCTATTAAGACATGAAAGATTAGAAAACTCCTGAATAATTTAGGTGGGTATACATTCCAATTTTCTTCAAGGATTTCCATAGCTAGGAATGGACTTAATTCATCTAGAAAATACTGTATTCCTGGAACTATTCTGGAATTAACCTGATATTCTGAGGATCTCTGAGCATGAGTGTAAGTCTTGACTGGCAGAAGATTTCCGTATTTGTGAAGGACACCCTAACTTTTTCAGGACTGTCTCCTAAAAATCTCACATGATGTGGGAGGCATAGAAGCTCCAGATTAATTCAGTACCCTGAAGTTATCAGTTGCTAGATATTGCTTTTTTGACACCTCATCAAGCTCTTTTGAAAACCTAGTTTTACAACTGAAGCAGACCTCCCAGTGTGCAAACCATAATACGAAACTAATGTACGGTTATCTGTGCCCTAAATAATAAGGCGTCCCAAAAACCTAATCTTCCTCCTAGGAAGTAGCTTATACTCTGAAAAAAATCTCACTCATTACATAATCTGACAAATATAATATAATATAGTTTTAATAGCTACAGTTAATGCATTAAACATATGGTTTCTTCAATAATTACTAATTTTTTTCTCACTACTAATTATGGTATTAAATCGTTCACTCCTTAATTTGTTCTGTCAAAGTTTTTATTTATTCCAGACTGAATGGTGATAGAGTTGAGGCTTATGCACTTCTCCCATTAACTTAACATCATTGATATAAAGCCACTGTATGTTGTAATGGTTTGTTATCTTGTTATTTTTGGTGATTTAATTTTCCTGTGATGATCATCTCAATTGAGCCATTCCAGATGTGAAATAGTTTCAAAAGATATTTCAAAAACTTATCAGGACTATTGTTATTTGTAGTTTAATATAATTTTAATGCCGTTTTGATAACTGCCAGTTGTAATTGTCCACCCTCTCCAGGATAACTTTACTGCTGCGGTATTGTGCAGACAAACTGAACAGTTGGTTTGAGAAGAGTCAAAGATCCCCAGGGAATTATTTATGGACTGAAATAATTTAAAATGAGTAAACGCCTTGTTACTTTAAAGTGTGTATATGAGTATTAGGTGTCTGTTTCTGTGTAAAGTGAGGTAGGCTTTGTGAGGGGTATGGGGGTAGACATATAGTAATCATTCACTTTCAGAGGCGTTTGACAGACTAGGACTAGAGTGAGGTGAGTGATGTACTTGCTTCAGGAATAAAATTTAAGGGGATGTCAAAAACTCAGTAATCAAGTTAAATCGTATTTTAATGCAATAGTTTAGAAAATCAAATTGGCAAACTGTGGTCTATGCAGCAGTGTCTGTTTTTGTAGATAAAGTTTTATTGGACCCAGGGCTGGGAGGGTGAGATGAAAGAGACAGGTCATTCATGTGGAGGGTTATGTCTTGTCTTTATTTAAAATTGTGATATTTTGTTTGTAATGAATTTTTTTGCCTCAATTCTGATTTTTGAAAATTATGATTAATTATTTCTTAGTTTATTTGAGATCTTCTTAAGAAATAGTGGCTATAGATATGCTTATTAAACCACTCTAATTTTGGGAGAGATGTGGAATTAGTGTGTTTGGGGTATGTATGTATTGGATCTCTGAAATTCCAATTTTATTTAAAATGCCTGTATTAAAGAGGTTGATTGTAAAGGACAAAGCAATAACTATATATTCTAAATGTTTTACTTTATCTAGAGCTGCAAATACTTAGAATATTGTAAAATTTAATTTTTTTAAAATTCCGACCATAATGTACAGAGAGATCAATTATATCTCAGGGCAGTTGTCTCTATGTAAAAATTAATGCTCTGTCCTTTAAATTGTGTTCAAGTATTTATCTTTCTTCTTGATTTCTATAGATTTCTTGCATTCAAAAATAAGATATTAAGGGAATATATATTCTTATAATATATATTCCATATATATGTACACACGAATAAGAGAAAATAAATTTGTCTTATCTTGAATGATTCCTATTTCAATATAAAAAATTAAAAGGATCAAAAAAATATAAAACTATATTTAAAAACAAATAATGATTCATATTTATCTCACCATTGATGCTTACTTTTTAGATGCATACTTAGTTGGCTATACTGAATATTTTTCTGAGGCTGACCTTATTGTTGTATCTGTACTTTTTTAGGACCCCATTATTACATGTGTTGATATTTTATTTGCTACATATTCTTCTAAGGGTGTAGTGTAATACAGAGGCAGATGATGATATAGTATGCTTTCCTACAGAGTATAGCAGAGTTGAGTGGCTCGTTTCTGACTTTGGAATATGACCTTTGAGTCTTAGGAAAGTAGATAGTTTACATGTGCTCTGCATTCAGGGCATTTTTTTCTCCCACACCTCTTGTACTACTAGTCTTCCAAGTAAGGTAGTATGTTCCTTGTTTACTAAGTTTCTCATTCCGCCTTAACCCTTTTCTGCCTTTGAGATCCTGTCATGAGACTATTCACACTTCCCTCTTGGTTGCAGTCATTTATAGAACCTTCTAATTTCTGAGTATTTTAGCTTCTGCTTCATTGTCATTTTTATCAAACATTACTCCTCATTGTAATTCTTAGTGATTTAAATATCCACAGAGATGATCTGGAGGCTTTCAGCTTCTTGAGATCTTTTTCATTAATCTAGTCCTTTACATTAAATTAGACATCTACTTCCAAGGTCATATTAGTCACTGTATTCTTACCGTAATGTCAGTTTTAGGCATTCTACTTTCTGACCACTTCCAATTTTTTCATCGGATTTCCTGATTATGAAACAAAACCTCCGAAAATTGATCAAGTCATGTTTTCATTGTCCTCCTTTATCTCATTTCATGTTCTCACTTTCCTCCTTACCAGCTTAGATTCCTTTTTATTTTTATTTTTTATAATTATAAACATTACTTCGCATATGCCCTCATTCCCCTTGTCCCTCTCACCTTTACCAACACAGGAGTCAGGATTTAAGCCCATCAGATTAATGCCAGTGTTTGAGCTCTCTTAATCACTACAATATGCATATATTATTTCAGTTGATTCTTACAACACACCTGTAAAAATAAATCAGAGAATAGAAACTTGGAGAAGCTAAACCTTGTGGGATCACACAACTTCTAAAGTGGCAGGTAGTATTTAAACTCTGCTACTTTGCGCCTAAGCAGCTGAACTTGTCTAGGTAAAAATTTATGCTGACTCATTTAACTAAATTCACGACCGTTTCAACAGGACTTTTAGTGCTGTCAGACAGACCTACATTTCCTTAGTTTGTTTTATTTTTTTCTAGTACCTCTACCCTCTTCTCAAACCTCATTTTTTTTTCATTCTGTCTCTCCAGATAATCTTGACTTGTATTACACTCAGATGATAGAAACGATCTGAAGAGACTGTCCCAGAGTGCTACAGCACATCTAGTATCCCATCTACATGAGCAGCCATATATTTGACATTCCTCTCCTTAACGTGGACTACCTGACTGTGCTCCTCTGCTATCCAGCCTCTCCAATGTTCACTAGATCCAAGTTCCTCATTTAAGCAATTAATCCTTGTCTCTTAATTATTATCACTAGGTTTTCCCTCCCCTCTGGGTCATTTCCAGTGCTATAATTTCTCTTATTAAATAAAATGATGAGAAAATAGACGAATACATCAGCAGAACAGAATAGAGAGCCCAGAAATAGATCCACATAAATGTAGTCAACTGATCTTTGATAAAAGAGCAAAGGCAACACAATTGAGAAAAAAATAATCTTCTCAACAAATGATGCTGGAACAACTGGACATCCACATGCAAAAAAAAAAAAAAAAAAGAAAGAAAGAAAGAAAAGAAAAGAAAGACAGAATTTAGACACAGACTTTACATCTTTTACAAAATTAACTCAAGACAGAACATAGCCTAAATGTAAAACACAAAGCTATCAAACTCCTAGAGGATAACATAGGAGAAAATCCAGATGATCTTGGGTTTGGTGATGACTTTTTAGATGCAACATCAAAGGCACAATCTATGAAAAAAAAGAATTGATAATCTGGACTTCACTAAAATTTAAAACTACTGCTCTGAGAAGGACAGTGTCAAGAGGATGAGAAAAGAAGCCATAGACTTACGAAAATATCTGCTGAAGACACATCTGATAAAGAACTGTTATTCAAAGTATACCAAGTATACAAAGAACTTTTAAAACTGAACAATAAGAAAATAAGCAATCTGATTTTAAAAGACCTTAATAGTCACCTCACCACGGAAGATATACAAACGGCAAATAAGTATATGAAAAGATATTTCATGTTGTATGTCATCAGGGAGATGGAAATTAAAACAATAATGTGATACCATTACACACCTATTAGAATGATCAAAATCTAAATCACGGACACCAGCAAATGCTGGTGTGGATTTGAAACAGCAGGAACTCTCATTCACTGCTGATAGGAATTCCAAATGGTACAGCCACTTTGGAAGATGGTTTGGTGGTTTCTTATAAAACTAAACATATGCTTAATATATGATCCAGCAATCACACTCCTTGGTGTTTATCCAAAAGAGTCAAAAACTTATGTCCATACAAAAACCTGCACATGAGTGTTAATAGCAGATTTATTCATGATGGATAAAACTTGTAAGCAACCAAGATGTCCTTCAGTAGGTGCATGGATAAATAGTCTGTGGTATATTCGGACAATGAAATATTATTCAGTGCCAAAAAGGAATGAGCTATTAAGTTATAAAAAGACATGGAAGAAACTTTTTTTTTTAAAAAAAGCATGTTACTAAGTAAAAGATGTCATTCTGAAAAGGCAATGTATTGTATGATTCCAACTATATGATCTTCTAGAAAAGGCAAAAAAAGATCAGTACTTGCGAGAGGTTAAGGGGGAGAGAGGGATAAATAGGCAGAGCACAGAGAGGTGAAACTACTCTATATGACACTGTAATGATGGATTCACATCATTATACATTTGTTCCAATCCACAGACTGTATAACAAACACCATGAGAGAACTCTAATGTAAACTATGGACAATGTGTCAATGTAGGTTTATCACCTGTGACAAAGACACCTTTCTGGTGAAGAATGTTGATAATGAGGGAGGGTATTTATATGTGGGGGTTGGAGAATACGGGAAGTCTCTGTACCTTCTGCTTAATTTTATTCTGAACTTAAAACTGCTTTTAAAAAGTCTATTAAAAATAAAAGTCCTTTTGTAATTTCATGTTCCTCTTTAGTTTCTTCTCTATTTCTCTGCTTTCCTTTTATAAAGCATAATCCTTCAAAAGAGTTGTCAAAACCCACCATATCTAGGTCTTCTCTCATTTTATTTTGTTCCCTCAGCAACAGGCTTTTAATCCCGTTTCTCCGCCACATGTAACTCTTAAGTTTACCAATATTTGTCATTTTGCTAAATTGGTGGATTCTTGATCATCATTTCATGTGACACATATTTTTTTAAAGGGGTCACTGAGGCCTTTCTTCTCCTTCCTTCTTAAAATAATCTCTTCACATGATTTTAAGAACATCATTCTCCATTGGTCCTATTTCTACCTTTCTGGCCAACTCCTAAATATCAGAGTGCTCGATCTCCTACATTATACCTCTTTGCTTCTTTATACTCCCTCCCTCAGTAATATGATTTAGTCTGAAACCTTAAACTTCATCCTTTTTACTGCTTTAGCCAAAAACTTTGATTGCTTTCCTACACATATGGAAACCAGTATATATGGAGTACTATTGACTCTACTTTATACATATTGTAAAAATCTAGAATTTGACAACTTCTCACATCTTTCACTAGTACCACTCTTAACAAAGTCAACATAATCTCTTGCCTGGATTATTACTATAACCTCCTACCTGATCTCCTTGTTTTTGCCTTTGTCCCCCTATAAATTATTCTCAACATAGCAGCCAAGTTAATCCTACATGCAAAATCTTCCATTGGTTGTCCATGAGATTCAGAGTAAAAGCCAAAGTGCTGTGAAGCCTCATAGAACAAGTGCATTCTAGCAACAGTTTGATCACTGTCTGTATCTGCCTTACTAGTCATTCATTAAATACTCATTGTGACCACTCCTCAGGTTAAGAAATTCTTACTCTTTTTTTTTTTCCAGATTCTGCTTTTTGATTTTAAGCTTCCATTTTTATTAAATAGACATTTTATGAGCACCTATTATAGATGCATAAAAATGAATAAAACATTTCCTGCCCTCAAAGAGTTTTTACATTTGGAGAAAAGACAAAAATGCAATGAATAATTACATGAGCAGTAACTATTATGGTACTGAATGTGTGCACAAAACACTGGCATAAAAAGCAATCAATTAAAATTACCTGATGTAGACATAGAAGATCTCAGAGAAGCAGCATTTATTCTGGCTGATGCAAGGTGAGCCCTGTTCTTTGAATTGTTTCCAGTTTTCCATACTACTTTAGTCATACTAATGGACCTGACTAAAGGCAGTAGGCAGGCATTTATATACAAAGATGATTACTTTTTTGTCTCTTTTGCAGTAATAGCTCCAGATCTTTTTCAGCTCCAGATGTTCATTGGTCTCACTTATGATAGAATGGTGCAAATTTGCATGTCTGATGCTGCTTGTGGTCAGTAAAAAAAAATGAAAATAGTTTATAACCCCAGATTCCTTATTTTGACCCAAAGTTTCTTACATGACATGTACAAAAATGCTGTCACCCTTTTGAGGTGATCTCTCATTGATGGAGGCAAGGTTTTGTGCAAATGCTGACCTCATAGTGATAGCTATTATTGCATGACTTCGTGTCCACCCCAAAAAATGTATTAGAATACAATCGACTGAGTGACTGCAACAGGTATATCAGCTCTAAATCATAGAAAAAGTAGCCATTCATGAGCTTTAGCACAATATTATTAATAATTAATTACTTGTAACATCTCTCAGGTGATCAAGATAAATTACTAGGCTATAATACCATGGTTTTAAACAGCTGTTATATTCAGTAGATCTGCTGACCTTCCAGAAGCTGCAAGGTTCTTTTATGATTTCAGAATTTATGTTAATCTTTTAAAAAAGTAGCATGATGTATTGACAAGAACATAACATTTTAGACTCAGAGGACTTCAGTCTGGTTCTATGCTCTGAGGTGTATCAGTTACATAACATTGAACAACTCACTTAAGGATACTGAGCTTCAGTTTAATTATGTGTACCGTGAGATTTTGTAAACTGCAAAATACTCAACAATTTTGAGTTGCTATTATTATAATGGTGCTATCAATGCACAGTGCTTGTATTTTTCTATTTTGCCCTCATCTCTTTCATTTTTTTTTCTGAATAGAGTTAGCTCCATAGTACTCTGACAACTTATTTTTTCTAGTTCAACATGAGCTTCTCCAGTGAATTGGGAATTTTACAATTGGATAGTTAGAATACAGTGTATGATCAGGGGACTTCTGAATTACCTAGAGAATTTTGCAGTGTTGAGTTACTCATTATTTCAAGAAGATTTTCTATTTTTTAAAAATTTTATGGGTATGGTAAGTGAGAAAGAAGGACCAGGCTGATTATTATTTCTATAGAGGACTGGAAGAAATAGGGGAAAGAAGGCAGCAGAGAAAGCAACCAACCAACCAGCCAACCAACCAACAAACATCTTTAGACAATGAAGGAAAATGTTGCTGGGGAAAAACTGAACAAATGGCGTAATTTGTGATTAGATGTGTCCACTCTACTTTTACAGGGAAGGGGGCCCAGCTGTAGCTTTGCTACTGGGGGCCAACTGGGAAGCCACCCTCAAGGACTGAGGCTCTTACACACTACTGCCTCTAGTTCCAGGGAGTGCTGCTCCAAGAGCAGTCCGTATAAAAACAGGGTTTGAAGGGTTTGAGCTTTAGGTAGAAACTGATTGTACGAGACTAATCTGTTCATTAATTTCACAAATATTTATTTAGTGCCTAATATATGACAGCAATAGCAGTAGACAAAACACACAACAATCCTATCCTCAGGGAGCATATGTTGCAGAAAAGTATAAATCTTTACTGTAAGTAAAAATCTTGACTGGTTCACTGGATTTTCACTCCTTCCTCCCCACCCCTCAAACAACTAGATTGTTTGGATTATCAATATAATAACCTGAGCATTCTCATTGTATATATTTATTGATTCAGGTTATCTTGTTGGAGGCACTTCAGTGTAATGGAAAAAGCACCAAACTGGGAGTCAGACTACATAGATGCTGTCCCCTCTGCCACTAATCAGATCTGTGATCTTCAGCCTATCACAAACTCAGAGACCAAAGAAAGAGGTAGGCTCTTTGATAATTCACATCTCTTTTCTTGTTCTCAGTCTGTGTGGCTTATGCTCTATCAGGCAAAGGAGAAGTTCTCTCCTCCTGAATTATCTTCAGCATAAAATCATACCTCCTTTTGGAGCTTGCTCTCATTTCTCTACAGCATGAATGTTGGGTACAGATAGCATTCAGGCTTCCATGGCACCTGGATTATTTTCAGTTAGAACTTCTTGGATGTGCCACTCTGAGAATAGTCTGTCAGAAAATTAAAATAAAAGCCTGTTTAACATCTCCCAGGGTGGGCTGCTCTGCCATATTTGGGATCAGATGTTTTGGCTAATGAAATACAAAATGTTTTCTGCTTCTGACAGTAACAGCAAGACTGAACTTGGTTTAAAAACTAAAAATATTTCAAAGTGTAGCAGAGCCTTGTAGATGTCCCAATACCTATTTCTCCTTTTTCTTTAGTAATAGAAACTTCAAATTATAGACTGCCATCTGACTACTCAAAATCAAGGCAACATTTTCCAATCTCTCATGTAGTTTAGAGTGGCTAGGTGACCAAGGGCTGGCTAAAGGGGTGTGATATGAATAACTTCTTTAATAGTGTCTTTAAAGAAAGGGCATGCTAACCACACCCCTCCCCCCACTCGCCGCAACTTTCCCATGCTGAAATGAGGACATGGTGGACGTGATGGTGAGCCATCTTCAACTGAAAACAGGCAATGCTGTAGTGGATGGGTGGTGAAATGACATTATAGAAGGATTTAGGGGTCTTTAGCTCTATGGAACTGTCACATTAACTTTGAATTAATCTTCAGACTTTGATGCCTTTCTTAAAAAAAGCTTAATAACCAACGGCCTAATGTATATCCTAATTAATACAGAGATAAATAATTCAGATAATAAGTAGACATGAAAATAATACATTATCAGTAATTTTCTTTGACCTGTCCTAAAAAGGTGACTAAGGCAGTTCAGCAATATTCTATGTGAAAAGTACCTCTCTTTCTCTCTCTCTCTCTCTCTCTCCCCCTTTCTCTCCCAGGAGAATAGGGAACATTGCATTTTAGAAATGATCTAGAAAAATATTTATTTCTTTTCTTTATTGCTCTTCTTTGGAGTAAAAGTTTAAAAAAAATGAGAAAAAAGAAACAGTTGATTGAATGTGAAATTCACATAATTTTATAAATTCTAAATTGTGATTCTGTCATCGATAAAAACTTTGTTATAATTCATGATTATTGAAAGTCAAACTAAAATAGAAGAGGCCTGAAAAGTACAGGTAGAAGGTGAAAATTGTTGTGTTGTGCATATTCCAATATTGAATTTCCTGATTTTAGAAAATTTATTTTTTCAGCATTAATAATATATCCATGCTTGCATTGGGTTGCCAAATTTGTTTGTAAAAAGGTTGCTTGTTAACAAACAAGAATAATTAAACCACTCAATATTAACTAAATAATATCTTGATGAAGATTTTTAAACTGTTTGGTTAGTGTTTTTTCTGCTTTAGTAGTGATTTTGCTGTGAAATGTGAGGATAACACTTCATGTGTTACTATTTGTTGTGAAGTGATTTAATAAATGTTTAAACAAGTCATTACCACGATGACAGCATTTTTTATCATGGAGTTGTGATTTTGATATTGATTGTCATGCTAGGCTTCCTACCCCCTTCCTCTGTCCAGAAAATGTGAGGACACATAAGCATGACCCTCAAATAGTGCTAACAGACTGCATTAGTTATTTTTATGTCTGTTCTCAAGTCTTCCTCTCTTTTATGTCAAAGGAGGAAAAACAGTAGCCCTCCTTTCCACACCTAGATAGTAGCATATGTAGAAGGGACAAACCCTGTTTAGCACATACTCATTTGTTAGGAGAACACCAGGCTAGCAACTTTGTAAGAAAACAGTAACCTCAAGAGAACCAGGAACCAAGAAGCCCCTTCTCAACTTGTCTAATAGGTTTCAAACTTGCAATTGAGTAATAAATATAGTTTAACCTTCCAGATCCTCCAAGAGAAGGCCACTGTCTTACCTTCACAAATAAGTAGAGCTAAATTAGGTCTATGATATTCATCTCTTCAGTAATAAGTATTGGACTACTATGTGCCAGATAAATAATGAGCAAAACAGGTGTTATTTTTGTCTTCTTGAATCTCTCAGTCAAGTAGTAGACCTGCATCCTTGCTTTTAGCTTTCTGTGATATATGTTTTTCCTGAGTGGGGTTCCCTTTCTCTGTGATCCTCAGGCTACTCTACCAAGAACTCTTCCCCACGAGTTTCATCAGTAAGAAAAGAAGGCGTGATTTGAGTATGGTGTAGTGCTCAGTTATACAATCTTAGAGATGGAAGATTTCTTAATTTATCTGCTGTACGTCACAGATATTATTCTTCCCATTAGAGTAACAAGTAAATGCATGGGTTTTGTTTGTTTGTTTGTTTGTTTTTGGTATAGTCTAAGAAAATAGATTCATTTTAAAATAGTTGTAATTTTATTCCCCCGGGGGGTCATTTGACAGTGTCCAGAGACATTTTTGGTATGTCACGACTTTGAGGGAAGAGATGTGACTGATATCTAAGGAGTAGAGACCCCAAACACTTACTAAATACCTTACAATGCACATATTATCCTCCTCAACAAGGAAAAGTATTGACAAATATTTAATACAAATATTTATTTGTGTTTATTAAGATTTTTTTTTAACAATATGTTTTCTATGTCCTCTTTTATATCCAGTTAGAGAAGCTACTGGTTATTGAAGTATTTTAGTATGCTTTCTTTCTTCACTGATCCATTTTTCTACAAACATTGGAATATTTACCTGTACTAAACACGCTAGATAATATAAAGGTTAATAAATCTTTGTCTCTGGCTTTATAGTAAAAAAATCAGTATCTGTGAATTAAGAGAATTATACTTAAAGGTAAAACTGATTAACCATGTCAGAGCAGACATAAAGTACCAGAGGAAATTGGAAAGATGGATTGTTTCTGGCTGAAGGAATATAAAAGATATAATGGGATAGGTAGCATTGGAGCTGAGTCTTAAAGGATAATCATAATTCAACCATGCTACGATGAGGAAACAGTCAGGAAGCAAGAAGGGAAGAAAGTACATGGAACCAGGACAGGTTCAAGACACTGTTGGTGGTGGCCAAGCTTGGCTTGAGGCAGAGTGCATGGAGAGATGTGGTTAGAAAGTTCTTCCTTTCCTTACCTAGATGTTAATGGTATAGGCCAAATTGTTTTTGAAAAGATGTACATCAGGATCATTACAAGAGGTTTTAACTTTTCTGAGTTAAAAAATATGTCAAATTTTTATATCGTGTATTAAATAAATCAGAATTTTCAGTTGTAAATGAGCTTGTTTGGCATTGTCCTGAGTTTCCATGGGTATTTTTACTGCTTTTACATCAGCTAATGTTTTTCATAATCAGCAAGCAGAAAGTTTTTTCTTTTATTTTTGTCTCAAAATTCACCTTGAATAAGTACATTCTCACAGCTTTAGGGGTCGAAATAACCTGAAAATGCATAATTTAGAAGAGGGTTCAGTGATTCTTTCCTTCAGTTTGGAGTGAAAGTAAATTCTAGCCTGAGATAATAAGATCTGATATAGAACATCTTTGGAAATTTTTATAAAAATGTGGCATTACAATGGAGGGACAATATAAAACTATCTTCCTGTGGCCCTGGAGGGTCATCAGATTCCCCGGAAGAATGGGAGAAGGCTGGGGGCTTGATTTAATCAGCTAATTTCTAGTCATCTCTCTATATAGACTGTATTGAATCAGAATTGGGAAGGATACAAAAGGAAATTTTCTTTTTTCCATTTTTCTTCTTACATGTGCTTTAGGTGATATTTGCGAAACTAAAGTTTAAAAACCACTGTTCTAGAAAATGGAAGAATCAGAGGACTCTGTGGTTAATCATGCTGTGGATGTGATAGTCAAAAAGTGTAAGTAGTGCACAATATTCCAGAAATGTTGTGGCTTTGTGGGAATAAATGCGGCCTAGGAGAATAGGTTGAATTATGTACATCAAAAGAGTAGAGATGGGAGAAACTATAGAGAATAAAAGCAAAAATATTCTTCTGTGATTAGCATTACTTAAGGAGAATTCTTATAGTTTAAAAAAATAATAAATGTATTTATTCTTCTGTAAAGGTAGAAACTTACATGCCTAATCATTAATTACCAAATCTGTTTTGGGGATCCAGCTGCACATGATTATAAAAATACGTTGTTGTTTTAGGATTCTCAGAACAAGCAAAGTTAGGTTCATAAATTCCTCTCCTTTCCCTTTTGTAGAGCTAGTAAAAATATTAAATCATTAGTTTTCATAGACATTCCATCTATCTTTGTCTTCTAATGGTATAGAACTTTAAGGTGATGGCAACCTGAATGATTTTTTTTTTATGTTTCTTGTTCTCTAATCATAAATTTCATAAATGCTTAACTTGTTTTATGTAGTATAAACATTTTCCCATTGGCTCAAGTATTGTTTTCATGTTTTATTCTGTTGTCTATAAAGTATGTATGTACCAAGTGTGTCTCTAAGATTGTCAGCTCTAAAAGGGCTATGTCTGTGTGGTTCCTATTACATAAAGATGAATTCTTAATAATTTTTTTTATGATTAGGATGGCTCTCTATATACTTGGATTAAATGAGTGAATTCATCTGCAGTTTGGTATGGTATTATAACATTATTACTTCTTAGTACGGTTATTTTTTCTTCTATAAAATCAGGCTCCTGTGCCATCCCACCCTGTATTGAGGTGATTCTCTGGAATAATTATGTACAGCACTTAGCCTGGGAGGTGTTTTCACTCTTTCCTCCATTAGCCATGTAATAAATTGACTAAAACAATTCCTGGCCTCTCTCTACTATTTGCAATTAAGAGTGACGATTACTTTGATTTAATGTAGAAGATTGGAACACATTTCACTATATTCAGTGCTTTTCCCTGTGGATCCGCTGCCTAGAGGAGGCAGGCCTACACAGCCCTGCACTGTACAACTTAGGCATTGCCCTATGACCAGCATTAGCCAATGAAATGTGAGTAGAAGGGATGAATCACTTCCTAGCAGAAGTTTCAGAGCCAGTGCATGTTCTTTTTTCCCCTCTGCCACAAGAACAGGCAATGCTTCCTGCAGATGCTGCTCCATCAGGCTGAGTCCAGGGAGAATGCTCTCTGAACCAGGGGCAGAGATATAGCCGAGCCACAGTGAATACAAGTCATGAAAGAGAAATATCTGTTGTTGAAAACACGAGACTTTGTGATCATTTTATGTCACATAATTAACCCCCACAAGAATTTTGAGAGGAATAAATAGCAAGGAATACTTGATCAGAGCCTGTTTAAAGAGCTGCCTTTCATCTTAAGCCTTCCTCACTGTGGATATAGGTCATAGGAGTCGCTTTTGCCCTCATTCTTCTCTGGCCTCCTCACTTGGTATCCTGTTATAACCAGCTTTAAGATATTATAAATTGTTCAAGGATGTGTGTGCTTTTTGCAGCCTCCATAGAGAGGGCACGTACCAGTTTCTGCGAACATAACTATAGAATGTTGGGTAGATGTATTTTACATTTGAATGTAAAGGAAGTTTTAATAGGTCAGTTTACCATTGCCAAATGGATCTGGCTGGTAGTCAATATGAATAAGAAATGAGAAAGTTGTTCCTAAGTTAGAGGCCTAAAAGTTTTCAGAGATAGGCTGTTGTTCCCAGAGTCCAGGAGAAAACATCCTGCTTGAGTATGATTCTATCAATGAAACTTTTTTATGGGAGAAAATATTTTTGTAATTTTAGCACTTTCTGAATCATTCTCTCAGTAAGTCACACTGTTTGACATAGTCCATAGAACTCTCCTGAAAATTCCAAGAAAATGTAAATGGATTTTGAGCCCACATTTTTATAAATAAGATGTCCCATTCTATTTTAATTGGAAATATCAGTTTGATTCAAAGAGGATCTTTGATAAATATTAACTTGTTAAGCTGAGCTGCTTTTGTTATTTCTAGAAGAAGAGTCATAAAAATATTCAAAATTTTATAGAATTCCACTAACCATCCAGTACAAGGGATTAGAACATGTTTTATATCTTTCTTTTCCTAGAACAAGGGTTTCCTCTAGGCACCAATACAGCTTAAATATTTCTCCATATCATTAAGTGTGGATGAACATAAGGGTACTCAGTATTTCTTATGTTAGATTGTTGTGAGGAAGTACCTGGCTAAATGAATATATCTTTCACTGTTTATTTATTCAGAAATAACGATTGAATCCTTTCTCTGTGTCATATGCCGTGTACATTGTGTGTCACCATAGTGAAAGGGCAGCTTGTACTGAGGTATATACTCAGCTTTTGTTATTTGTGATAAAATATCTTGAAAATTTTTTCAGCTTGGAAAGCTTATTTTAAAGTGGGAACCTAGTAAAATAATAGTACAAAAAATTACAATATACTGTATATTTTACATTAGGCAGATCAGAAAGATTCGGTTGCATAAAGGTGTTATTGATCTAAATTATTAAACTAAAGTCAGCTGTACTAGATTATGGATATTGAAACCCTAAGCAAACTGAATGCTAAAATAGCAGCAATATGAACAAGAGAAACTAGAATAAATTTTTGGATGTGTTCTAAGAGGGAGATTCTCAAATGAAAGAGATATGAGTTTGGTCTGCATTAATCTTGGATTTGCTGGTAGTAACATTTTATGATATTGTGAATTCTCTCCTGTAAAAATTTATTTTTGTAAGAATGTTTACCCTACTTAGTAAATCTTAATTCTCCTACAGTTTGGGTTGTCAAGCTTAGGTTTATGTGCCAATAATTGCTAAAGTCTGAATCATAGTATTGAGAAAAACTCAGGAGGAAAGAAACAGACAGTCCTGATAAATGAGTGATATTTACCATGTTTTGGGTGGGGAGGATGGCTGTGCCATATTGAGAGAGTATGATCAGTTTAATAAATGTCATAAGTATCAGGAACTTGCCATCTTTACCTTAGAACAGTTTATAATTGGGGAGTCATTATATAAAATTAGAATCTTTTACTTTCTTATGTTCTCTGGAAAAGATTACTTGATGATTTCTTCATTGATTCATTACTACGGTCTTATTTAATATTGCTAAAATCTCATTTAGTTTTTACGATGTTGATGCACCCCGGTCTTGGGAGGATGTTAAGTGATGGTTTACTAGGGAGCCGTATGAGACTATATCAAGACCTAAAGACATGGTGGAAAGAAATCCTGAAGTAAAAAATACCAAAATTCATTCCTTGATAATATTGTTCAGTTCTTATCATGGATGTAAATTGTTATAATGATGAGAGTTGGGAAAGATTTGAAATAAAAAGATTTTCGATGATATAAAGTTGAAAGAATTTTAAATGATATAAATTTATATAAAAACATACTGAAAAAGATATTAAGATATTATATTTCTACCCTAACAATGTCAGTGTGCTTCATCAAGTCAATAAGGACTAATAAAGTCCAGAAGCAGATTTGAATTCCATGACTCTAGTGACCCCAAAAATCAGGTCATTGTAGAAGGAGTCCAAGTACTGATAATTCTGTTGATATTTCACTCTTGCTGCATGTTTTTTTGTTTGTTTGTTTGTTTTCTTTTGTTTTGTTTTGTTTGTTTGTTTTTGTTGCTTTATAATTTCCACTTTCCTTGAAAGGAGGTTAAATTATGCTAAGGATAATTTATCCAATATTCCAGTTTTAAGATAATTCACTTAACTCTCACATACACATTTACATTTAACAAACTTTTTAATTAAAGTATAACTTATGGCAAAGTGCAGAAATCAAAAGTATACAAATTGATAAATTTTCATTATGTGGATACACCCATGGAACCACCACACAGGCCAAGAAATAAAATATTACCAGCATTATAGGTTCCTCTAAGCTGTAGTCCTTTTTTGTCTCAGAGGTAATGAACTGTCTGACTTTAAAATTATAGATTTACCAGTTATGAACTTATATGTCTGGCAACTTTTGAACATATAGTGTTTATGAAACTCATTAATATTGTAGGGTATAGTACTAATTTATTCTTTTCATCGCTCTATAAATTTCCACTTATGAACATTCTAGTTTATATATTTTACTATTAATGAATATTTGGGTTGTTTCCACTTTTGGCTATTGTTAATAATGCTGATGTAAACATTCTTAAACATGTCTTTCAGTGCACAAAGGTATTCATTTAGTTAGAATATACTAGGAGTGGAATTGGTGTGTCATAGAGTATGCATATGTTTAATTTTAGTAAAACTGCTAAATAGTTCTTTAAAGTGATTGAACCAACTTACACTTCCAGGAGGAATATGTAAGAGTTCCAGTTGCTCCACATCCTTACTAACAATGACAATCATCAGTCCTTTTAACTTTAGCTTTCTGCGGTTTAAATTTACATTTTCCCCAGGATTGATAAGAATGAGCACCCTTTTCAAATCTGTTATCCTCTTTTGTAAAGTGTATACTTCCCATTTTAAAATTATTTATATTTTTATATTAATTTGTAGAAGATTTTGCATATTCTGTATTCAGGTTCTTTGTCATTTGTATGCATTACAAATGTTTTCACCTGCTTTGTGGCTTGCCTTTTCACTTTCAATGGTGTATTCTTAATTTTGACATAGACAATATCTATAATAGTTCTTAATTTTAATGTAGTTTGATTTCCATATTACTTTTTTATGGTTAAGGTTTTTTGAGCCCTTTACAAGCAATCTTTGTCTCTTCAAAAAGATGAAGGTATTCTATTTTATTTTCTAGATTTTTTTATCGTTTATTGCCTTTCATATTTAAAGCCATGCTTTGGAAGTTAGTTTTGTTCATGGAATGAGATACAGATCGAGAACTGCTTTTTTTGTTATATAAATATCCAATTGGAATAGTAGTATTTATCGATAACACTATTCTTTCCCATTACTGTAGTGCCATCTCTGTCATGAGTGTGCTTATATTTGTAAGTTTACTTTTAGACTCTTTAATTTCTTCCAGTGGTCTGATTGTCTATCCTTGCATCAATACCACACTATCTTAATTATTGTATTTCAGTAAGTCTTGAGATCTGCTCATAAGTCACACTGGTATACTTGACAATCATATAATTTCAGGGATCCTGGTGAAGCTTTATAAGAACTTTATACAATGTTATCTTCATCTTCAAATTTTCACTATGACATTATTTTTCTTACCCTGTAACAATAGATTTCTGAGCTATAACTTATTTCATAAGATTATGAGAAATGTTTATTATTATAAACAGTACCTAAATATTAGTGGTACTGCTACAGTTACTACTACTACCACTATTAATAATGTCATGATGAAATTGGGTTTTATGAACACTTAAAAAAATAATTCAAGGAATTTAGCCAAGTTTCTAAATGTGTCAATAATATTTTTTATTCAAATAAGAGCTAAAAATATCTACGGCACACTAATCCACATGAATTTTTTATTCCTATTTAACGTATATTCTATAAAAGTACTGAAAAGCCGTAAATAATATGCAGGATTTATTTGTCATTTTTAATAGGTATATTATAACAGCATCTCCAGTTTGTGACCAAAATCTCAACTAGCTATTTTCGTTTAATCAAAATGTTGCAAAAAAGAAAATAACAATTCATTATGTTCCTACGAGCTGTTTGAAAAAGTTCAGCCTTCTCTGTGTTCGGTTTCTCTGTATAACACTTGGTGGAATTGTAATGCTTTTACTGTCACCTCTAAATATCATTACACCTTAGAGAATCTGCAGAGTTATATAACACTGTGATTAAAAAGAGTCACACACTTTCATAGCAGACTCCAACTTTTGCTGATGTAGAAAATGCAGAATCCCAAGATATCCAACTGCCTTACCTAAAGTTTGTAGAAAGGAAGAAAAATGAGACAATGGCTAAAAAGAAATTAAGAAAAAACCCTCTTGCAGCACAAAAGAGAGAGAACGGACAAAAATAAATCAGCCTTCCCTAGCTTCACTTATAGTTCTTTTCAAACAATAATATATATATTTATATTTATATGTATGTGTATATATATATTTTGTTCTTGGCTTACTGCCATGAAGAAATTCAGAATTTTAATGCAAATGGATGATTAAAAAGATAGAGTTTAATTTGGAAATGAACAAGGTAATTAAGAAAGAGTAAGAATATTTTTAATTCTTGAGATTTCAGGAGTGAACTAAACCCAATATGTAGATCATACAGTTGTGGATCATATGGTGGCGCAGTGAAAAAAAACACAGAGCTGGAAAATTATTTGTTTCAGGGCTTAAAGTGTTATGTTTTTCATAGCTGACATTTCTGTCATTCGAATTACTAAAGTAAACACCCCGTTTTCATTAACAATGAAAGGAGTAGCATCAGAGCTCAGCTATTTATACAATGCAACAAACGTCACTTATACAGGTCAATTACAATTTCTAATAATTAAAAACAAGAAGGAAAAGTGTTCATAGTCTCACATGCTTCTGTCTAATTTGGTGATTTTCACACATTTCAAAACTGATACTTGAGGTTGACTGCAAAGAGCACGCAGGCCTGGCTGACACATCTAGAGTTCCCGTGAATGCTGCTGGAGAAGTCACTAACCTTCATCCTGGAGCTGACATCCCACTTCCTCTGGAGAGCAAACTTACCTTCTACCTGCATCTCAGAGACTTGTCTGTCATGATTATGTCTGTATTCTTCAATGCTTGGTCTTATTTCACACTGAAGAATCAAGGAGTATTTGATGAATTATTATTTGCCTGCTATTTTTTTAACTTCATTTGCAAGTTTCTATTTTTACTTTCTAAGCCAGGATTTACTTTTATAGTGCTCTGCTAATTATGTAGGTCATCAGATGCTCTAACAAGGCAGGCAATGACAGGTCTGCTCCTAGTTTAGGTGAACGGCTCAAAAATATCCTTCAAGTATGTGGAACTACAGCAACTCAGTGTTTCAATCTGAAGAGTATTTATGGATTTATAGAGAAATGTCATCAATCAATATTTCTATTTAAAGTTACCCTTCATTATTTTATTTTATTTATTTCCCTGAATGTGTGTGTGTATTTTTTTCACGTATGTATTTTATGGCACAAAAAGCAAGCAGTTCGTTCATCCATCCTCTGTACCCAGCAGAGATAGAGTAGGAAATAGCAATGTCTGGATAAGCCAAAGTTTTATTTTCTCACTTGGACAGATTACAAAAGTTTGATTGAAAAGTCTCCCTGTATTTTTTTTTCTTATTCACTTGGAAGAATTATTCCTGTTACGTACTTTTTACCCTTCAGCCTGACCCTGCTATTTTGGAAAGGTCAGTTTAACTTCTCATGTACTAGATTTCTTTGATAATGCTGTTTTGTACCTTCTGTCACTGGCGATCTGTGATTGCTGTTAATTATCTCAGAAGTTATGAAAATATACTCCACCAGTGGGAATCAATTTTCTATCATGTGCTTCCCATGCTTATGTGGAACCTCCCACAAAAGCACTTAACTTTAACTTTTTATTCCCATAATGGGGAAAGTCATGATTTCCTTATATCCATGATTTAAGAAAAACCAAAGACAACAAACTAAGATTTAAGTGACTACTGTGTACTCGGCACTTTCACATGTGATATCTGATGTACATAGAAACTAGAGATGTAAATTTACATCTTTAAATAGATCATTTTAGAATATCATTGAGTAGCTTAGAAAACCGAAGCTCAGAAAGGGAAAATTATTTTTCTAAAGTCACACATCGAGTACCCGTTTAGTACAGAATTCTACCACACCACAGCCTGCGTTTGTACCATTTTTTCCTTTATCACCACAGATAGCTGTCATTTAAGTGTTTACTATGTATCAAGCCTTGTGTTAAGGGCTTTATCTACTTTAATTCATTTAATCCTTACAGCAGTGTGAGAGTGTAATCCCCATTGTATACATTAAAAACAAACAAAAACAAAAACAACTTCATGTTCAAGAGCTTGAGAGACTTGTGCAAACTTAACTAGTAAGAGACATTGCAAAGTTCACCTTGAGTCCTCATGAGACCACAGCCCAGGTTCTCTCTCTCTGTGCTAGAGGACTCCACATTAGTCAGCATGAAGTGAAGAATTCTCATAATTGATTTGTGATTCTTGGCTATGATTCTCAGATTTGGCCTCAGAATCATTTGAAGTGTGTGCTCCATATCAGATCAATTAAATTAGAATCTTTTAGCGAAGGGGCTGGATGTATTTTTTAACTCAGTAGGTGAATATAATAATGTGCAGCCAGACTGAGAACCATTGCTTTGGTTGTATTTAAGGCCTGCCTTATTTTTCTTCTTGATCATCAATTAGTGAGTTCTGTCTGCAGACACATGCCTGCTCCAGTTTTGTGCCAACCATGACACAGTCAACTGCCTCGACCTCAGTGCTCAAAAAGGTAATTTGGTGCATTTACAGATTACGTTATAAGTGATAGGACATCTGGCCCTCACTGGCTTAAGCAAAAGTGTATTTATTGGCCTTTGAAAGCTTTCTAGTATCAAATGTAGTTTAAATTGTGGTTCACACCATATCACATAGGTTCATCTCTGGGCTTCACTTCTTCTAGAGTGACACATAGTTAAGATTATTAAGATAATAATTATTAAGATTATTATTATTACGATAATAATCTTAACTAGTCCAATAAAAGAGATACCACTAGAGTTTTGCGGCCATCTGTACAGACTCCTTTGTAGACAAGGAGTTCTCTGCATGGGGGTTGACTTATCCTAGGCTACCTGCTCTATCTTGCAACTTAAGAAGAGAATCAGCCTTAACCTTAGCAGGGAAGTGGGGGTAGGGAGAAGTGGTTCTTACAAAATAAAATTAACATATAATTGCCTTAAGAAAGGTAAAAGAATCCCTTCAAACTGCTCATCAGTGTGCTCATTATATTCACCTGAGTACATTAAAAACTACCCAGACTCCTCTGGAGAGATTCTTACTGAGCCCTAGGTGTCTAATTGAACCCCGACTTGATTGACATCTTCTCCTTTCTATGGTTCTCCTCCCAGTTATTCATCTTTATTCTGGATCTGATCCCCAGCAATAAAATCCAGGCTGCTTACCTGGAAATTTAGTTCCTTGCTTAGACTTTGACAACTCTTTCTTATGAAAAGCAAAACAAAACAAAATATTGTACTGAATTATCTTTTAAAGATAATTTGTGACAGAAGTACCAAATCAAGTCACTCTGGCCCTACCAGGTTTAGAAATTGATTTCTCATTAAGAATTTGGTTAAATTCTTTGTTTTCTGGGCCTCAAATTTCTTTTCTGTAAAATAGTGAGTGAGGCTATATGATTCTATAGTCTCTTCTAACTATAAATTCTATAAATTTATCCTAAATTCATTCTGCTCAGTTTATTTTTTTCTTGAATAATTAAAACATATACCTAATGAAATTTAAGTGTCAAGGAAGGCGATTATATATATCTACTTTCCTGAGACTGTCTAGGTTTTCACCTTTGTTCCCATAAAATTAGTAAATGTGCCATGGTTAGTCTCAGAAGTTTCCTGGTTTGAATGATAAATTATATGGTCACTGTAGGGAACACATTATATGAGAAGACACAACATCTTGTTTATACTGCGAACAATTAATACTTATCAAGCAGTTACCATGTGCCACACCCTACTGTGAGTGCTTTAAATATTTAATTTACTTAATCCTCATAACAATCCTATGAGTCAGGAACTATTTTTCACCTCATTTTATAGATGGGAAGAATGAATTTCCGAGACATTAAGAAGCTTGTCAAAGATCAAATAAATGAATAGAACACTATATTCTCGTTCCCCTCATTTGTTTGTTAACTGAATTAATTAATAAAAATGAACAAAGTAACATAAATGAAACACTAAATCAAAATATTTATCAAAATTTTGGAACTTAAATAATACCTATGAGTACCAATTGTAACCAAAACTGTAAACTAGAAAATGTCAATTATGGAAACTCAGTGTAGGTAAAATCCTACAAAAAAAATAGTACAAGCAAATTTAGTATACTACGTATGTAATGTGTTTCCTGGAAGATACCATTTGTAATATTGCTTTCCCACCCCAAATCATACAGTGTTAGTGATAAATTTGATTTAAAATATATATACATATAATATATATACTTTATTAATATATACCAATTTAATTTTATCACTAAAACTGTGTATTAGTATATATGAATAAATTGTAGTAATTTTGGTATGAGATGTGCCATCTATACGGCAATTTACATATATGAAAATTTACCTAATAAAGCATAAGCAATGTATATATTTTTTATGAAGCCTATCTCCCCACCTCTTTCTGCCATTTTTGACTCAATTTCCAAATTCCCCATTTAAAAAAATTTCTTGCTTAAATAGGTATGGCATACAGATAAATGTCTTAGAAAAATGTTTTCTCAATTTTTTTTTCGAGCACTGTGTGACAAATTTGTCTGATTCTAATTATTTCCTGAGAGCCCCAATCCAAATCTGCTGCTTTGGCTTTTTAGGGAGAGGCCCAGTAATTGCTATTTTTGATAAGTATCACAGGTGAATTTTACATTAAGATCTTAAGAACATGAATGTCTGGGAAGCACTGTTTTAGACTAGGAGTGACTTTTATAATATTGAATACAACACAAAGTATGAAAGAAACCTAGTTTATAAAGATTGGATAAAATTTTAAATTCCACAGTAAAACAATTTTTGTATTAGCAAATATCTACCTTTGAACTGTGAGAGTAAATTATATTTTGGAGGACTGAGTTTACTAAAAGAAAAAGTTAAAAATTAAGAACATAGTAAACTCATTGAATTTCCCAGAATTCATTAGATTTTATTTTTTGATAATTTAAATTTATTGGCATTATTTTTCATAGTAAGACATAGTGCCAGATATGTATTTTTTGCTCTAATGATTTACGTGAAAATGACTAGAACTATATTTATTTACCTACTTTTTCAGTTTTTCTGATATTAAATATGAAAATATACATACATTTTCATTAAACTTGTTAGAAAACAATTTGGAGCATCTTTGTATATTTTAACAACACAAATTATTTTGTTATTGATGTGATTCTCTCAAACTGTAAATTTTGTCGCTTTTGCCACAAAGCCACAAGTCTGTCACATTTCTCTGTGATTGACAGAGAGCCCTTGATTTAGGCCAGCTGTTGGAGTGCTGTGCACTTATTGCTAAAGCTTTCTGGAGGCCTTGGCTATCACATTTTCATCGAATGTGAATTCCTTTTTGTACGTGTACATATTGTACAGAGAACAGAAGAGCTCACAGCAGCCCCTAAACGGCATCTGTTCTTTATAGTGAGATGAAGAAGCTGCAGAAGGTTTGTGGAAACTTGCTGAAGCTTGTTGTCACTTAGCAGGAAGTGTTTAGAAGTTTGCGAAGAACAGAATTACAATTTGTCAAATGTTGCAAACTTCTCAGTGAGCACAATGTTTGATTTCACCGTTGCTCTAAATAAGATTGCATTTTATATACTTTCAAAATGACCAACTTCTTTTTTTAGTAAAATACTAAAAATTCCAGCACAGGAATTCACAGTCAGTCAGGTGAGACTTACTTTTACTTTTACTTTTTTGACTGGTACTTGTTGGGGGTGGTGGAAGGTGAAGGGAATGGGACAATGAGGGAGTGAGAGAGAGGGGCAGTATTTAGCAGTCACAGTCCAGAAGTTCTGGCACGTGCCTTAGTAACAGGGATAAAGAAGTTTGTTTGCTTGTTTTAATTATAAACTTTACTTTCAGACTTTCAAGAAATTCTTGAAGAAGCCAGTGAAATGCTAGAGTCAATCTTTATCAATCTGCACATAAAGCCCATTGTTTAAAACTCTCCACACCTATTCAGAATTCATCCTTTGATCATTATACATGCTGATCTAGCTAGAGTCTGTGAAGAATACATTGATTTCCAAAAGTTTTAACATTTTTATTATGGTAACACTTTCTTTCTTCCCCTATCCATGTGTGATTTCTAAATTCTTTATCATTCTTTCTTTTACTCTATCCCATATGTGTTTTTTTATCTTCGAAGGGGGAAAAGTTCTCTCTTCTCTTTCTGTGATTTGGTTGATTTGGTTTGCTTAGAGAAGGATTGTGTTGCTTTGGTTAAAGAAAAATTTAATAAGTGTTTGGAGTTTACCAGAAATAAGTTATTACTATAAAACATTTTACCTCAACCAAATGAATTAAGACTGTACAGTATATGAAAATTGGGTAGCAAGCACCCTTTTTTGGAAAAAAAAAAAAACCTTTCAATTTCTGTGCTGGAAGTATACATTAGACATAAACACATACTATTAAGACGAAGAAGTCGGTGAAAATGTGATTTTAGTGTAAACATATCTAGGTACCATAATGAACTATGTAAGCTTTGAGTCCTTCTTTACTTCTAGGGCTAAGAATAAAGGCACAAGGAATTTAACATCAACAATTGGAAAGTCATCTGCTAACTAAATAGATCTTTGGGGTTTGGAAGGACTTCTTATCTTTATTTTTTTCCTGTTGGTACAGGTTGGGTCTTTCAAGAGACCCTGGATGATCTAATAAATTCTGAGTTTTCTTTTTATCTTGAATTTTTTGATTTCCTATTCAAAATAACTAAGGCTTTCTCTTGAGGTCAGAAAATAATATTTTCTATTGTTTTCATCTCTCCTCGAAGCAGTGGTGCATGATTTAGCTGTTCTTACTCTTGGATTCATTCTCAAATGTATGTCTCTCAAAGTCCATGCTATTAGGTGTGTAGAGAGATTCTCTTGTCTTTCAGGAATGGAGTTTGAGCAACCAGAATAGAATGTACCAGAATGTGCTGGAGCTGGTCTTTGAAGCATTCTCCAGCCGCTGTGGGCTTATTTCCATAGTAGAGGTCCATCCTCTGATATAGCACTCGGATTCTGCAAGGCTCAGGAACAAACTGGGAGCTTTGTCGTTCATCTAAATTTACTTACCATGTTAAGAGAAGTCCTTTCTAACAGGGTTCTTAACATGGAATGCTAAATTTTTTAAAAAATATCTTTTCCCAAAGTGACATTTTCTGATTATTCTTAAGAATCTTAATTTTGAAACTTGGCTGAAAATCTGAATCCATTCAGGATTAAACTGAGCCTGCTCTGTTGTTTCCCCGGGGCAAACTGGAAAGGAGGAGAGGATCATCTCTGCAAGTCTCGAGTATACTTGTTCTAGAGAGGGTATGAATGACCATGTGTTGAGTTTTTTCAAGGAAATTTTATCAGTACTCAAGAACTGATGAAGAAACTCATTAATTTCCCTAGGGACATTACCTCCCTTAATGAAAAGAAAAAAGCCTATTGGTTCTTTAAAAGTAGCCGAGTGAAATACAGATACTTCTAGGCTTTTATTTTTAATCATCATTTATAGGAGGCCTCACTTTTTATCATTCAGTCTAACCAGAAACTATCAAAAAGCAGTTTAATTGTAACGTGGATCCTCTTTTCCTATAAAGATTACATTCTAACTTGAAATTACATTATCAAATAATTATGAAATTTTACCAATAGTCTCTTATAAAAATAAACTTTCAAGCTCCCAACTTGATGTCACTGAATGAGGAATTGGGAAGAGCAAATAATTGTCATTTGCACTATACACATATAATAGATGTAAATAACCCCAAGAGCATAGATAATAGTAAAATGTAAAAAAAATCAGAAAGTGATACATTTTAAGTATTTGTTACCTTTGTTTATAATTCATTTAACTATAAGTTTATGTACTTTAACTTTAATAATGGCTGTTTAACAACTAGCTGGAAAATTTCTGAAAACTTAACAATTGCTCTTATGTCTGTACAAGCCAGCTCTAGTCAGATATACCACTGCCTAATCCTTTTAAAGCTGCCACTCTCAACTTCAAGCATTTCTTTCATGATGAGATCATTGTATTCATGAATGGCCTTGTTCACTGGATAAATCTCCATTGTCTTCTATATATTTCTCTTGAAATTACAAAATCTCGGAGAATTTATTATACTTCTGTTAAAACTAATGTGTCAAATATAAGATCAGATCACCTTCCTTTATTCCCTTATCCACCCAATGATAATTCTCTTTTTCATTCTTCTCCATTTATGTTAAACAGTATCATCTTTCTTTCCATTCCAAAATTCTCAGCTTTGCAAAATGGAATCACATTAAAATTACAACTTGCTTACCTTACTCTCCCGCAAAAATACAACCTGGCAGTCACTTTAAAAGAAACACCAGACTTTTTCATAAAACCTTAGAGTTATGTAGATTTTTAACATAAATGTTCTTAACTTGAAATATACCAAGAGTGAAGGGTCATCATAATTTACCATCTGTGTCCAATTGATCCTTTTTATTTATTTATTTGTTATGTCATTATATGAAAAATTTAGTGAAATAAAAATAGAGGAATAGTGAAAAATAAGTTTATTAGAAATCTTAATAAGAATTTTAATAAAATAAGCTTCTTGTGTCAAGTAAATTTTGGCATTCGAACATCAGAACTGATGAAAGCATACTGTCATATGTCTTCTTAGCTAAGTCATTTAATCCAGATTTTTGTTGCAAGTGTTACATGATGAAGTTCTTTCTGTTGAATAACTAATTGAGTAAGAATACCATATTTCCTCTTTGTCTTTAGAAATATATTTTTCATTGAGGATATTATTTAAAGTCTCATATTTTGAAACCTCACTTATATGATTTCACCATCACTATTATAGTCCAGAGTGCTATTTGTCTCAGATTCATCTAATAACTGTTATTTGTCTTCCTCTGTAAGCGTTCTTCTCTTTACCATGGACAGAAAATGAAAAATTCTAAATTTTTAACTCTGTTCAAGTAAAGCTAAAAACATACCGCAAAGCAGGGTGGATGTCTCCGGTTTTCCTCATATCTTTTTGAAAGATAATGATATATTTTGGGTAATGCAGAAAGAAAACTGAAATGATGATTAATTTCTCTGTTGCATCATGTTTCTAGTTGTTTCTGTCATTCTTCTGTTTTTTTTTTTTTTATTGGAGTCTTTTCTGAAGCATAGTTGAGAATAACTGATGAGTAATAATGAAATAATTACTAGATGCTAAGCTAGCAAAAGTTTTAAAGTATAGGAAAATAAAACCACTAAGATCTCATAATATAGCTCCTAAAAGGGTCCAACTGTTCAATAGGTTTTATTCTACCTAATTTTTTAAATAAGTAAAGTTTACCTTTGTTCTTTAGAATAATGAATGAGTCACGTAATATTGATCCTGTTCAAAAAAGAAACTCAAAAACTAAGTTGGGTCTATTGGACCCTATGGCATGATAGAGATAAAGGTTTTGTTAAAGTATAGCAAATCTCCTTTACAGATGTTTTATTTAAACAGTTTCTCCGAAACCCCATTTGGACAATTATCTACACAGTCTTCAGAGTTGCTCCTAAAATTTCTTTTCTCTCTTTAATCATACAGCAGCCCTACTCAATCCTTCTTACCTTAAATCTATTTTATGCCATATTTTAGACATACTACCCTCCATTCTGAGTGAACTTTGAGCAAGCAATGCTCATTTTTGTGTCCTTAGCTTTTCTTTAGGAAATCGTAACTCACCGTGTCCTACCCTTCTAAATACACACAAAGCCACACATATACAATTCTGGTCAATAAATTATTTAACTCATAATGTCTGTTTTGTCACCCTTATATTTAATCCATTCACCATTCCTCCAAATCACTTCTTACTTTCTATTCTCACAGCTGCCTCCTTCTTCAGGGATGTGTCCCCAGAACAGTTACCTGCTGTTTTCCATCTTCTCAGCCTTGCCTTTCCCAGACCTATTTTATGATGTACACACTATTGTGGATTTATTTTATTTAGACATCACTTTTCCAGGTTACTCTACCATGTGAATATGAGTAGAGGTTTCCATGTGATCCACAGGCTTAGCACCAGGGTGACTGTGTGGCCCGTGCAGGCACACAGGACCAGCCCTGAGTAGGACCCCATACATGGTTTAATGCTCTGTTGTCACCGTCTGGAAATTCTTAGTAATTTTGAACAAGGGACTCCACATTTTCATTTTGTACTGGGCCCCACAAATTGTGTAGCCAGTCCTTCTTAGCATTGGGGGACCTTCCTGGATTTACTTCATCTTAAGTAGGTTCCTTACTAGTCTCATTTTTTTCTCATTCTCACATCAGTTTTGTTCATATTACTCTTTTTTTACTAATAAAAAGTGCATGATAAATATTTGTTAAATGAATTAAATATTATTTGAATAATTTTCTATATACTTTTTAAAGATTAATTGTAAGAATTTTCTCTTTCATCATCTTCTCTGAAAAACTGCATTTCAAAATTTTTCTTTTTCTTTAAACATCCTCCGTACATTTTCCTTATCAGTTGTCTTACCCACAAATAGACTTAGAGGAGTGTTTTGGGTTTCACACTTACGTGTCAAAGTTCTCTTCAGGCACTAGAGCTGAATTTCTTATCAATTAGTAAGTGATCCAATGATAACATCTTGTTTATTATCTGAGAAAGCTTGTTGCTTTTCCTTAGTTGTTAGTCGGACAGGATATGATTTGAAATTCAGTTGCCCATTTTCGAAGAAATCAAGAATCCAAGGTTAGTTGAGAAAGAACTGGATGTCAGTACTCATGGGTAGATTATTAACAGATGTAGAAAGGTAGTAGAAGAACATATAAGCTACTCTCAGGATAAAGGCAGTTGGGCAAAGTGGCAAAGTGAATTATCCTGCCTCGCCTCACTTCCCCTACTTTTTGGTCACGGAGTGTGAGCATTCACAAAGTCCTGTCACAAAAGGGCTGAGATCTAGAGCGGGACATGCAATAATAGCCAGAAGGAAAGATTTTTTTTTTTTTGAAGCATATATTTGAGTAGATATTACTTTTATTCATGCCACCTTTTATAGAAAGATATATTTCTCATTTTGCCGCCAACTATATTAGCCTTTAACTTTTTAAATGATATTTATAGTATAATGTATAGTATGTTATAGTATAACATGTATGCAGGTTTTATAGTATAAAATATACATGATTAATTAATGCACAGATTATATGATTGAATTTTCAGGAAGTTCTGAATGATGAATTTTTACAAATTGAGTATATCTTTGTAGCCCAGATCCTGAGTATCACTGACTAGCACCCTAAATTCCCCCTTCACATCTTCTTGGAATCAGAGTACCCTCAGAGTTAATTAGTATTCTGATTGCTAACATCTTAAATTGGTTTTGCCTGGGTTTGAACTTTAGATAAATGGAGGGGCTATTTCAAATAGACCTAATATGAATATTCTTGTACATATCTTTATGTCTTTGGTGAACATATATAGACCTTTTTAGGGTACACAACTAGGGATAGAATTGCTGGATCCTGGCCATTGAGTATAAATATGTCTTATTTTAGAAAACATCACCAATTAGTGGTCGCACCACTTTGATTCTCATCAAAAATGTATGAGAATGGTCTTTACCTTTTCACAAGTTATCACAGGGTCTCAGAGAACTACAACTGCTATAGTAAAAGTCTGGCACCAGAAACAATAGTTATCTACTGCTTTTGTTTTGTCCCTTAATAGTTTTATTTTTATCTGTCCTGTCTTTTCAATCACATTTTGAGATATTAAAGGAAATTAAAATTACTTTTCTTTCTTAATATATTCCGCAATTATAGGCATTTATTAAATCTGAACTGTAAAAAAATTTATAAGCAAAAGCAAACAAAACAAAACAAAGCAAAAAAAACACACAGCCTTTTTTCCTCATGAGGGAAAGTGAAGTTTTAAAAAATTTTCCATTTGCCAACATGTAAGTATTATACTGAGTTTTATTACTCTATTTCTTTTTAAATGGTTGTCTAAAACTTAGTCTTCTAATTTTCCATCTTTCAACTGAGTGGCAAGGATACATTTTCTTAAAAACCATAATTACCAATTATTCTGCCAACTGTAGATATTGCTGTCTAGTACTGTAGACAGTCCATATGTAGGCAATTGCTTTTGAGTTCTCAGGTCATCTACCTGCTATTAAAATGGCTCCATAATTCATTTTAAAAAGAAATAGAGTAATAAACCCGGTATATTAGGTTAGAGAAAATTCCAAGTTATCGTCAAAAATGTTTCTGACATTCAGGCAGTCCTATACCATGAGTTTTGAAAAATACAATGAACAGAAAATGATAAATGGTGCCTGCAATTAAGTTATATCAACAAAATATCATTTTAAAGCTCTACTTTGACACAGGCAGTCTTGTTTGAAGTCAGTGCAAACCACTATAAAGTTGTGGGAAACCTTTGCTTGGCCATCAGTGAAACCAGCACAGGGCATTTATATCAGAAAAGCAAAGAGTTTACAAGGATTTGAGAACCAAGACTGGGCAAGGCTGCATGCTTGAAAGTTCTATAATTCATGTCTCATTCCCTCTCAAGCATATGCATGATAACATTTCTTTAAAACTTTAGAGAACTTGCTCATAGTTTTCCATTCAGGTAACACAAGGTGCAGACAAAGGATCTTATGATTTGTACAGGCACAGGATGCATGGCGTTTTGAAAATCTCAAGATAGTTTATGCACTTTTTTTTTTCTTCACAGTAGAAGTAGAACTGGAAGTTCTGAATCAGGAGTGTAAATGCATTGCAGTGTAACAAAAAATTTAAGAAATAGTAAAAGAAATACAGATTAACTACCTAGAATT
Organism: Pteropus medius; assembly: GCF_902729225.1. NCBI lineage: Eukaryota > Metazoa > Chordata > Mammalia > Chiroptera > Pteropodidae > Pteropus > Pteropus medius. The sequence continues at coordinate 9,157,275 of NW_024346062.1, read as the reverse complement.
TTAATATCACATCTCACTCAAGTTACCATTAACCATAGTACTGCAGGTGGTTTAGAGTCTAGATACCTGCTGATAGAAAACTGAAAAAGATAAAAACCATATACAATGTTAGAATGAAAAGTATAATGAATTCCTACTTTTATTGAATTATTCTCAAACCTGAATCAAATGTATACAACCACATCAGATCCTCCAGGAGTAGCATAAGCCTGTTTATTCTACAATTCTGGAATCAGAGGTCCAGATAGACTGATTTGATCCTTTATTTATTCATTTATTCAACAAACAAGTATTTAAGAGTTTGCTATCACACTTCAATGTTATAATAGTAACAATAGGTGCATTTGCATGGTTGCCCTGCCAAAGAGGAGATATTGTCTGGGGTACCGTCAGATGTAAATGCTTACCAACCTCTTGGGGCCATAACTCATGACTCCAAATTCCTTGTTATAATCCTTTTCTAGTCTGCCAGATAGCTTACCTTTTTAGATTAGAATATGTAAATTGTATTATATTACTTGAAATGATGTTCTTTACTATGAAAAAGCATGTCCTTTAAGGAGCACTAGCTTAACCTTATTGTCATTACTGAATTGGCCTATTCATTATGAATACCCCTTGAAGAACATTCTCGAAATTCTGTTATTCAATACAAATAAATAAACAATGGTCTAATAGCATTATATGATGTCTACTGTAATGAATTCATAGAATGCAAAAGGAAAATATGTCTATTCTTTTTGTTGTCTATTGAAATTGTGTGTGGATTATATATTATGTATTTTTCAATGTAAGTATTTTACATATGAAAGAAATAAAGTTGGTAAAATGCATTTAACTTACAAAACCATTTTATATCAATTTAAATTTATTTTAAAATACTATCTAGTTCATTTATAGGTTCCCCTTTTACTTTTTAAACCATCAAACAATTATTTTAGCTTATTTTTCTATTCACATGTTGCTCATAAAATAAATTTGAAACAGCATTTTTCTGTTTAGTATAGCCCTCAGACCTGGGCAAGTGGGGCCTGAGTCCTATATTTCAGAATGCACACACATACACAATTTATTAAGGAACACAGGAACATCAGCTACTAGGGGTTGGGTGCTTAGTATTGGCACAGATGTTTAGATGTTCCTAAACATCTACTCTCGCGGTGAGGGTAATTCAGTCCCCAAGGAAATGCTTTTCCACATTTTTGTCTTTAGTTTTGGAAAGAAAGGTAAATGTGTTTAAATGATATGAAGGATTGTTTGTTACCACAGACAAGAGACATAATGTAAAAAGATTTGACTGGGGATTTTCTAAGATAAAAAAAAAAAAAATTCTTACATAACAAAGTACTGTTTCCCAGTTGTGTCAAACATTCATTTTCTTGCTATTTTATTACAATTTATAATTCTGGAGAAACCATATATTAGCAAATGTGGACAATTTTGAAATATTGATTAACTATTGAAAAGATAGAATAGGAAGTATGCTACATTTAAAAGGTTCTAGCTTCGTTTATGGTCTTACACTCTTTCCTCGAACCCCGCAAATGTTAGCCGCATGACTACTTCTGTTTGGAATTTAACCTGCCCAAAAGGACAATGTCTAAACTATGCCAGATATGTAGAAGAAAATAAGAAATTTCAATTAAAAAAACTTAGTCTGGCATTCAGAACACTCCATGGTATGAACCAGAATATCTTTTCAGCTTTTTTCCCAGAACTGCCTGAGACAGGGATTTGTGTGCATAGAATGTATTAAGGAAGAGCTTCCAAGAAAATCCAATGAGGGAGAAGGGGAGCAAGACAGAGATGGGGAGCAAGACAAGAATCAAAGCGAGGGTATAATGTCAGGCAGGCAGAGCCTCAGCCTGATTCCACGGGGGAGCTCCAGAGTATAAATTATACATTGCCTTTGGTGCTACTATCAGCAAGGTAGCTGGGTTCTCATACTTTGGCACCAAGCAGTCATTGTGGGGGTGAGGGATGGGTGTGGTGTGGAGGACAGGGAAGGGATGTGAACAGACTCTCTAGAACTTATCTATCTTTGTTGGCAAAGGAGCTCTACTAACTTGAGGTCAATTCTTCAAAGGTAAATGTGGAATCTGGTTGGATAATCAGTAGTGTTTGCTACACCCCATCCTTTCCTTTATGCCATTGTGAGAAAGGCTGTGTCCTCTTTCTCTGTTTTAGAGATTTTGCTACACAGTAGCATATTAAATCCCCTAAGAGGACCACTGTAAAAAGAAAAAAATATGGTTTAAATCAAGAGTTACATAAGCTAGTGTACCTAGGAAATCTTGTCATGTGCCTATCTGCATCCAGGAGAATATATTTTGAGAAATATTTCTGTAGGAATTTTATGATTTCTTGTTTCTCCAATAAACTATGATCTGTCTCTTACTATGTCTCTTATGACTTAATTTATGCTAGTCCCTTATTCTGGAATATAATTTTTTCATTAGAAGAAAGGCTTTAGGGAGCTTTTCTATCTCTTATAACACATATCACAAACCAGAGAGGTTTCTGCATTTTTTTTTCAGTTTTCTATGCATGCATCATCTCCTTGCTTTCCTACTCAGTCATGTCACCCACAAAGATAAGATGCTATTTAGCCTTCTAAATACAATGTTTAGAACTACTGCAAGGAATAGCTAGAGATGAGTAACTAATAATTATGTATTAATTATATTAAATTGACAATTAAATATTGCTTAATTTTTTATACTGATTTTTTTCATCCGCATATCTGGAAAAGGAAATTCTGAAGTTAATATCTATATTGACTATTTTTTAAACCAAGAAGAAATATAATCAAACATGGTAGAGCTTCTTCAGTAGGTAATGTACTAACCACAGTGGTAATCGAATTCTGAAAAAGTTATCAACAGAGAACACAGGAAAATGTTACCAAAGAGTTAAGTATATAGACAGATTTCTCACCAGCTTTGAGGACTGCTTATAGTACATATTGAGGTAAGAATGATTTAAGTAAATATTAGCCTTAAAATATTATCTGTTAAAAAATTATGAAAGGCTTTTATTTATTAGCAATAAAACTATTATATGTAATTTACTCAAAAGTTTATAAAAGACAAAGATTTTGCATGCTTAATTCAATGATAACACTCAGAGCATATATAAATATAATTTTCAAGGATAAATAAAATTGAACCAAATTGCTAAGGGGGGGATGATCTACCTTCTATTTTTATTCTGTTTATTGATGTGAACTTCAGTAGAACCTGATGTTTTGACTGAAGACTGTATGTCGCAAAATCTGCAGGGATTTGCCTGAGAAATGGAATGAGAAGTCAGCAATGGCCCGAGGAGAGAGAGCATGCCAAGGCCTGTTAGGGAGTATTGACTTGATGCAGTGGTTAGAAACCAGCCACTTCTCAGCCCAGCTCCTGTAGGTGTTGACTTATTCCACCTCTCCCTCTGAGGACCTCATCCACTCCCATGCCTTCATTATCACTTAGATTCATGACCCCGAAATCTAAATCTTCAACTCTGAACTCACTCATAGGGACAAAACCAATGTGTAGTTAAATTGTCACAAGTTTTCTCCCTCAGGTCTCTCAAATTCAACATATCCCAAACCAAAAACATTAACTTTTCTGAATGTTGTTTCTACATTAACTCTTTTGGTTAATTTTCTTGCTACCTATAGTTGCCTGTTATAAACCTTTTAAAAATTATCTGATTCTTCTCTCTCAAATTTCACATCTAATCAGTTCTAAGTTTCTCTATTTTACTTTCTCATCTTGTCTATTTATACACTTCCTCTAGTCCAGGCCCTATCGCTTCTAGAATATTGTAAAAATCCTTTTAACCGGTCATTTCAACCCAATGTCTTTCCATCAAATTTATCTTTTTCAGTACTATCAAGATTATTTTTCTAATACCAAGATGAGTTAGCTTGTATAACACTTTTGCTTAAAACAAACAAACCCATGAATATACAGCAAACACCTTTGATAGTTCCTCCTTGCTTCTAGAGTGAAATCAAAATTCTTTACAAATTGTTCAGCCAATTTTCTGTCTTCTGATTTGCACCATATCTCTTATATCATATTAGAAATCACTTGCTTTTTCCAAAGATTTTCAAATATGCCATATGCCTTCACTTTTATGCTCTTACCACTACCTCCACATTGCCTTCACCTGGTGGAGCCATGCTTACTTTTTAAGATCCAGCTAAAATCTTATTTTTTTTTATATGAAAACTTTTCCAATCATTGCATCATCTCTGATCCTAAAACATTTTGCTTATTCCCTAGATTTGCCTCAGTGAATTTCAACAAGCGTTCATTTAGTGGTTACAATTTATTGTGACTCTACCATCCATAAAATAAAAATAATAAGTCTTATCTTCTATACTCCCAAAGACATTTGTTGAGGTCCTTGTTGGAGGTTTGATTTCTGCAGGAAAAATGCAAGTTTCTATGTGTACTTTGTTAAAACAGCCCTCACCTAAAATATATTATATTTATTGGCATAGTTTTGCATATAATTTAGGGGAAAAAAAAAGCCAAGAAACTACCCAAACAATAGCAACCACAACTAGAAAATAATGCCTCCTCTTGTACATACCTCTCTTTTTTGAATCATACAAATATCAGAAGAAAATTAACTCATATTTTTCCTAATATTTCAGATACAGGTACATCCTCTACATTACTCTTAATTGTGAGTAGTGCATCTTTAAATGAAATAGTTGGGTCAGGGTCAAGCCTTTTGCCATATTTAAAAGACTGACACCACTCTCTTAGGCGTGTTTTTGACCACATTGTAAAATCTCCCTACAGTGTGAGAATTGACATTCTTCATCACAGAAGAAGACATTATCATCTGTCATGTGACTGCTCTGAGGATAACGAGAATGCCTGGGACATGTGGGTTGAAAAGAAATGGCTTTATTTCAAGTAAAATAAATCTAAATAATACGAATGCAGTGGGAGTGTAGCTAAATATTTCTGGAGACTCTTGAGGTGCTTGGGGAGAAAATGAATTATGTCAGTAATAATGTTTGCTTCTTTTTCTCCTAACTCTGCCAATTTAAAAATATCACACAGACAGGACCTGTGTTTGAAATTCTACTTGTACTTCCAGCAGGGTGTCCTCAGGGCTTTGCCTGCAGGGAGGTCACCAGGAGTCAATGCAAATCAGGCCAGTTGCCTCACCCACAGTAGGTTACCTCCAGGACCCTCACGGCACAGGCAGGCTTCAGAACAGCAGAAACACTGCCAACGTGCTGAAACAAAACAATGTTGTTTATGATCCAGTTTAAAAGGAGGGCAAGGTTTTTTTCCAAGTCCTTAACCCTCTGCTGCTGCTCAACAAACAATGCAATCACAGAACTAGCAGGCTGTGTCTATCCCGGCTTCAATGCAGGGAGTGTAATGGGCTGAGTTAAAGGGATGACAAAGTCTTCACTCTGAAGTTGTGCCTTCTGTCAGACCTTTTAATGTAATCTTAACATCCACTCTGTTTAATAATCTTTTGTCCAATAGACATAAATAAAGCATAAATATGTGTTTGATTGCACTGAATTAGTTTCCTAACAGAAGGAATCCTTGCCAAGATTCTTTAGCGATCTGGTCAATATAGATAATGTGATACATTAGAGCAGAAGCTGGCAGTTCATTATTCTAAGAGTAGATATAGATTGGACATTTATGGGAGCTTTTGAATAGGAAGGAACAAAGCAATGAGTAGCCGATAAAAAGTAATATATATTTCTTTGCAAGTGCACTTTTGCCTAAAACATTAATACTATATGTAAATAACGTAAAAATAATTAAAAGCCCTATTTTCACCCTGTTCATTAATTCAATTTTTTCTTGAGTGGAGAAAAATGTTTATGTGTGTGTGTGTGTGTTCCCTAGGAAAGTTAAATCAACTGAAGTTATTGAAAAGGCATTGACATTGAGACTGGGAGTCTTAATTGGGTCTTGTTGCGGCCATTAGCTTCCTATTGAGTTTGGACAAGTCATTTATTCTCAGGTTTATAGTTCCACCCTCTATATTTCAGGATTTGGAATCCGTTGATCACCAAAGTTTCTTTTAGCTTTACAATTTAATGAATAAACATCAAGATAATGATCCTGTATCTCACCATCTTGAGTTGGTTATGCAAGGCATACAGTTCTTTTAAATAATATTGTGGCTTGCATTTATTAGTGATTCTTTTATGGTACTTGATTTTAATCATGTTTTCAAATTTATTTTGATTAAAGTTTATTTGTGTTTTCTTGTTAGAATTCACTAGCTGATTTGAATCGTCAAGATCTCCTAAATGATTGCTCACTTTCCTCTTTTGTCTAGGTCTTTTTCAAGGTTAAAGCTTGAATATGAGTATCAAGAATGTCTCTGAACAGCTCCTAAAGTAATTAGAGACAGTCTCTATAGCTCCTTGAACTTCTTACTCTTCCTTCTGTCTACTATCTTTCTGCTTTATTTTTCCTCATTTTTTTTTCAAATAAATTTTTGTCTCTGTTCTCCACAGTCCAAAGCTTTTCTGATTCCCAGAACCTTTGAGAGCTTGGCTCAGTATTTAACAGGAGAAAGGGGACTCTGGAGCTGAAGTGTGCTGTTGCCTGTCCTAAAGTTAATGTATGAAAAGTGTGAATGACAGACTACTCAGCCCAGTATTTGTCACAGAGCTGGCGGTCAATAAATAGAGATCTTTTTCACCTAAATATAAATATTCTCTATTCCATTGTTTTAAATCTTAGTCACTGATATGGCTTTTCCTTGATTTTCAATAAGATTGTTTAGTTGAGATTGAAGACTAAAAAAATGTGGTTGTACCAGACACATTTCAGATCTGTAGTCATTATCTGTCTTCATTTTTTTGGCCGCTTGTCCTGTCTAAGTAATTGTTGCAGTGACCAGTTCTGCTTGGGCTCTGACAGGTTGCATGCAGGCATCACTTGACCATGTGTCCTTTTAAGATCATATTGAGGATTTTGCCTCCTGCCCTGGGGCTTCCTTGTTGATATGAAGCATAAGACCTAATGGAACAATGTGGCATTTATACAAGTACAATCCAGAAATACAAGGAGAAGAGGGGAGGAACAGAGGATAAGGGGCTGGAAATTTCTGTTTTGTAGAACAAAACTTTGACGAATGGAGAATGGAACTAGTAGATTAATTCTTGCCTTTTCTCTGACCTAGAGAGACTTTTAATTTCAATAGTGAACATGTGGGATCTTTCAGGATTCATCAGCCAATTGCACTTGATATCACCTTGATAAAACATCCAATTATTCGCTTGTCTATTTTACCCTGTCTCATTCTCCTCTCTTTCACTCATGTTTCCCTGGGTTTGCATTCACTAATAAAATAGTAGTATATGAGCTTTTCTTCACCCTATGCTTTCTGGGGAACTCTGACTAAGACATTGGTCAATTTAGACAATATTTATGAACACATAGAATTATTCACGGTCTGATGAATTACGACAGAGTGGCATATAGGATAGTGGAAGTTTATGAAGGCCACATGCATTAACTAATTACCTATACCTCCTATAGTTTCTCCTTGACTTTCTTAAATTTAATGCTCTATGGAAGGGTAGAAATGCATGGATGTGTAAAAATCAGCACATGTAAGTTCATAATGATTCTTTCTTTTCTATTTTGTAGATGATATCTCTCCTAAATTTAAATGGCAAAATACTGTTGAAACCAAATCTATTTTCCACACTGATTTTTAAAGATGCACTCACTTTAAAATGCTTCTTGTTCTTTTGAAAGAGATGGGTAGTATTAAAAGATTTTGGAAATACAATGTTAATTATGAAAAATGTTATAAAATTGTTGGAAGAAATATCATATCTTCTGTCTCCTTACACAATAATTTCAATTTCATATTTACTATCTTCATCTAAACAGATTTTTAGAGAAAATAATAAAGTAGATATTCAAATATTTAACATATACTTATTTAGTGTCTACTCTGTGCTAAGTACTTTAGGTGATTATTTATTCAGCAGTAAATAAGATAAGCCAGATCCCAGCTTTCATGGAGCTTATGTTCTACAGGAATGGACTAGACAGAAAAATTAGCAAGGTAGTTGATGTGGTCTATAAAGATTGAGGTGATAGGAGCACTGAATTTTTCCTAGAAGCTGCTATATGAGCCCTAAGCTAGAGATTTCCGAACCAAGAGAAAATCAAGTGCAAAGAACCAACATAGAGTATGAGCTAGTACAGATCAAGGGTAAAAAAAGAAGCTAGTATGGCTGGAAGGTAGTGCCAAAAGCTATAGTGGTATGAAATGAGATAGAAGTTAGAAATGGCCAACATTTCATTTTAGCCACATTAATGAGTTTGAGTTTATTCTAATTGGCAGTGGAAATCCATTGAAGAGTTTAATAACATGTAAAGAACCATATGAAATAATCCATTTTATAACACTTGTAAAAGTTGGATACTGATATAAAATATATATACATATCTGTGGATGATTTTTTAAAAAATATGACTTTTTTAGATCAGTTTTAGATTCACAGTTAAATCGAGCAGAAGGTACAAGGATTTCCTGTATACCCCTGCCTCCTTACATGCATAGCCTCCTCTATTATCTATATCTCCCACCAAAGTGTTACATTTGTTATAATTGATAAATCTACATTGACACATCATAATCACCCTGTGTTCATAGTTTACACTGGATCAGTTTTGTATATTGTGTGGGTTTGGACAAATGTATAATAACATGTATCCATCTTTTATGGTACCATACAGAGTATTTTCACTGTCCTAAGAATGCTCTGTGCCCTGCCTCTCTATCCCTTCCACCCTTTAACCTCTAGGAACCACTGATACTTTTACTGTCTCCGTATTTTGTCTTTTCCAGAAGGTCATATAGTTGGAATCAAACAGGCGATAGCTTTTTCAGAATGGCTTCTTTCACTCAGTACTATGCACTAAAGTTTCCTCCATATCTTTTCATAGCATGATAGCTCATGTCTTTTTAGTGCTGAAAAATATTCCATTGTCTGAATGTACCACAGTTTATCCACTCACCTACTGAAGGGCATCTTGGTTGCTTACAAGTTTTGGTAATTATAAATAAAGCTACTATTAACATTCGTGTACAGGTTTTTGTATAGACATAGGTTTTCGACTCCTTTGGGTAAATTCCAGGGAGTATGATTGCTGGATCATATGTTGAGAATACGTTTAGTTTTGTAAGAAACCACCAAGCTGTCTTCTAAAGTGGCTGTACCATTTAGAATTTCCAACAGCAGTGAATGAGAGTTCCTGCTGTTCCATATCCTCACCAACATTTGCTAGTGTCAGTGCTTTGGATTTTGACAATTCTAATAGGTATGTAGTGGTATTTCATTGTTTTAGTTTCCATTTCCCTGATAACATACGATGTGAAATATCTTTTCATATGCATATTTGCCATTTGTATATCTTCTTTGGTGAGGTGACTGTTAAGGTCTTTCGCTCGTTTTTTAAATCAGATTGTTTTTTTCTTATTGTTTAGTTTTAAAAGTTCTTTGTATATTTTGAATAACAGTTCTTTATCAGATCCATCTTCTGCAAATATTTTCTCCCAGTGTATGGCTTCTCTTCTCATCCTCTTCACACTGTCTTTCTCAGAGCAGTAGTTTTAAATTTTATTGAAGTCCAGATGATCAATTCTTTCTTTTATGGATTGTGCCTTTAATGCTGCATCTAAAAAGTCATCACCAAACCCAAGATCATCTGGATTTTCTCCTATGTTATCCTCTAGGAGTTTGATAGTTTTGTGTTTTACACTTAAGTCATGATCTATTTTGAGTTAATTTTTGTAAATGGTGTAAAGTCTGTGTCTAGATTCTTTTTTTCTTTTTTCTTTTTTTGCATGTGGATGTCCAGTTGTTCCAGTATCATTTGTTAAAAAGACTATGTTTTCTCCATTGCATTGCCTTTGCATCTTTGTAAAAGATCAGTTGACTACATTTTTGTGAGTTTATTTCTGAGCTCTTTATTCTGTTCTATTGATCTATTTTCCCATTCTTTCATAAATATCACACTGTCTTGATTACTATAGTTTTATAGTAAGTCTTGCTGTCAAATAGTGTCTATCCTCAAATTTTATTTTTCTCCAATAATGTTTTACTTTTCTGGGTCTTTTGCCTCTTCATATAAATTTTAGAATCAGTTCATTGATATCCACAAAATAACTTGCTGAGATTTTGATTGGGATTATATTGAATCTATATATCAAATTGGAAAGAAGTGACATCTTGACAATATTGAGTCTTCCTATCCATGAACATGGAATATCCCTCCATTTATTTGGTTTTCTGTGGTTTTGTCCCATCAGAGTTTTATAGTTTTGCTCATGTAAATCTAGTACATATTTTGTTAAATGTATACGTAGTTCATTTTGAGGAGTGTGAATAAAAATGATATTGTGTTTTTAATTTCAAATTCTACTTATTCATTGCTAGTATATAGGAAAATAATTGACTTTTGCATACTAATCTCTTACAATCTTACAATCTTTTCATAATCCTTTATTCTGGAGGTTTTCTTTGACTCTTTTGGATTTTTTACATAGATGATCATGTCATCTGTCAACAAAAACAGTTTATGTCTTTCTTTCCCAGTCTGTATACTTTTTATTTCCCTTTCTTGTCTTACTGCATTCACTAGAACTTCTAGTACAATGTTAAAAAGGAGTGGTGAGAGGGGACATCTTTGCCTTGTATCTGATTTTAGTCATCTCCCAATCAACTTTGACACTGTTATATCTGTGTTTCCTGAATTTGTTAATAAATTTATTGTTTAAGCCAGTTGAGTCAGGATTCCCTGTTGTTTGCAGCCAGATTTAAACTAAGAAAGCACTCACATCCAAAAGGAACTTACAAGCTAGAGATGGAGTACAAACAAGGTAAAAATAAAATTCCAGAATGCACTACTACACAAAGTACACCAAGGGACAGTGAATTTAAGAAATACTTTAAGTATTACTAAAATACTTAGGTACTGGTAAAATTATATCTATTGCTTTCATCTAAATGCAGTTCTTCTCTGATGTTTCATAGCATACTGTTTACATTTTACCTATGTCATTTATGTCTGATTTGTAGTTCTATACGAAATTTTCTTATGGGTCTAGCTTGTAACCTTGTAGGTCTATATTTTTGCTCCTTGTATAACTGTGTACTTTTATATCAGTAGAAAATGAATAAAAAATGTTCAAATAAATAAATAAATAAGTAGTACACAGTTAAGATATCAAAAGAAGGAAAAATCACTGAAGAGAGGCTTATTCTACTTCCCAGATATAGTTAAGTAGGAAAGGCATCAAAGGAGAATTTGAACCTGTATCTTGAAAGATAAGTGAAGTTTGAATAAGGATAGAAGCCATGGGAGGTTATTCTAGAGACAGGATGTAGAGACAAAGGGACATTTATGGGAAAGTTTTAGAATTATCTAGCTATCATGATGCGTAAACATAAAACTAGAAAAGTAGTTTGGAGTCAAACTGGGGAGGATCTGAAATGCTAAAGTGAAGAGTTTATCATTGTCCTCTAAGAATTAAAGAGGAACTAACATTTGAAATAGATTTGAAGTTATATGAAAGTGATATTTTATAGAAGTATTCATCTAAATTTCCTCTTCTCTTGTCCTTTGCCTCATGAATATAAGGACCTTTTTTTTTAGAGCTTTCCTTTATGACCAGTTGTTCTAATTGCATGCCCCAAACCACACTATGACTGAGGAAAACTATTTTGACCTAGATATTTTCTAAATATGTAACTTTGCTGATTATTATACATGGTCATAATATTCAATATAACAGAATTCAAATAATTATGTTCTTTCTGACTCTGCTTCTGCCCTTCACCTATATCTTTTCTTCTGCAACCCCCTCCTCATTCCAGGCCACTACTTTATTATATTTCCTTCTGCATTGTTATCAGATACCTGTGGCTGTACACAGAGCAAGGAGAGATTTAATATCAATGGAGCGCTCATGGAAAAAAAAAGAGCATCACTTCAGCAAGCTAAAAAGAGCAGCAATGTTATAGAAAATATGGGCAGTGAACATTTTTAAGATTGCTACAAAGTTTAATAGGGACTTTTGGAAAAAACTAGGGCTATATAGATAGTGTGTCAAATGTGGACTTTCCCACAGTGTAGGTCTTGTGGAGTGAAGTGATATTAAAGTGTGCTCAGTGATGGTTGGTAGGCGAAGCAATGTAGTCTGGTCACAAGCCCAAGAATACCTAGGCATAGCCCCAAGAGAAGTTTGTAATCAAATGCAGCTTGCAGAGAGAGTTTCAAATCTTACATGATTTTCATAATGAATGTTTTGGATTTTCACAGTATGTTTTCCTATGCTCATTTTCATCTAGATGGAGAGGGGATTTCAAGAATCCATGCCTTATACTTTTTATTTCAGTTCCTTAAGGTACCCAGAATTTCCTTGCCAGAAGGATCTATGTAAAAATTAGAATCCATCTTGAAATTCAGCTAAAGATTGCATTCCTTAGTTGTTTCAAAAAATTGAGAGCTGAGCATATTGTAATCCTCAGAGCTGTCCCTAGACAGACAATATTGCAAAAGTTTTGCCCATGTGTCTTTGTTTTGCAAATGAATATGCAACATTACAGTCAAGCAACAAAAAAAATTAATCTTGGAATTGAAGAACCTAACAAATGCTGAATTGAAAAATGTTAGTTAACTTCAGAGAAAGAGAAAGGAAGCATCTAGTAAATTTATTAATTCTTCAAATTTACAGTGATGTTTTCATTGATGGTCAAGGGAAAGGGGAAGGAAGTAGAGATTGCATGTAGTATCAAATGCTGTTTTAAATTAATATTATTATTGTTCCAGTAAAAACCATATAATAAAACTAAATTATTCAAATATTACTTAGAAATGTATTTTTATAAAAGGAACCAGGCACATAGCCAATATCGTTGCAAAACAAATAGGCAACGACAATAAAAATTGTGCCATTTACAGAAACCATGGTTTAGAATACCTCTCACGACTAGAATTGTGAGAATTCTGGTGTAAAAACTGGTAGAATTATTCTTTGTATTCTTATGTAGCTATCACAATGAAAATACCTTATTGTTTAATATAGTATTATAGATAATATGTGGAAAAGTTTATTGCATATCTTTCGGTAAATCTATTTCTGTCTCTTTCAAAGTTAGTTACATTTTTAATAGCTTCTTGTCTTCTTCCTGATTAATTAAAATACATTAAGCACCCTCAATTTAAATAATAAAAATACATGACTGAATTTTCTACAAAGTTTAAGACTTAGAGTGTCTGCAAAGAGACTTGAAAAATCATAGTAAAAATAGTTTTTCCTTCATAACTTAATTTTAATATTCCTACTAAATATTTCTCCTTGTGGGGCATTATTCCAGGTAGTTTGAGAAAGAAATCTTTTAATAAATGAATTATATCTATGTAGATATCTAAATCAAAGAGGGTTGATTAATTGATAGCTTCACCTTAACAGTCTTGGGAAAGAAAACCATAACATCCTGCTTAGTAGTGTCAGATGGCTGATGGTAGCAATGGTTGGGTTAAGAAATAATCTCCATCCTTTCTACACTCTAAAAATGAGGTCATTTTTAGCTGTGAAGTATGTCCCCTGCCCCTCTTTCTTTATTCCCATCCCCTCATCTAATTTTTTCCTTTGCCATGTTTGTTTTAGTATTACTACCTCTGGTAATTACATTTTGGACAATAAAGTGTGCTATTGAAATTTATTCTTGTTTAATAGGGGTTTCTTCCATAATTCATTCAACTTTGCAATGTGATTTTACTACTTAACATAACCCATTACAATGTGAAAACTGGCACACTGATAGGTTTAACGTTTTAGTTCCTAAATTATTGACCAAGATATGACCAGAATTCAGTTCTCTTATTTTCTAACATGGCCCTCTTTGCATGGTTCTGCATAGCCTTCCATCAAATGAAGTAAATATATTTTGTTGAAAACAAGTCATTTTCCAGGCGGGGCCTTAGATTCAGCTCTACCTGCCTTCCAGCATGGGCACTCTTTTCATCTCATTCCCAGTTCTCTTTGAGGCATTGATTATGGCATTAAAGATACAGCTTGATTGTGAGTTTGAGGCTGCTTCTCCCAGGCCTGAGAAACCCTCCTTGCCCCAGACCTAAATTTTGCTGGGATCCTTTGCCCTTCTAGCAATGACTTTCTTCTGAGTCATAAAGTTCTGAGTTCAAGTTGGTTGAGAAATTTAAAGAGGAGAGACTTGGCAGGTTATATATTTTAAAATAGTGTACTTACATACCTAATATATGCATAGATAGGATTAAGAATTGTATATCTTGGAACCATGTATACTATTATTGTTTGTTATAGTATTTAACGTGAATGCATTTAGTAAAACTTTTTGTATTTATTCAAATTGGAGATATTAAATGGCTTTAGAATATTTTCATTTTCATCAATTTTGTTGAACATGTTAGAAATTAATCCAAGTTGAACTGAATGAACCCAAGATATAGTATTTAATTCTTATTATAAACATTAAAAATTATCCAGCTAATACCTATAAACTCTTTGAGATTTACTGAAATATATTTGTCAATCTTTTCAAATCTACTGTGCTTATGCCTCAAAGAGAAATCAAATAAGGAACAAACTCTAAGAATAACTTTGTGTTAGTTAATAAGACATATCATCCTAACTTTGTTTCTTCTGAATGATTTGAGGTTTGTTTTTTTTCTGGCATTGTTTTGTGATTTTCTTAGTTTTTGATAACTCGGTTTAGTTTCGAATTGTGCTGTTATGGTTCCTTGTACAGTTGAAAATGATTTTTAATTCTAACTCTCAAGATGCTTTTTTAAATAGAGTTGTTCCCAAATTTTATTAGAGATATAATATCTAGTATTTTTACTTGCATAATTTTTACTTAAACAATTTTATTAAAATAATTATTTTTTAGCAGTTTAAGCTTTGTTATATTTGAGAACTTACTCTTTATGTGAAGGTCATTTGAAAATAATTATCTATGGTGCTTATATGACTAATTCTTAATTCTGCTAGACAACACTGATGAGTTGCCTTTAGAAATAAAATTGTGGATCGATCTCTTTCTCTCTCTCTCTCTCTCTCTCTCTCTCTCCTAAAGAATATGCAAATGTTAACTGTTAATAGACTCTAGAAATTAGTCAATTATGAATGAGGTTTTCATCTTTCTAACTTTGATCTAAATTTCTACAGAACATTTTGGAGAGAAGTACAAATCTCATTTGGTCTGAAAACACTCTATGGGCTAAATTTTTTGGCTCTATCTGGCAAACTATTTGGCAGCTAGAAAACTAATATCCCTTTAAGTCCTTTCTCCTTTAAAGTAAGATGTTTCTCCAAATATTAAAGCAAATGACAATTTTTTTATTATTATAAAGGCTTATACTTATTTTTTAAACTAAACTGTCACATTTATCAGTGTAAAATTATATACTCATCTTTTTTCTCTTTTTCTGTAAAATGGAGCATTATACTTCCCATCTTGAAGTGGAATTAAAAACTGAGCAACAGAAATGATATAATTATCTAAAAAATGTTGGCAGATAACTAAGATTGGCATATTAGCCTCTGGCATGAAGCACGAGAGCCATAACAAAACAATTAGAAAAAGAGAGAGGGGAAACAGATGAGGAAGAAGAAAACTTTAAAAAAGAAAAGAAATATTTTAATCATGAAACAAGAATAAGGTACTACAAAAATGGACATACAGAAGATAAAAAAGCAGTTGACAATTAAAAATTGCATGAGAGAAAAAATATTAATAAAGCATTGGAATATGAAATTGAGAAAATCTCCCAGAAAGTGGAGCAAAATGTTAAAAGATTTAAAGTAGAAAAAAGGAGATAAAAAATTTAGAAGACTAATCTAGCAGGTCCAATATCTAAAGAATAGGAATTCCATAGAAAAAAAGAAAAAGAAAAAAGTAAAAAAATAATTATTTACTTGGAACAAATCAAGAAAAATTCTTTTCAGATATGAGTTTCTATGTAAAGATGGAAAGCAACCTCATACCAAAGCATACTATCACAAAATTTCATCACTGTGGGGACAAGGGGAAACAAAACAGTATACAATACCAGAGGAAAAAAAGAAAAACAGGTTTATTAAAAATTATGGTAATGATCCTGGATTTTTCAAGAGTAACACTATTCACATTGTGTTTCCTGCACAAGAGGAAGTGGGAGGCAGAGAGAAGGTGATGTCGGGGGTGGGAAAGGTGAGGAGCCAGAAGCGAGAGAGGGAAAGGCATCTCTATGCCCGGCATCTGGATATTTTGTAAACTGCAAAGATAGTGAGCTTTTTAAAAAAATTTGGCTGAGAAGTATAGAATTTTAACTTATAACATTGTGTTTTTCTTTCATTTGGACAGTTTGTCTAAATTTGGTTTATTCTTTATACCCTTGACTATTTTTTCATTTAACTAGATGAAATAATTATATCTCTCCTCCACCCTCTGAACAATAACAAATCAAGCAGAACTAAAAAATTTGTGTTTTTTTATTTATTTCTTTTTTTGCATTTCTGAAAAGTATGAAACCAACTGCTGCTTTCCTCTGGCGGTAGCAAATATTCATGATTTTATCAAAAGTGTTACTGAGTTTGACTTGTTTTTCATTTCATGGTAGAGTTTGAAGAAGGAATATGCCCTAAACACTAATGATCAGTGTTGCTGTGTGTGTTTGCTGTAGAGATGTGTAATACTTCTAGTCATGGCAGGTGATGGGATGGAACTTGCCTCATTTCACATCTATATAGCACATGCTCTTGTAAAGCACCACTTCTCTCTAGACACTGAAATCACTTCCAACTAAACTTATCTAAAACTGAACTCACCTTGCTCATTTGACTTTGCCTCTATACTCCCAGATACTGACACAAAACTGGTATCTGACTGAAATCCTTAACCTTTTGTGATTAGATTATTTACAGTTATTAGACTTCCTGTAGGACACGCTATCCCCCAAGTTTTCTTACTCTAGTCTCTCATATGCATCTGACAGATTGATCTTCCTAAAAAATGTAGTTAGCAAAATTTATAGCATCCACTTCTGCCAAATTAATAAAAAGCCTCACCCTGCCCTTAAACAGTTGACCAAATGCTCCTAACTTCACCTGTCTAATAATCACCTAAACGTTCCCCCCGGAAACTTAGTCTGCACTTCTTCCCTAAACATATTAAGATTTTCATATTTTAGTGACTGCTTGAACCATCTTCATCTCCTTAAGTATCTCTAACTACATAAATTAAAATCTTAGATTTTCCAAGTGGAATAGCACATCCTCCATGAAGCCTTTTATGATCAGCCAAAAATGACTTCCAATCCTTTGAACACATATCACATATTAGTTACGGAGTCCACGTGAAATACATGTGCAGCTTTGTATGGTCTATATTGTGTGTTGGTAGATGCCTACTTAGCCCAAGTGTAGAGTATGTAGTTAACCCTCAATCATGTTAATTTTCTTTTACCTGAAGATCTAACGTTGTTACTCTTTAATATTTCTATATTCCCTATAGTGCTTATGGTAAGTGCTCAGTAAGTATGTGTCAAATAAATAGTTTGATGAACTTATTTGGAACTTATTTAATTTGGTGCAAAAAGTGGACCTATTCTAAGAACTAAAATCTTTCTCTGACATGTGTACAATATTTCTAATTTAATCTCAGAAAGCCCCATACTCAAACATATGAGCATAATCCTTTGCCTAGAGATGTTATTTTGGGCAAGAAGTCTGGAGATTTCATGAGATCCAAGAGGGCTTTCTGAAGAGCATTCTGTGAAGCCCCTGGAAAAGTTATCTTAGCAAAATTTCCCACACCAATTAAATATGCCAAAGATGGCTTAAATGAAGATTAACCTTTGGATTTAAGGGTAACTTGACTTCCTCTTTTTTTTTTTTTTTTTTTTTTTTAAAATAAGTTACTTCTCACTGGATTGGAAAGCCAAATAGGGTCGAAAAATTGAATTCACTAGAGGCTGTGTGTAAAGAAAGATATGTGACAGCAGCATCTATTTTCTAAAGGCTTAAATTTAATCCAATGATAGACAATCGCTTAAAAAAAAGTAAAATAAGTATTTGGAAAAGAAATAAAGGGCAAGAATAAATCCTCGAGCATAGAGAATAAATAATGATGATTTTATGACAGATGTTTATCTTATTTAATATTTATATTTCATTACTGATTGCATTTAAATGTTCTGTTTTATATATATATATATATATATATTTTATCTCAGAAGTACTCACTGCTAAGGGAAAGGTGTTTTCTAGCAATTACTTTGTTAGTTATCATTCAGTTTCTCTCTGGAAGATTGATTCTGCAGACACAGTTCAGGAAAGTAAAGTCTTTGGGGTTCTTTGCTAGGCTATTTAATTATACCTCTGTACCCTAGAACCAAAATCTATGAGGTTTGAGCCCTGTTTAGAATTTGTGAGGACTTGTGCTACTCCAATGTTACTTCGACAGCTCCATCAGTGTAGAGATTCAGGGAGAGATGTCAAAGAAGGGTCTAGATTTAAGGTCCTTTCAGTCCAGTGCCATGAGTCTGTTGACAAAAATTTTATTTATGTGCAATAGAATTTGGCAGTTTTTAATGATCCTTCATCTTTTAAAAAGTTTTACCTACTCTGAATTTCTGATAATTCCACTTCTCTAAATCTTCACCCTTAGAGATGGCTCCTACTCAGTGCTCATTTGTTTTCACATCCATGAAATCTTTTCTAACTACTCATCTCCTTTGGGAAATCTCACACACTCTCATGATTCCTCAAGGTGTGCCTTATTGTTGATCCCTTTTCTAAGAAGACACACAGCTGGTAAATGGTGAAGCTGGGATTTGGACTCGGGCCTGTAGACACTAAAGCATAAACTCTTAATTACTTTTTTGCTCTAAACTAACTTTGCAGCTTAAGCATCATCATAATCATTGCTGATGTTTGAGTGTCTACTATGTATCAAGGAGTGGGTTAAGATCTTTTATATCTGCTGTGCTAAACTTCAAAATAGTGTTATTCCACTTCACAGATGAAATTTTATGCAGCGGGAATGGCCCAAATAAGAAGATAAAGACTAATTATTTGCATTTTTGCATAAGGGGTATCATCTTTACCCTGACTTTAAGTCAATAAGGTATCAAAGAGAGACATGTTTCTGGGACATGTTTATGTTTATGTGCCTTCCTTTTTAAATTTCTTTAAAATAGAACACATAAACTCAAATGTCTATATTAGTAGAGCAGGTAACATAAATAAGTAAATCAGAATTTAAGATGATAAGGACTAGCGAGTTTGTGGAAAATTGAGTTTACATCCTAAATGAAGACATTTAGATTTAATTTGTAATGATATTGTATGGGTAAGCGTTCATTTGCATGCACAAAAGCATACACAGAGGCCACCAGTTTGCAGCCCTTTAAACTATCACTTTTTTTCTTTCTTAAGCAAGTTATTAAATATAAAAGATCAAGAAATATGTAATTCCATTTTGGAAATGAATACAAAGTAATTGTGTGTATTCATATTTACATTCTTAAGACTAGTCTAATGAATGCATGATGATCACTTTTAAGAAGTTACTGCTTTGGTGGAATTTCTTATTTAGGCTTTAGTATTTCCTCAAAGAAGAAATTGCTCACTTAAGCTTTAGTATTTCCTCAAAGAAGAAAAATAGATCATAAATGCCTTTCTTCATTTATCAGAGGATTATAATATAGCTTGAGAGCACAATTGTTACTTCTCAGTCAGAGAAATGCCCAGGAGTTGAGCATAGTGTTCACTGCTGTGTGGACAGTCAGCAGGCCAGGCAGCGTGCTCTGACCCTCACTGCAGAAAGCCATAGGCGGCTCCCTTGCCACCTGGTTTTTGGTGCTGGAACCTCATTGTTTCAAAGTTTCAGTTTGGAAATTTTATACATTAAGGGTTAATCTACATTTTAAAATAGTTGTCTTTGGAGAAAATTGTGCTTTAAATGAGAAACCTGTGTAGAGTTCCGGGTTCTCTCTTTATGTTAGCTTTGGCAGGGCCAGAAGCCTGTTTTGATGATAAAGCCAGCATTTGAAACCTGTATTTTACATTGCAGGAAAACTAAACAAATTTAAAATATTCCACATTTGCCTTTTGACACCCCATAACCAATAGATGAACTTTAATTTCTGGGCGGCCTCCCAGTGATTAATGCCTTTCCATTTATGACGTGAGAAGAATGAGCAGTATGTTACAGTTAGTCTTCTGTCCATTTCTGAAGAGTGCCTGTGCCAGGATTTTGATGTGCACTCGTGTTCTGGCACCAGGCTTTACACTTCTCACCCAACGCAGAGCCAGCTCACAGATCTTGTTCAGCACAGCTACTCCAGACATGCAGCCTGAATTTGAAGGTGGCCTCCTAAAATGTGGCAGGCACAGTGTCTCTCTTCCTATTTGGAGCCTGTCTTGTGTAGCTAGGACCTCATTCAACTACCTTCAAAGCAGCCTTGAGAGAGCTGCGTTTATTAGTGATTCATTGAAACAATCTCTATGAAGGTGAGGTTTGGCATTGCAAGGCTGTTTCACAAATGTTTTCTGTTGCCTATACTTACTTTTAAGAGGAAACTGTTACATGTCTCTTTTCACATTTCCATTAGAGATTGTATACTCTACTCTCTTGGAGGGGACAGTCTGGGGGCAAATACTTTGAGGCATTCCTTGATTCCTGCATCTTCCATGGGAGAGAAGTGCCATTCACTAAGCCATGTGTAGTAGTCTGATTCCGTCCAAGTATTTTTGGTACTACCTGCTTTAAAGCATGTGGTAGGATTGCACTTTTTGGCTCTTTCTATGGCCATGTAACTTGCTTTGGTCAATAAAAATTGAGCAGAGGTGACATATTACTTAGCTCTGTAAATGTTAAGAGCCAGTGTGTGATTCACCACTTTCTTCCTCTTGTTGCTGCAGTAGTTGATGAAGCACGGGTTGAGAGGAGGCCTCTATTAGCCTGGGTCCCTAAGTGACTGTGATAAATACAGAGAACCCCTCCTAAACAGTTTTAGACTTATAGCATGAGCAAGAAATACATGTTGATGTATTAATCACTGAGGCCTGGGGATTGCTTGTTACTGAATAATCTAACTCATGCTGACTGATGGCCCTTGTTAACTGGAGAGTAAAACTACTGCTCTGAAGTTCAAACAGTGCAGAGCCAAGTCCATCTCACTCTTTTCTCACTATCTCTTTTAGGTATCAATAAAACAGATGAGTTTCTTCCATGAGGATAAGAGACAAACAGTGTCTTGCTTTAGCAGCTCAAGTATCCTTCAACTTTTCTCTCTGTCACAGGCTGAATATGCCAAAGTATAAAGGAGATAGGAAATCATGCTATGCTCTCCAACTAGCTTCCACGTTAATAATTTTACTATATTTTGATCTCATCTTAGTTCTTGTCTATTTCTTTTCATATTGGTTAAGAAGCCATGGAAAGGAGATGTGATGATGACTGTTTTCTCAAAACTCCAAATTTGTAGGACTTAGAGGTTCACACAGCACACCACTGAGCCATATCTGTAGATAACAGATGTAGGGATACTATTTTTGTTCTTTCTTAATAGTCCTGAAATAGTAGCAGTCTAATGGTTTACAGGCGTGGTAAGCAAGACTAAGATTTTAAGCCCCTGATGTACAAGCCCTGAATTCCCTTACTTTTGGTGAATCAATGAAAATACCATTCCCATAGTTAGGTTACACTGCATGACAAAGGTTGAAGAGATATTGCCTCTGTAGTTAAGATACCTAATTGGTTCAGTTCATCAAAAGGAGGGTGATTCTGGTTAAGTTGAACAAAATCTAAGTGAGATTTTAAGTGAGCTTATAGGTCACAGATAGAAGAAAGTATCATTTTTTTTTCTCTTGGCTTTAACGGAGCAAATAGCCAGGTTGTGAATAGCCGAGGGAGGAGGCCACATGGCAAGGAACTGAGACAGGCTTCTAGTTGCTCAGGGTTGTTCCTGGCCAACATCTAACAAGAAACAGGGAACTCAGAAACACATTCTGATCCTTTCCTATTTGATTTTCCAGATGAGAACATAGGTAGCCAGCATCTTGAGATTTAAGCCTTGAGAGACCACCAGTAAAGGATCCATCTAAAATGCACCAGTCCTGACCTGCAGAAATTGTTAGTTAATACATTTATTGTTAAATTTGTGGCAATTTGTTATGTAGCACAGAAAACTAATTCAAAAGGAATCTGATCTGTTGGTTTTTCTTGAGATATCTAGCTGTTGTTTCAATAACAAATCATCTAGACATGTCCTGCTATTTCCTTAGCTTCCTGAAATGGATTTTAATTCCCTTAAGAGCAATGAGATTGGAAGAGATTTTCACAGTGGTTAAATGAGGGTTTTGATGTCTTCAGTGTGTTTGATCAAACCTCTGCAAGCAGCCATGATAGAACTTCATAGTCTCTAGTCACTTTTGGATGCACAGTGTCCACCTTCTCTACTTCAGGAGTGTTTTTGTTCTTGGACTGAAGTCATTCGCTAATAGTTATAAGAACCTGGGAAAGCACCAGGATGATTTGGGGATACCAAGGAGTCTGTGGTGTAGCTCTAAAACCACATGATGGGACTCTTTTGAGCACAATCTGGAAAGGAACTATGATTGATGTAGAAACATACATTTGAATAGTTGGAAAGCACTTGGTCTTTTAACGTAGATTTTAACATAAAAATGATTACTTTCATAACATGCAGAACAACCAGACAGAAATGAGCCATACTGCAAAGACAAGAGAGACTTTTGTTTGTTTGCCTCATTTTGGCACCATATTTTTGAAGCTGATAACCGGAGACGAAACAACCAGTTTCATAAAAACTCTATTTGAGGTAAATAACTTTCTTTATATATGTCAGTTTGACTTGTTACATTTTATGCAAAACCATTTTAAGAAAAAGAGAAGCAAATGAAAAGACAGTATATGATTAGTAAAGATTTTTAAGTGTGTTATATAGAAGGATGGAAAGGCACCAAGAAATTCAGTTTGTTATTTAGAAGAAACTGCAGATTTGCCAAACCGGAAGAAAAGAGATTTTTTAGAGAAAGAGAGAAAACAAGAAAACTGTTAGATATGCAGTGTGGTTTGTATCTTTTTAACCAAGAACAGAGAGGCATGTGACCATGTTGCCTTTAGTCAGAGCTGTGTGGAACTCTATTCCAGGTAAATTTATCAACAAGACCCCACTCTATGGTGATAGCATCGTGAGGAGAAGATTCAGAGGAAATGTGTTCAAAAGTATTTAAAACTGTGACTTCCTCTAAAGCATTTGTTAAGTCTCCTGCTGAAAACACAGGTGACACAGAGTGAACAAATAAGACAAGCATAAAATTGTTTAAATCTATGACATGAGAGTTTCTGGGGAGTGCTGAATTGTTGCTTCTCCCATTGATTCGTTGGGTATATATAAATAAAAAAGTATGTGATTGTTTATTTATACTTTCACCGGTGCTATAGATCATCAGTTCTTGGATGGAAGTGCCAGCAAGGATAGGAAATGGCCTATTGGCTGTCTTTATGCCCTGGGATCACTCTGAGATTTCTAGGTTGCCTATTTTGTGAATTGTTTAATCTATCCTTATCATTGGCCAGAGAAGGTGCATACCTCCAGGGATAAAACAGTAACTTGATATTCTAAAAATAGTGGTCTTTATTGCATTTGACTTTGGGTGTCAGCTAGTTTAGAATTTTGCTGATTAATTGTTCTTTAGTTCATGCTATTGGCCACCTGTGTTAATGGCAGAAAAGCTCTCAAAGAAAATGATTTTCAGGAACTTGGGGGATTTGAGTAAGAAGCTGAGATCACTAGGATGCTGAAAAGATGCAAGGTTGACTGCTTCTCATTTTGATCATGTTCCCTACCACATTATATGAAGACCTCACTGATTCCCAGAAGAATTATGCTGCTCATTTAGTATGTAAAAAATTATTTACTTTGCTAATTAAATTTGACAATCCAGCATGTTAGTTTATCTCAATTAGAAGGATATAAATCTAATTATTTAATTTAAGTAAGATCACAGTGTGAAGGATCCATGAACTTTCTTTTTAAGATATTTTTAAAGATTATAAAATGGAGTTTATTAATCTAAACAAATCTCTATTTGAGAAATAGGGCAGAAAGTTTGGGGCATCAGGGTAGGAGAACAGCAATCTCATTAGGAAGTTATTTCTCTTGAGGCCATGGGCCCGTTCTCCTAGTGCCAAACACTGTTGTCTTACTGATCCTTTTGGCATTCAGTGAAGAATTTACTTAAGAAGGCTCTGAAATAGGTCAGAATCAGACAATCATAAAATCAACTCCAGGGCTACTTGGTATCCAAGGCTAAAATTTACTTCTATTTTTTTATGTCCCAGATTATGTCCAGCCACACTCTTCAAAAAAACTGTCAGAAATTGTGGTAAAACTAAATTGAATCTTAAAAATATTTCAAATAAAATGCTAACAGTACAATAACCCATATTGAATTATAAACCCCCATTATCAAGTCCCAGGGAGAAATTAAAGTTCAAACAATAAAGTCCTAAATAAATTAAATTCCAAATAAAAATTATTTTATATTAGTTTTAGGTATATAGTACATTGGTTAGATGTTTACATATGATCCCCTTGATTACTCTGGCACCCATCTGGCTCTACACGTGGCCATTAAAATACTATCGACTATATTCCTTATGCTGTACAGTATATCCCCATGACTGTTTTGTAACTACTAATTTGTACTTCTTTATCCTGTCACCTTTTTCACCCAGCCCTCCAACCCCCTTTCCCTCTGGCAATCACCAGATTGTCTTCTGTATCTGTCAGTCTACTTTCATTTAGTTTGTTCCTTTTGTTCCTTAGATTCTGCATATAAGTGAGATCATGTGGTATGTACCTTTTTCTGTCTGACTTGCTTCAGTCAGCATAATACCCATCCATAGATCCATCCATATCCTTGCAAATGGTAGGATTTCAAGTTTTTATGGCTGGGAAATATTCCACTGTATATATGAACCATAACTTCTTTATCCAATCTTTTGTTGATGGTCATTTAGGTTGCTTCTAATATCTTGGCTATTATGAACATAGGAGTGAACATAGATCTTTATAAATTAGTGATTTGGTTTTCTTTGACCCAGAAATGTAATTGCTGTGTCAAAAGGTAGTTCTGTTTTTAATTTTTTGAGGAATGTCCAAACTTTTTTCCATATTGGCTGCACCAATTTGCAATCCTACCAACAGTGCACGAGGGTTTCCTTTTCTCCACATCCTCACCGTCATTTGTTGTTTTTTGATTTATTGATGATAGCCATTCTGATAAGTGTGAGGTGATATCTCATTGTGGTTTTAATTTGCATTTCTCTGATGATTAGTGATTAAATTCCAAAAGTCTTAATGTAAAAATAATTAAAGTCCAAAATCAAAATCCTTGGTTCTTAGTTAAATGCTCAAAGAATTTAAAGCCTACACGAATCTTTCTCAGTACCTTATATTTTTCAGTCTCAACTAGAGAGATTCTCCAAGAGAAATGAGCTGGCTTTGCCAGTTTTGTAATTCTGAGAAAAAATTAATTTCATATTTTAGGAAAGAAAGCATAGCCTTAGGACAGCATGTTAGAGATAATTTTAAATAAAATATACAACAAATTTACCATGGAGAATACCAAACCGCATTGCACATTGGGGAGTATCAATGACAGGCTATTTTATATTTGGGATTGTCATTTTGACCATGTGACAAAAGATTGGGTATTTGCACTGACTACCATCATCGTAGAATAAAGAGTAAGAACATGGGCCTAGAGGAGGGAGGGTTTTTCTCTTAATTAGGAATGAGTCAGAGGTGCCGTGGGGAGGCCAGGAGTCATTCTGAAACTGAGAGTGATTTTTTTTCATGGAGTCAAGGCATAGCCAGTGGTAACCCTGGGCTTCCATGTTCTATCCCTCCATCCCCAAGCAGTGTGGAACAGTGATAAAGATACAACACAGCCTCTGTGACAGTGGAGGCGTGACAGTACCAACAGCTGTTTTTGAAGTATGATAAAGAACAGTCTTGTGCTTCAGCTCCAGTGTGGGCTGTGGGAGAAAATTGAGACCTCTACAAAGATTGCTGCAGTGACCGAAGGTTGCAGAAACACTTCTCCAATATCACTGAAAAATCTCTTCATGGTATGAAATCTGGATTCTAGCATCAGTAGTATGGCAGGAACCAATATAATGGGTCTCTTAGACCAAACTAAGAAATCTGGTTACTTTAAAACGTATTACTGAGAGGCCTTTTGGAAGAGAGAGAGAGTGATATTCTTTCAATAAATAAATGTGAACCCAATTACTTCAAATATTAAACAACATGTTTATTAGTTACAAATAGAATTTAGTTGTGGGGTCCAGCAATGAAAGCCTTTTGTATCAATTTATGCTTATTCACTTTAGTGTTTTCTTTCCAAACAGGTATTATTATCAGTTATGTTTCAGTCATTTCTGTCCTTGCCTCAGATCTGCATTTTTGCTCTGCAGAAGAGAACGAGGATTGCTTTGTCTCACCGTTATTGCACCCTCCTGCATCTTTTGTGCCAGGGCTAAGTCCCAAAGAGCTTGGGTCATATAGGGGATCATGGCTGCAGTGATTCCTTGTGTCTGAGACTCTGTCCTCGAGGCAGGAGAAATGTGTTCAGCTGGGAAAGTGGATCAATTAATGATGAATTCAGAAGCTTCTGCCCTTGACCCTTTTCTGCATTATCCAGGGCAGTCTCGCAGTGTCTAATGGTGATGTGGTGAAGAGGTGAACAGGGGTAACTGCTGTCCTTTGAGTCCTCAGAAGGTAATAACTGTTGTATAAAAGATGAAATGTAGTCAATAATGTTTTTATCATTCTCCAAAACAATTCTTTTTCTCTAAGACAGGAAAATCAATGTAAAGAAAATGCTGCTCTTCATGAACTGTTAAGGCCTTTGTGCTTTTCTATTCAAATCAGTTGATGATATCCACAGTTTTGATAAATTCTGGTTTACGGTGTTGGGGATGACTGTGTACATTCTAAACCAAGTCCATGTGGTTTTAAGTAGATTTAATGTGTGACCGTGGAACAGATATAGTCATTCCAAATTTTCACTTACAGCATTACCTTTAAAGGATTTTAGGATTCGAAAGCTTTTTATCTTTGCTTCTTCATATTTTCTCACTTTCTATAGAATGATACAATAAAAAACCCCAAACAAACAGAAAATATAAATGTAGGAACAGTAGTCAGATAAAACTTATAAAAATTAGCTGTAAATAGTTTGTGATGTACTATCAAAACAAACAAACATCACCAAACCATGTGTAAATTAAAATTTTCCTTATACAAGGATATGAAAATTTTCATCCTTCATTGCTCTCATTTCTCAGTATCTGCCTTTCTGATTTAAATGATTGTCAAGCCCAATGACTCTGGCATAACTCCTCTCTTTTTCATTTCTCTACTGCCATTCGAGACTAGACCTTCATAACCTCATATGTGCCCTGTTGTATTAGTCTCCTAACAAAGCTTGGGACTCTTAGGTGCTTCGGCCCAGGACTGCACTTTCAGTTTAGACTGGTGATACATGACCTTTTCTTTGTAGCAGGCTCTGGGGTCCCTGGCCCCAGCATCCTACCAAACTCCCCTTTCCTTTGGCAGTCGTCAACGTGTAATATATCACAGACTTTCTTCTCCTTCAAACCTTGCTGTTCAGCACTCCTTTTTTGAAGCCCATACATCAGAGGCATATCAGTTCTTTTGCTTTGGCTGTGTGGTTGTGGACAGGTTATACGAAACAAGAAATAAAAAGGTACAAAGAACTTATATAGCTTCTGACTGCCATCTGAGATGTTAACTGAAAGCTATATTTGACTTTGTTCATTTGTCTTTATTTAAGAGGATGGGGTTCACCAATTCTACCTAGGTTTCCAGATTCTGCCTTAGTAAAGGCCAGTTTAAAGTAAGTTTCACATCCCAGCTTAATGAAGTAATTTAGGCAGAATTATAGGAATCCCCAGGGCCTTTATGGAGCAGGTTTATCTCTGAGAACATCCAAACTAGGTAAGGCCCAGATCACTTTGTAATTGTGCCAAACAAACCCTCTGAGGATTTTTCACTTCTTACTTTATATTTTAATCTTATATCCCACTCTTCGTCTAAATCAGTGGATTTCAATCCATGCTCCTTATAACGCTGTGGGGTTGCTGCAGACCTCCCAGCAGTCTACAGCAGTAGAAGGAGAGAGTGTAATGTACTGAAGCAATGGTACTGACTGTTACAGAGTTGTTCTACTCACCCTCCAGCCAAAGCAGGTGTGTGTTTTGTTTTGTTTTTCATTTTATTTTCTCTGTTTTACATATTGGATTTGGATCCTGCCATTCCCTCAAGCAATCGGCTCACATCTTTCCATCCTCCTACATCAAAATTTCTTGAGAAAAGATACCTATACTACCTTAATGAAATTGTCCCTTTGAAGGTCACAAATATAAAAATTTTCTGGTTAACTTTTTACCCCTGCCGCCATCATTGACACCAATGATTCTCTCAATCAAGACTCTCTCTTTCTCTCTCTCTCTCTCTCTCTTACACACACACACACCATTTCCAGGATATAGCGCTGTCTCTTTGACAATTTTTGCTTCACTTTTTTCTTGGCTGTAGTCCTCCCACCTATGGCATTTGATTAGTTCGTGATTCCTGGAAGGAAAGTGTGAGATAGGAGTTAATGGTCAAGTGAATTATTGGAAAAGCTCTCGGAAGAAGGAAAGTGAGGTAAGTAGGACAGGGCAAGGAGCAAAAAAGCTAAGCAGGAATACAGCGTCAGTTGGAGACCTATTTAGTCTGAGCCTATGGAGTGCCCTGGAGCAAGGGCTAGAGTTTTTTTACCCAAGTTTTAGCCAACAATCACAGCAATAGGGAGATTTCCTCTTGACATGACTCCTGTCAAGTGATTCACTTTTACATTCTATGTAAATGTGTATGTCTGCCACACACATATCACCATCTCATCCCAAGTACAACTCTTCATTTCTTAATTCATTGCACATTAGATGTCCTGCAAACTTCACATTTTCAAAATCAAATTATTATCCGGACTTTGCTATGTAAATGTTATGTAAATTGGTAATGTTATTCCGTTACTAGGGTTCAAAAGATTTTACTCTATCATGCTTTTTCCTCTGTTATCAAACTATCCGTCAAGCTTTCTTTCTTTGTATTCCTCACTTTCAATTATTTGCAAACCACCAATGATTCTACTACCTTGATATTTTTAGTCTTCTTTCAAGATGTCTTCTTCATCTTCAATGCTTTTCTATCCATTTGTACATGGAAGAATTGATGAAGATATTCCAAAGTCCTTGTGTTGCCTTGGAGAAGAGTAAAGGTATTGTAAAATACTAAATTTTGTTAATTCAAGAGTGCCTGTTTAATTTTAGAGCATGAGCAGTGCCACAGATGCTGTCATCACCCTTGGCCATAATCCATTGGCCCATTTAAATATGCCTGTTGGTGTCGGAGACTGTCCAGCGTGCATGCTGACAACATAATATCATGATCCTCTTCTCCTCTTCCCAAAAGAATTCTATGGCTCTCTGAAACTTATTCTCGCACAATAGATAAAACTTACTTTGTGTATTACTCCACGGGTGTTCCATAATTAGAATAGAATTTGGTGAAAAATGCCTTAGCCACTCAATCCTCTAGTGGGGTGATTCTGTGGTATGTTCCATGAGATCTCAGAGGATTCACAGTAGGATTGACTCAAGTTGTCCACATCAATGGCTCACTTGTTCATACATCTTTCATTGGATTCTCTTCCTTCTGTGTCTCATATTCCCCACATTCCCAGTTTTTCCTGGGATTTCTCCCAGGCAAACTTCTGGCATGTAAGTCCTTATGTTAGGGTCTGATTTTAGGGAAACCCTGATTAAGATAATTGTACCAGACTTGGCTCCAGAAAGCAGAGTTTTAGAACATGACTCTGATATTGGATACCTTCGTTATCAGATGACAAGGACCCAATTGCTGATGATAACTAAATTGTGGAAAATCTTTCATGTGTTATTATACTTTCACAATTCTTTAGACTACCACTGTGGTGGAATGGGATAAGGTATAGGTTGGCTGAGACATAGTGCTGGCTTTTGCAATAGTTCTAGCACCTGAACAATAAAGGGGCCATGACAATTATAAGCAATGTAGAGTTAGCTGGCTTTTCAACTCACTCAGAGGCCTTGAAGAAGGATACAGTTAGACTTAGGTCAGCTGAGAAATCCAGAAAGCTTCCATGGAAGTATTTAAACAAATCCTTGTCTACTGTATTAGAGAATAAACTCTAAATCAAGCCCCCAAATTGTAAAAAGGTTGGCAGAGGTACAAAAGAGGTTGAATGCATTTCTAGCAGGGATCTTATGCTAAAGTCAGAATCCTGATGGGAAAGGAGCAGGACTTAGGACCTGTCAGGATAGAAATGAGTGATATGTTTGAAAACTTTGAATCTCTGGATGCCTTTGAATCCTCCAGGCCAGAGGAAGCAATCCTCTTCTTTGCTAAAGGAGAACAGCCTTATATTGCACTTAACTATTAGAGGCAAGATGAATATAATTATTCTACTGAGCAATGAGGCTAGCATGACTTTGATCCACAAAAATCAATGGCTAATAGACCATGGAGCTCCTAGAGGCTAAATGCATATGCAGCCAACAAAGCGTTTCCTAACTAGTCAAAATGATCATAAGCATTAACAGGCTAATGTTAGCCACTACAATGGAAGCCTTCTTAACAACTGCACTAAAATGACAATGAACTTGTCCTGTTAAAGTAGTCTACCTTGTCATCTCTCAATTACCCTTACCTAGTTGTGTTATCCTCTTTCACACTTAGAACATTCTTACACTGTAGTTTTCTCTATCTTCTTCCCCCACTAGAATTTAAATTTCACAAGGGCATTTGGGGGATCTATTTTGTGTATTGAGGTATCCCAAGCACCTAAAAGAATGACTGTCACAAAGTAGGGGCTCAGTGAACTTTGGTTAATGAATAAACTAGTTTTTCTCATTTCAGTAGAGATTTTTTTTTTTTTTTTTTTTCTGAGTAGTACCATGATGCAGTATAATTGGGCAGTATCAATCAGTGATTTAGAAAAAAACTTTCATGAATCCGCGGCATTGTAAAAGTTGTCCATTCACTTGTATGAAGTATAAGTACTCTCAGGAGGCATTCCTGGCAATCTAGGTTAGAATAGTTAAACTTTTTTCTTAGGTAATTGGTTTTTACTAGTCTCGTGGACCCAGGTCTTGGGTTTTTCTCTTCTAAAGTAATTTTTTTTCTCTTTACTGTATTATTCTCCTTTAGGATGTGGTTCATTCTACTCCATTTTATTTTATGTCTATGTAATATCTAGAAATCCTGTAAGAAAAAGATGGGTGTATTTATAAATATTGATTATCTTTCAAAATGAACAGTTTTCAATGGATCTAGAGTTTTGAAGGGGTTAATGCACTCTCCAACATGCCTAACATACTCCAATAGAGGGATACATTTACTCCAAATATCTAAGTAATGATGCCATTAACCTTTCCTAGCCTAGCTCTATAAGACACTTCACCATTGGTTCAAGTGACTCTTTTTCCTTTCATTGCGACTAGCTGGAATTTATATTAAGTGTCATTAATCAAAGGTGAACAATTCTCTGTGCAGAAAAATTGTCAGTGAAACTGGCTGCTGTATGTAGAAAAAAATAAATAAAAGGGTTTGATAATTATATATTAACTCAAGCACTAATAGTCTTTTCAAATCATCATAGGTTGCCGCTCTTCTTTAATTTTAGGGGTCTAATCTGGGGGAAGACCTATTAATCTTTTTTTCATTTCTCTGCCTTTCTTATTCAGTAATTGAACTGTTCAGGTGTTATTGATTAATGTAGCTTTCTTAAATGACAGGTTGGTATAGCAGCCAAAGCTATTCTCTATGCAGTTCTTATTTCTAAAATGACTCATAAAATATTCTGGAATTTGGAGAAAGAATAGGATTTTAACTTTTCTTATAAAAACAGACTCAACCTTCACTAAAGTGGGGAGACCAGTTTTTCTTTGTTGGGGCTAACAAAATGAACTTTAATTTGTATCAAGAGTAAAAGCTAGCTTCTTATAAAGATATCAGATTTTGGGGGAAATGGACCTTAGACAGGTTTTTATTAATATGCTCCCATAAGCCTATAACTGAAATGATTTCAGGAAGACATTCTACTCCAGATGCAGCATATTGAGGCTGACGTGGGCTGCAACAAGTAGGTGAGTAAAATTCTTCATATTTTTAATAGGCTCACATCATACACACAAAAAAAGAAAACAATCTTAAGAATGAAGAAAAAATAAGACAGTAGAAAGTAGATATTGAAAAAGGTAGACTCTATAGAATTATATCATAGCCCAAAATTGCCAATATCATTTATTTTGTGGAATTAACATCTGTGCTTTGCGATATAATTGAGGGATACAAGTACGATGTGAGTTCTGTTTAGTTTGCAACTCTAGTTGTTTCTTCCTTCACACTGTTTGTGTTAATTGTCCCTTGTGGATGGGCTGCATAGTCTCTAGTCCTCATAGTGTGCAAGTGAATTTGTGCTGTGCTGCTCTCAAACACACCTGCAAGACATTTTAATAGCTTTAAAAACTGACAGTGTTTCTCTCACTCCCAGTTGCATAACAGTCCTGACTACCTAAGGTATCATCACAAAAGATAATTTAATAATAGCTATGATGATGTAGGCACCTGAAATTCCTTCTGGCCATCTACACATAGTATGATTTTATATTTATATATACATTACAAGTTCGTGTATGCTTTGGAAAATTGTGTCCTGTTTCATATCATCCCCTGAATTTTTCTCTTAATGTTTAGATTTAGGATACAATAAAATTGTATAAAAATATAAAGAAAAAATAATCTGCTTCACTAGGTATAATTTTGTTGGAGCCATGATTTCAAAAAGGAAAAATAAATGCTATTTTTACTAAAATGTGTAACAGAGTTTAAAGATTTTTCGAGCTTTCAAATTGTTTATTTATTATACCTTGAAAAAAACGGATGACAATTTTTTAAGGAGAATAATTCTAAACAGGGCAAAAGTATTTTTCCTATAGGGAACTCCACTGAACGAATAAATAGATAATCGTATGGATGGATAAATGAATGAACTAAATAAGTTTGTTAAGACTAAAAATTATATTTTATTTATTTATTTATTTATAAATTTTTAATTCCATTTATTCTGAGCATAGATCAAATTTTCTAAGTGGGCAATATTTCTTGGTTCTTGGACATCATATGTCACTGTACATCTCACTTGTCATTAACCAGATATTTTAAAATTGGACATATGAAAGTTGGAAGAAAGATGTATATACTATGGCTGTGAACCATCTACTTTCTATCTGCTCTCTGATCATGGCACTCTTTGACTGCCACCAAGAATGCAGTAGAGGACACCTTGCATTTTTCTACTATTAATAATTGTTTCTAGATTTAACTGGATCTCCTTATAGCTGATCGAGTTTCTGGCGTATATGTAGGAGAACGGTGAGAAGAGCAGAGGTGACTGAGTGTTGGCTAGAGAAGAGTGTCTGCTAGAGAATTATCTACAATTATGCTTAGTTTCCTGTTTTGGATAAGCTTACTGCTACCTCATTAGTTTTATTTCATATTTCATATTTCGTATGTATTAAAACCATTTTAACTCTATTGCTGTAACATATTAATTAATACAACATTTTAACCTTTATCAAAGGTAAAAAAACAAAAGCTATTTCAGCTAAGATGGTTTGGATACCATTGAAGCCTTGCCTGAATTCTTTCTGTGTTCTTTCTTTAGAACATGCATATAACATTTGTAAAACTTGGCCTGAAACTTTTGCCCAATTGAGTTAAGCATCAAAAAGCACGTTGTTATCACTCCATTTCTCAATAGAAATTGATCCTAGTGAGGCTGCAGGCCTCAAAAGCTATCTTGATATGTTAAAATCTTCCATAGAAATGCCAAATGGATACCTCAGAAACTTCTTTAATCTGATTTGAATTTTTTTAAACTTCAGAAATATTGGTTGTAATTTGGTTGGGATTTTAGATTTACTCGGTTCTTTCTGTTTTTCCTAACCTGAGATTTTACCCGTTTTACTGAAACATCAGTTTTGTTTTTGTTTTTGTTTTTGTTTTTTTAATCAAAGAAAGAAACAAGGGCTTAAAAAACAATATATGGCATATTTTTCTCACATGTACAATTTTTCAGCAAACATGTTCTGAGATAGAATAGGTTCACTTTTTAATGTAAAAATACCTTCTTTGCAGAATAAGTCATTCTGTGCCAGATAAAAATGCATTTACCTATAAGTAACATAAAATTCACTAACAGTGGTCTAAACAATAATGACATTTAATATTATAAATAAGAGGAAGTGTGGTAGTAGTAACGGAGAAGCTTGTGCATTTTCACCATGCCAAAATAGATTTCAACTGAAAGAATTCAGTTGAATTCAATTGAATTCTTTCACTCTACCATGCTTGACAGTCTACTTCAAAATAACCATTTAAACTCCAATTGAAGTTAGACAGGAGAAGGGGGAGTAGAGTCTTTCACTTTTTTTTTTTTTTTCCAGGAGAGCAAAGCTTTTCCAGGTGTACTGCAGGGGACTTCTAATTAAATCTCATTGGCCAGAAATGTATCACATGGCCACCTCTAGCTGCAAAGGAATCTGGAATTCCAGGCATTTAGCTTTTGCGAGACAATGAAAAGCGAATATTGAGCATTTCCAACCTCTGTGGTGGAGGCCAGCAAGAAAATAAAGGGTGAAGAATTATGTCAGCAATGTCTACCATGATTTCTAAGTGCTATCTTATGCTCAATTGACCAACAAAGAAACTGAGACATCTTTTGAACATTTATTGCAGCGGATCTTACAAAGAGAGAAATGTCATCATCTAGTAGAGCTAATAAATATATTGGAATTTTATACACAAAATGACACTGGCTGTTTTAGAAAAAAATGAACTTGAGCTATGTCTACTTTTAAAAATTAGGATGAAAAGTGGGGTCTTCTCTTTAAACAACTATTTAACAGAATTCCTTTTAAGTAAATCATGTCAACAGACTAGTGTTATAGTTAGATAAGGATTTTTTGGTGAGAATTTAGTTAAATGAACCCTATGTCACTAGGTTATGTGTATTCATAACCACTACTTGTTTTATTCTTGAGCAGCAACAAAATGGCAGAGACGACAGCTGCCACATCATATACATACACACACTCCTTCCTACACAAACTATGCTTTGTACATCAGATGCAGCATAAATACCATGGCATGTGGCAGTTGCCATGGTGACAAGTTTTTTTTTTAATGAAGAGCAGATGGAATAGGCATGTAAAACTTGCATAAGTTGTTAGTAATCTGTGAGTTACTGCCGACTAGTTGATGAAGGAAACTTTAAAATTTTAGCTTTTCTAATTCTTCCACATAATATGTTTAACCACCATTTTTCTCCTTTTCTTTAGTTCATTTGGTATCTAAGTGGCAGTGAAAAATTGTTAATTGCTTTTCCCATATCACAGAAATTGTGTGTGTATATGTACATATATATATATATATATATATATGTTCTTGCTTTGCCAAATACATTTTTATTGTGTAGCTTTTAACTCTTTCTCGGAATACACATGTATTTCCAATGGTTCCCTGAAAAGTCAATTTATTTAAGCCTAATTCACACAGTCTACCTTATAACTTGAGGATAGTATAATCATTCCAAGTATGAAATGATTATAACCAGTTGAGAAATAGGTTTATTATACAATACAAAGTATTGCATAATACTGTATAATGTATAAGTTCTATAGGACACATAATATTTTGTATTAGTTTTTGTTCTCTTTGTTTAATCATTCTCTGGATGGGCTTTGTTCTGAAGTGTCCTAATCATCCATACTTCTTAGCTGCTATAGGGAAATGGGCAAAGACAAAAAAAAAAAACCTCAAGGAATGATTTCTAATTGTAATATCATAACCAATGTTTTTTTTTCTGCATTAAATATTTATTTATCTATAAAACCCAATGGCAATGATTTCAACATAATTTAGCAACTATTTAGTATACAGCCAGCATAAGGCAACACAGAACAATAAAACCTTTACTGGCAAGGCAGGAGGAGATTATCATTGGTAATAGGACTGATGTCTCTTGATCATTTGGCACTATTGGTTTCATGCAAATCTTTCCTAGACCTCACCAAGCATCTGTGATTTTTCACTTTCCTGTTTCCTTAATCTTTAATGGCAAATTTTTTATCACCTAGACTACAGAAATATTCTGGGTTCATGTCGATAGAAAATAAAATTATGTCTTAGATCCATGTTAATTATTCTTTGGACTATTTCTTGAGAATTTCCTCAAAGATGAGTCAGTTATTTTTAATTTATTTTGTGTGAGAACAATAAGAGAGTAGAGAGATGCATGATCAACAGGAGTTTTTGTTTTGTTTTGTTTTGTTTTTGTTTTTGTTTTATATTCTTGGCATGTAAAGACATCCCTTTAGATTGCACTCCTGGTTGCAATTTTAGATGCTGTGATGACTTGTGCTCCTGCTTCAACCAATAATAAGCTTCATGATGTGATGTTGCAGTATTTTCCAGCCAAGTTCTGATGTGTGTTTAACAAAGAATGTACCCTGCATTTATTGCCCAGGTGCTTTCGGATATGCCTCATGGCAGAAGCTGATCAGTAGAATTCCAGGCAAAACTGATCCTTATCTTAAACTATTCATTACAGGCTCCACTGTTGCTACTTCTGTAGACTGATGAAGGATGGCAAAAACTGGGGCCACAACCCTTATTCATTAATCCATTAATTTATTTAACATCTGTTTATTAAAATGTACTATACACTAAGCCCATATAGGGCACTGGAAATACAGAGATTAATGGGACAGACTTTTAGTGCTTATATTCTAGAAAGGCATCGCTAATTAATATGTACATTCTTTTTTTTTAAAATGATGATAACAAATTTTACCTGCTCTAAGGTGATAGCATGGGTTGATGTGACAGAGCATAACTGGGGAGAATAGTTTAGATAAGGTGACCAAAGGCAGCTTCTCCAGAAACATTTGTGGTGAGAGCATGTAGATTTCTAAATTGAACTTCAAATCAAAATGGTAACAATTTCCATTTTAGGCCTGGGTTGTCTATGTTTTGTGTGTTCTGCAGCACTTTCTAAGTTGTCAGTGTGAAATGTCCAAGATTAAAAACATTATTTTTTGTTGTTGCTTTATTAGGATAGTGCCCACGTGTTAGCAAGCTTGGAACTGATTAAGTACTCCATGCACTGAAATAAGCATAGTAATCATAGCACTTTTTAAAAATGATGATTTCTATTTATTGTTATATGTACTATAGTAAGCTAAAATAATTATATAATTACAAAGAGGGAAAAAGAAAGAAAAGTCCTTCATAGAGATTAATATTTTGAATCCAAAATGCATTTAATGTTTTTTAGTGATTATTTCTGAGTACTTAATTTAATTTTTCAAAAAGTTCATTGGTTAAAGGTAAGTATATTTACAGTATTTTAGCACATAATAGGTAAAAATATGCCTTCTAGAGCCCTAAGAGAATCGCATAGAGGTCCTACCCACGATAGATTTAAAACTCAAGAAAGTCTCACTTATCAAGAACTAATACATAATAATTGCTGTAATCATACTGCATTTCTTGATAAATTAACCCTTTACTCCATGGAAGCTAAGGAGAATTAAGCATGCTTGAGTTCCAGAGAGTTACATGTATTTTTACATTTCTGATTCATTATAAAAATAATTGTGGACTCTAATTTTGTTTAACTAGTGTGCTGCTTATAATTGCAAAATAACTGTTAAACAATTGCTGCAAAGTCTCGAATATATAAGACATTAATGACTGTTCAACCTAGTTAAGACACTTATTGTGGAAAGACGTGAGAGATTTATAATTAAAACAATCTTCTCAATGAACTGTTTGCTCAGAAAACAAACAGCTCGCCTTTACCTTGGCGCTAGTAATTGACAATTAATTGACAACATTGTTGACAATGCATTTTACTATGCTCTATCACTTAAAAATAGGATTTACTACCATAATATTATTACAGTGTTTGTGATATTATTAACCAGAACTTACTAGCAAAATGTAATATATGATTGAACACTTTATTTGTCCTATCAGTGCCATTAGAGAGTGTTAATCAGTACAGTAGAGAAGCCTGTATTGTTTCCAGTTGTGACTATTCTCTCTTTATATTTCTGCAAATAATGTCAGAACAGATGTGGGAAAATGGAGTCGACACACAAAAAAGAGATTTAACCGTTAAAATCATGGGATAGCTCTGGGAATTTTTGTCCAAGACAATTCTTATTAAGTGAAAGGAGACTAATTATCGAAAATAAAAGCGGTCTAATGTACTTATTATTTTAAAAGCAAATATGGTGGATTTCAAAGCATCGGATCATGTTGCTTTTTCTCTTCATAGGCACGGCAGCAGTTTCATGCTTTCTGATATTTAGGCGCATAAATATTTTCGGTGTGCTAGTCTTGTACACCAGCCATTGCTAGGACTAATCCTTTGAGAACTAAGGAGTGGGTGGTGCGAACGTTTGCGGTCCCTTTGTAGCGCCATTTCTGCATCCTCTTTCTCTGTCAGCTCTCCTCCGTACACCTGTCCCACCTCAG
Organism: Pteropus medius; assembly: GCF_902729225.1. Lineage (NCBI taxonomy): Eukaryota > Metazoa > Chordata > Mammalia > Chiroptera > Pteropodidae > Pteropus > Pteropus medius. The sequence goes on along the minus strand of NW_024346062.1, from coordinate 9,118,480 downwards.
GGAAACAAACTCTGTATCCTAAGAGGAGACATGTCACTCATGTCATGGCCAGTGGCAAATTAGGTATAATTCTCTGAACCTGAGTTGTCTTATCTGTAAAATAGGTAAACTAATAATGCCTGCCCAGACTACTTCACTGATTCTCTTGAAATCACAATGAGAAATTGTTTGAGAAGGCACTACACATGTATTAGTTGTCGATGCTTCCAAAACTGGTTTTCAGTTTGCATTAATGTAAATAATATAGTAATTTATCATTAGTATTTGTATTTTAATTCTGATCGAAGTCTTAAAATTATTATAGGCAGTCTATACAGGAGAAAGATCAATGATTTGAAGTCTGACAGATTGGTTTTGATTCTTGACTATTTTTAACAATCTGGATGTCTTCAGGTAAATCACTAAACCTCCTAAGCCTCAGCTTTTTAATCTGCAAAATGGGATAAAAACCACTATTGCAGAGATAAAGGAAAATTAAATAAAATAGTGAGTGTAAGATTATTGGAATACTATAAGTACTCAGTAACTTCTAGTCATTACTAATGATAACATTTAAGGAATTATAGGACTTTGGTACATTCTTTATTTTTTTTCCCCCTCTGAAATTATATCTAGTAGGCTGTTAACTTCTGTACTCCTTGCTGTACCACTAATGAAAAAGAGGAAATAATAATTCTTTATTTTTTGTATAAAAGACTGATCTTTTTTAGTACTGCTTATATTTAATGATTTTATTGTACGTTGTTTCCTCAACTCCTCATTTAGCAATAAAAGCATATACATTATTTACTGTGTATTTATACCACATAGGCTTAGGTACTGTACTAGTTTTCTATTGCTGCCATAACAAATTACTGCAAACTTAGAGGCTTAAATAATGTTATCTCACAGTTCTGTAAGTCAGAAGCCTGAGCATGCTGTAGTTGGGCTCTCTGTTCACAAGGCTTCAATCAAAGGATTGGTGAAAACTACAGATGAATTTGAGATTTACAGTCTTTGTCCAAGCTTACTGGTTGTTGTCAGAATTTAGTTCATTTTGGCTGTAGAACTCAAGTCATTGATTTCTTGCTGGTTGTAAGTGGAAGGGGTGCAGGCATCTCAGCTTCTAGAGGTTGACTGACGTTCTCTGTATTTGGCTCCCCCCTCAACATGGTGCTTTGCTTCCTCAGTGCCATTGGTGCATTTTTCTCCTTCAATACAGTAGGTTCCTCTTCTCAGAAATACTGTCAACTAAGCAGTTAGTTTTTTTAATTTAATTTTTTCAATAATCCTTTGAAGTAGTTACCCTTATCCTGGTTTTGAGATAAGAAAACCAACAGCTAAAGAAAGCTAGTGAGACACTCAAGGCCACAAAGCGTAAATAGTTGAAAACATTTTAATATTTACATGTTCTGGTTGCGAGTCCAATGTTTTAAAAATTACACTATACTTTTCTCCAATCGGTTCTATTGTGCTTGAGACAAATATTAAGTCTTGGTTCTGTAATTTTGTATTTCCTATTATAAGCCCAGTTTTAAAATAAAAATTAAAGTTTTCCTATTTTATTCTGTACCTTTAAAATAAAAGAATTTAAGACAAAGCATAGAATAACATTTAACTTTTAAAATATTAAAGTTAATCATTCCTTATATAAATAGGACCAGATAAAAAGAAATCTGTTTATTTCATTAAAGTTCTATGTTAGTTACATTTTTCCAGGCAAACATCTGATGAATTATTCCAATATATTTATTAAGTTCAACGTCATTCCAAGTGACAATATTTGGCTTAAAGTATAATGGCTTTTGTCAGTCAATATATATTTTCTTTATGATTATACATGAAAGAAATATTAATTGTAGAAAATTTGGAATATACTGGATAAATTGACATCTATATGATTTAGTTACAGGAGCTCCTGATACCTTGTGCTGTTCTCAATAATACATATTAGGGCCCCAGGGAGACTCTTTTCTTTCACAGCAAGGTTCATTGGCTGTAAGGAGAAGTCTCCTCTTTATAACAGTGCACAAATGTCTCATGTAGACACTGTATAACACCATTTTGTTTGACCTAGTAAACTTTTTCTTCTGGAGAAAATTAATTTGAATGATTATTTTATTTGTAATAATTATTAAGAGAAATGGACTCACCTGATTTGGAAGGAGGAGAAAAAGTTATATCCCAGGCTAGGTCTCAGTCCTCAATGAGCCTTAAGTGAATTCACATACTCTTCTCTCCTCCCCGCTCCAGTTTCTATTCTTTACATATTAGATGGGGACCAGTCGACCTTTCAAAAAGTAGTTATCAAGTGAGGACTAACTGGTAGGCAGTATGCTAGGCACAGTTTTTAGACTTAACTTTTTATCAGACAACCAAGGTAGAGTTTTGTGTCCTTTATTAGAGAGTGAAAACTGAGTAGTGAACCCAAAGCTCTAACTGAAATAGAACTATGGATATTTTAGTGAAAAAAAAAATGTATGTGCTACCCATATTCATTCATTCCTCCCCTGGGTAAGTCCTGTCTTTATGATGGGGAAGTGGCCTCAATCCCACTTCTCTGGAGTTATGCTGATGGTCGTTATTGACTCAGGTGGCCATTCACCCTGTTTTCTCTGTCTTAATAGGGTAATTTATTTTTGAAAAACACATTACACAAAAAATTTTCAAAAGTAAAATAAAAATATTTCACTAGAAAAATTTTATGCATTCCTTAGTCCAAGGTGATACTAATTTATGCTAATAGAACACCATATTCCATTGAGAGGGACAAAATTACTTTACTGGCAGCATTAGCTATAATAACACAACCTAATAAATCATATTACTTTCAATTATTACTTTATAATATAATTGTTTATCTGCTATCATTAAATCCTTTTGTAGCTATTACCACCATATGTTTAAGACTGTACTTGCAAACATAATATGTATATGATACTCAATATTTATGTATACCAACCTTTAGCTCATAAAGAACAACAAAAGCACCGAAACAGGAATACTGAAGACTAAAAATAAATTGAAAATAACAAAAAATATTACCAGTGAATCTTCTACTTTGAAAACTTTCTACCAATTTTCTAAACAAAATAGTGTAAGTTTATAATTTTCATGGCTTTTTCTACCAAAGAGATTAAGTATTTTCCTATATGTACCATAGTTGTGTGCATACACATGTGTGTGTGTTTCTGTGTATTTGTGTGCTTTTGTATGTGGGTGCTTGTGTCACTTGCCTATTTCACGGCCTTTACCTTGTTTCCATTTTTTTTTTTATTTCTCTTATATTTTTGTGTGGTGTAAACTCTGACATTTGTTTTTTTTTGTTTGTTTTTTTTTTTTGTAATGTTAAGTGCCTAAGGTTCTTTTGTTTCAGAGATCTGGGTTGTTTTCAATAACTTTCCATTTGGGCCACTTGATTGTTTCCTCTTTCTGAGCTTTAAATTCCCACTCTTGTGTTTTCAGTTCACCAATAAAGAGAGAGCCTTGAAATCCTAGGCCCCCACCCTTGACTCCAGTGAAAGTAAAACCCCAAGCTCATACTCTGTCTCTAACTGTGACCTCACTGTTTGGCCCCAAAAGTATTATGTAATTTCCAGGTCTTGCAGGTAATAAACCTGTATCTTTTCAAAGTTTCCTGATGGTTAATCTCAAAGATGTCTTGCAGTCATAATAAGAACCACAAGGTTTGGTCCAGCCACAACACTGGTTATTGATAGGCTGAGACAGTACAAAACATTTTGTTTATAATATTTTTAGTTCTCAAAAGTCTTCTGCTGGCTTGAAGTCAAATCTTTGCCATAAAATGTTGTCCAGGAGGGCTTCTTTGGCACAATGTGTATCTGATAGAAGATTCTCTCATCTGAGTCACTCTAGAGGAATGGATATATTCTGGAATGATGTCTGAAATCCCTTTCCTTGGGGCCCCTGTTGCAAGCATGCCTCACAGACTATCCAAGAACCAGAGGAACCTAAGGAGCCTTCTGACAGAGTGCAAAGTCAGTCTTGAAAAGCAACATTGTATCAACATGAAGCAACAGAAGTGACAAACTGATGTATGGTATTCTCTAGTTAACATGTGGAAAAAGAGTAGAGTGTTGGAAGGGAAGGAAAGGTTCTCTATAGGAAACTACTAGATTTGCTTGTGTTAGAGTGTTTGAGTGATTAAGCATTTAATTGGAATTAAAAATGGCTGTATCTGTACATTAAATTTGTTGGATCAGGGTACACCATTTAAAAAGTATATGTTATTGACTTTAGTCATTAGAAAATATTGTACATGCATCAATCAAAATCACTTTTTAGTCCATTTTATGCTCTGTGAATTTCCAACTTGCGTAGATAAATATTACCATTCTGCTCTATTCTACAGGAGTTTTCTGATTTTTTTTATCCATTTTGCTTTAATATATTTTGTTTTTATTTGTTATTCATTTATCTAGAAGGCAGAATTCTAAGCCAGACTGTGATAAGTTTTAAACTTACATTTATCTTTAGGGCTGCTACATTTGATCTTATAGCTGTAATTTCCTTTTTGCTTTCTATTTCTCACCTTTGCCTATTGTTCCCTTTTCTTTTAGCTAATGTTCTGTTTTTTACATTTTCTAAGAATTTAGAAGAAAGCATTATTTAATTTATATTCCTCAAATTCAAAGAAAAAACTGAAGCTTTAGAATCTTTTTTTTTGTCTGGTACAGATATAACAAGATTTTACATCTCTCGATTCCACTGCTCAGAACTCTACCTCCTATATTTTACTAATATTTACCTTGATATTCAAACAGTATTTTTGCTCTTAAATTGTTAAATTGTTCATGTGTGCATAGCACATTTTCTTTTCCATGGTTTTTGTATTTATATTTTATTTTAAAATATTTATATAACTGAAATTTATATATTTCAGTTCTAAATGAGAGATCTATTATGATATTATTTCCTAGATCTTGAATTCTTACTTTTATTTCTTCTCTCAATAAACTAGATTATAATCTAGTGTAGATTATTTTTAATAATAGGCTATTTTTAGGACAGTTTTAAATTTATGGAAAAATTGAGGAGATACCACAGAAAAATTCCATATACCCTCACAGCCAGTTTCCCTTATTCTTAACATTTTACATTAATATGGTAATTTTTTTATAATTAATAAACCAATTCTGGTAAATTATTGGTAATTAAAGTTTGTACGGTATTCAGATTTCCCTAGTTTTACCTAATGTCTTTTTCTGTTCTATGATCCTGTCCAGGACACCACTTTACATTCAATTGTCATGTCTCCATAGTCTCCCCTTGGCTATGATAGTTTCTCAGACTTTCCTTGTTTTTGATGACCTTGGCAGTTTTGAGGATTGGCTGAGGATTTTGTAGTATGTTCCGCTATTGGAATTTAAGTATTTTTCTAATAATTTGAATGGAATTATGTGTTTTTGAGAGAAAGACCACAGAGATAAAGTGCCATTTTTTTTTTTTTATCACATATCAAGAGTACTATATCGGTCAGCGTTCTCCAGAAAAACAGAATTAATATGGTCAGTAGAAAGATAATTATTTTAAGGAACTGGCTCTCGCAGTTATCTAAAATCTGTGGGACAGGTCTATAGGCTGGAAACTTAGGCAGGAGCTGATGCTGCAGTCTAGAGGCAGAATTTCTTCTTCCCCTGGAAACTTCAGTTTTTGCTCTCAGGTCCTCAACTAATTGTATGAGGCCCACCCACATTATCAAGGGTAATCGTAACTTAAAGTCATTTGATTATAGGTGTTAACCATATGTACGAAATACCTTCACAATAATGCCTAGATTAGTATTTGATTAAATAACTGGGCACTATAACGTTATCAAATTGACTTATAAAACTAACCAACACAGGAACATTTTGTCAACATGACATCACGATTCATGTTGATCTTGATCATCTGACTGAGGTAGTAGTATTGGTCGGGTTTATAAAATGTTTGTAAAATTGCTCATTTTTTTCATTATGTGTAGTCTACATATTCATGTGGGATTAAAAAGGGGATTCATGCTTCCCCTTTTTAAAGGCAGACTATCTACATAAATTATCTGTAGTTTTGTAGGGAAAGTTTGTCTAACTCTTTCCTCATTTGGTTATTTATTCAATCATTTATTTTTTAACAGCATGGACTCAGGAAACATATGTGTATATTTAAATCTGTTTATATATAGGGGTATGTATATATATATGTGTATATATAAACCTATATATACAGAGATGAGAGGCTGGTGTGGTGGACTGTCACTTAGGATTATCGTTAAGACATTATGTCACAGTTTAATTGACAGTCTTTTTCTCTCTTCCTTAATAGTAGATAAAATAATGGTGTGTCTTACAATCCTTATAACCATCTGTGTGTATATTCAACTAAACATGAGTTCATAGTAATGTTTCCAATTCTAAGCTATTTCCACATGGATTATTCTAGCCTCTTCTTGCTTATCTGTAAGTTTCTAGTAAAACAGTCAGAAATCTGGCTTCCGCTATCTACCAGACATTTACTGAATTGTTCAATTTCAGTGTACATGTATAGCACTGTCAGAATGGTTAACCAATACCACTGTGGAAACTACTTTATCAACTACAGTAGAGTACTTATGCACAGTTTCTTTTAATTTGGGTTTTATAAACTCTGCTCATTTTCAGAGTTACTTAGGTCAGGACCTTTTACACTCACCCTTGTCAGTGATTTGTAATACAATTAGGTTCTCTTGTCAGTCTGCATTTCTTCCTGGGATTCCTTAATCTCCTAAATGATTTTATTTTCATTAATTGGTCTTTAACATTACATGGGTTTTGACAAATGCCTAATGCCATGTATCCACCATTTCAGTACCATACAGAATAGTTTTACTACCCTAGAAGGTTCCTTGTGCTTTACCTAATCAACCCTATGCACCCAACTCCCCCAGTAGTGACTCATCTTCTTAAATCTCTATTCTTTTGCCCTTTCCAGATCTTAGATACTTGGAATCATACAGTATGCAGCTATTTCAAACTGGTTTCTTACAGTTAGCAATGTGCATTTTAGGTTCATCATGTCTTTCCACGAGAATTAATATTTCATCTTATGTTGCTGAATAATATTTTCATTGTATGGCTGTATCACAGCATGTTTATCATTGATTACAATTTTCTAGTAATCTATTTTATTAAAGAACAATATGTAGTAGGTACATGTTTTGAATGCTTGCTCATTTAAACATATTTATTTTGATTCCCTTAAAAAATAAAAACTTGAATGAGTATAAGATCTTTATGAACATAAACTTTTGCTCTCAATGATCTGTGGTAACACAAATTGACAATATTTACTAAGTATATTTCATCAATTCTAAAATGTACATTTTTTCATATTTTAGGGTTTCTGAAATTGTGATGAAACATAATTAATAAGCTTATACAATCACTCTGGGGTGGCAATGACAGTTTTGTTAGGCATATACAAATTTGGTCACAATTCTTGATTTGTCATCACTTCAATTAAGTGTATGCATTAGTGTTACTGCACATATTGAGTTTAAATGCCATGTCAAATGTCTTCAAAAGAATTATACACTATTTCACACTTAAATGTAAAGTTATTAAATATAGAGAAAGTCATAGATAGAGAAGAACAGCATAAATTTGATGCTAATGCAGAAATATTAATTGTTGGAAGAATGATTATAATTTTTTTTTTTGGAAAGACAAGACAATGCTTTATGTTATTAAAGAAAGGACAAAACCCTAAAGTAGAGGACTGAATTCTATTAATTATTTATTTATTACAGATTTTTGTGCACAAATATTGTCTATCACACTCAGTGGAATGCGAATAAAAGCATGCGAAACTGCCAAGAAACTTGGTGTAGCTGAAAATCATTTCAAAGCAAACTAGGGGCTGGTGTGATGGATTGTCACTTAGGATTATCATTAAGGCATTATGTCACAGTTTAATTGACAGTCTTTTGCTCCCTTGCTTAATAGTAGATAAAATAATGGTGTGTCTTACAATCCTTGAAATTTTGTATTTAATAACGTAGGTTATGTATGATGTAATGTGTTACATGGTCTGTGTACTCAGTATCATGTAAGCTTTGCTATCACCCTATGAGGCAGGTGTTACTGTTCTAATTTATAGATGACGCCACTTACATTATATAGCTTGCCCAAGGTCATAAGTCTAATAATTAGTAGAACCTGGATTTGAATCTCTGTTGGCAGAGCCTGTGTTTTTCTGCTTCATTATAGTGCTTCGATCTTTTCTTGCATTTGGAGCTATTGAAATGTTTTGTCATCTGATATTTTATTTGCTTTTTTATTTCAAATATTTTTAACTGACTTTTGGATTATTTCTTAGTCCTGCCTGTCTTCTTTTTCCACCCCTTTTCTCATTCAGGTATCTATTAAAATGATGATGAAAGCTTTTAAAGGATGAGAGTGGGGAAGAATGCACAATATCACAAGAAGAGCAATAAGATTGAATGCGAGAGTTTTTAAAAAATAGCTATATGAGAGAGAATAGTATAGTAAAGATATCACTGAGCGCCAATTCAAAATTCGCTCCTGAGAAATAGGCAATAAAATATATCACCACTGACAATCAGTGACATTTTAAGACTGAAAAATTCTAGATTTGTGTGGCAAATTTTTTAAGCGGAGAAATGTGGGATAGCAGAAATGCTACTCCTATTGTCTATGTGATAGAGCAATAGACAACTTAAGGATTTTGTAGAAAAGCACATCAATGATATAGGAAAATTTGGAGAGTTACGGTATGAAGAGGAAAGGAATAACATTATAAAAACAATAAGAGGAACTAAGAAAGATTTGGAAGAAAGAGAATATAATATTCAATATATTTTTCAAAAAATAAATCAACTCCTTTCCAGGGAAAGTAGACCATTGTTATGGAGAACATTCTTGATTTATTTCACAATAATTACTCTCCTCTCCCCCTGCCAGTGCCGGTATTTATATCATCTATCTATATCTATATCTATATCTATATCTATATCTATATCTATATCTGTATCTGTATCTGTATCTGTATCTGTATCTGTATCTGTATCTGTATCTGTATCTATATCTATATCTACACTTGGAGACTGATAATTTTGACATTTAAAATCAGGAAAGAAATAGTTCGATTAATGGTGATGAGACATTTATTTGAACAATAATGGAATTAAAAGCGATGCATACTTTCCACAATACATCAAAATAAATTCAGATCAAAGCATTTAATCTAAAAATTAAAATCTTAACAACAAATATTGGTGATACTTATCTGATCTCTGAGGAAAGACATGTCTTATAGATAGAAATTAAATGAAAAGAAGAACACAATCAAAAACAATTCATGGTCCAGTATAGATTTAAAACTTAATTAAATTAATTTGAAAATAAAGGTATGCAATAACTGAGAAATATATTTTCAACACAAATAATAGATGAATGATTAAAACTCTGAAAAAGACAAGCCTCCTCTTATACTCACACAAACCCCAATGCTTTATAAAAAATGAACAAAGAATATGAATAAATAACTTATATACCCCTAATAGGATATAGAAATATCTAATCAGTGTATTAACATTTTTCAACGTGTCCCAATTTTAATCCTCAGAATGTATGTTAGGGAAGTGTCAGAATTGTCTATAATGAGACAAGTACAAAGATTATTTTTTTTACCATCGATACTAGTGGTTCTTTTTCTCAGTCATCACATATGGAGTTAATATTAACATGTGCAAAATCTCCATGTGATAATGTTTAATAAGGTCGCTGCATAAATAAAATGGGCTGCCAGTTTCACATAATTTTTGGCACAAAAGAATGGCAACACTCTTTTGCTCTCAGTCAGCATATCATGATACAGTGGTTGAAAAGTACGATATGAATATCCAGATAGGAAGTTGGTTGAATAAGTCATCGTGGAAACTTAGGTAGTCATTTAATTATTTTAGTAATACTGTTGATAAATTAAGTGGGAAGAACAGGTAACAAAGATGAACAGAAATATCTTAGTTTTGTAAGAAACAGAATTCACTTACAAATATATTTTCAGTAAATGAACCAAAAATGTTAATGTTAATTCTCTCATGGTCATGCTGTATGATTATATTTGATCATCCCATACTTTAACTCTCCCTCCTTTCCTTCCTTCCTTCTTTCCCCTCTCATCTTCATTTTCTCATTTTCTCTTTCAATCTGACTCTGACACTTTGTCTCTCTCACTCCGTCTTTATCTCTTGCTTACTCTGTCTTACTTTTGAAAGTTTTTCACTAAATATGTATTACTTGTATCAGCAGAAACATACTTAAATGTTACAAAAAGTCATCTGCAGACAGCCTTCCTCCTCCTCCTCCTCCTCCTCCTCCTCCTCCTCCTCTCACTCCTCCTCCTCCTCCTCCTTCTTCTTCTTCTTCTTCTTCTTCATCTTTTCCCTCTGCTTTTGGGAGAGTTTCACATTTGTCCTCTGCATCACTGATTTGATTTTAGCAATATCCATTCTTCTATTAATAACCTATCAAAAGATTTTAAGGAAATGCTATTTTATGTGTATCCTTTTTTCTTTCAGTCTTTCAGTATTCTTTATAATATAAAAAGTAGAGTTAAAACTAATAAAAATAAAAATGAACCCTAGTTTGCTGGGGTTTTTTTCTGAAGAATTTTTGTTTTTCTAAATATCAGCATACGGTTTTTTTCCTTGCAGCAGTATTTTCTTACATTCTATTTTAGATACCAAGTTGTTGTTTTTTTCTTTAAATTTCTTGATTTTGTAATAAGTTTTATAAAGATTGTTTCTAGGATAATGCTTCTGTTTTGAAATTTTATAATATTCTTAAATCCATTATTGGTATCTATCCATCATCTATTTATTTATTTGTTCATTCAAGTGTAAAACAGATCTTCTCAGATCTAATATTGACAAACATTTTATTGCCTTTGACTTCCTCTACCATTCACTTTAGTGTTGACTGACTACCTCTTCGGTTCTACAGTTGTAAGGGACTTTGGCAGGGACCATCCAGATGGCCAGCAAGCTCTCTTCTAGTATGGCTCTTTTGGGGTAAATCGAGAATCTCCTACCTCTACTTGGTTCTTGCACATTCCTAGTCAATCCAATATAATATAGACTAAAATTTCCATAGACATTTATGTCTGGACTCTTAGTAGGTTTATGTCTTTCAGAGTGCCAGAATTCATTTTCAATGCCCGTGTTCTTCATGCCTGATTGTGTTGTGAGAGTCTAGCCAGTAAACGGAAGTCCACAAAGGGTACTTAGAGAGGGTACTCTAACATCCTCAGGAGAAACATCTTTGAGTATGGATGCCTAATTTTCAGGTTATAATTCTCTTGGATGTCAGATTTAAGAACTGGAATGTGTGCCAGGGAGGGAGAGAAAGATTTTCTAACCTTATTTAAATCGGGCAACTTTCCTTTGCTTCGGCAGCTAAGCATACATAACTCACGGATCTTATTTATAAATCCTCTCTATCCATCGTGTTCTTCATGGAAATTCCCTCAAGAATCTGCTAATAGATTGACTACAGGGCTTCATTTTATAATTCTAACTTTTTTTAAGTTTTGACTTTTTAAATTTATTTTCATAGGTAATTTTTATACTTTTCAGAGTTTGAAGAAGCTGCATTATGGGGTGTTATACTCTTTTAAACAGAAACTCTATGGTCATGAATTTAAAATAATTTTTTAAAACCTCAAAATGTCACCAAAATGAGAGAATTAGAGGAAGAAAAAATTTTATTTGAAAAAAAATTTAACTTGTCATATTTCTCTCCTCTTTCCTTTGCCAAATATGATATCACTTCCAAGTTAGATTTATTTTCTTTCTCTTCTTGAATTTTTGAAGTTTGGTTTTTTTATTCATAATCCTATAACGCCCATCCTCTTTTTAACTCATTTAATGAGCCTTTCAGAAATCCAGTCATATTTTTCTTGTTAACTTGTAACACGAATACTGGTAATAATAAGCTCAGATACCTTAAGGATCACATGAACCTCAACAATTTTAGACAAAGTTTAGATTTTTTTCTTCACTCTTTGCCTCACCTTGAATCTCCTCCCCTCCCCTTTGCTGTCCTCCTTCATTGATCTTTTCTCAACTATGTGCCAGCCTCCATAGTTTTTCTTGGTATTTCTAAGCACCCCCATTTTAGAATCAAATGGTATTTTTTAAATTAAGCTTAAACAAAACTTTTCTAGTTACTGCATCATAGGTTTGAAAAGAGCTAGACATCTTTCAATTGCAGTTTGGACAAAAACTAAGTGAAATTAGAACACTTCGAGTATCCAGTAATCCCTCTGCCTTGCATATACATGCACAATAGCACTCTATTCATAATGAGTTGAGAGAAAAGAGACCTCGAGTGAGTGCTGGTGCAGTCAAATGGGAAACACCAGCAATCATTCTGCTTATTTCCTGTCCTCATGTCCTACAGTCCCTAACTGCCTCAAGGAATTCTATTAGTCACCGCTTACCCAACTGACAGAGTGTATACCAACAGGACCATATGTTATGTTCAATAAAATCCTATGGGGGCCTGAGATAAGTGCAGGTAAGAAGAGCCACATTCATGAATGCATAGCAATTTCTTATCATTTGATGAGTCAATAGACAGGCAAATCAGCATTTGCTTCTCTTAATATCTATTCTGTCATCTTTCTCTTAGTATCTGGGGGAGAGTTAATCTATACAGGATCAATAAAGAATTTACCTACTAGATAAATCATAGCTCATAGAAAATGTCAACAATATTAAACTCCTCGAGAATTATAACTATGCAGATTATCTATTTTTCTAACAGTTCAGCAAATAATATAGTGAAAGAGGAGAAGTGTATTTAATTTACTCTGAAATTTTGTTTTAAATTCTGAAAGCAACTGCAATTTTAAGTTTAGCCCTATGGAGAACTGACTTGATAGCTGGAAGTTTTATTATGGGATTAATTCATTATTTTAGAAAATGTTCAAAAGAACTTTAAGTAAAGATTTGATAAGTTTATCAACACTTTAATGATTTTAAAGATTATAAGATTCTCCCCCTTCGAAGGTCTGTGGCATCGGCATTTGAGGAAAGGGACATTTCTTCCTTTGTCTGCACAGATGAACGTTTTGAGGCATAGAGAGATTAAAAAACTTGACCATTAGGCAGCTATAAGCACAGCATCTGTGGATTGCTTGCTTAATCTTAACAGGTAACTCCAGAGGGGCAAGGATGGGGCTAAACTTGGCCTGCAGCTGAACCCCTCTCAGGACTGTGCCACTAGACACCTACTACACAAAGCCACGCTAAGAAGACTGGGAAACTTAGGAGCTTCGATTAGTACACATAAACAGACACAGAAAGGCAGCCAAAACGGGAAGACAAAGAAGCAGAAACCATATGAGAGAACAGAGTAGAGATCCAGATATAATAGAGCCAAGTAATCTAACAGATGCAAAGTTCAAAACACTGGTTATAAAGATGCTCAATGAACTTTTGGGAAGTGTAGATAAATTCAGTGAGAATTTCAACAAAGAGATAAAAAACATAAAAATGGAAATGGAAATTATAAGAAGGAACCAGTCTGAAATGAAGAACACATTATCTGAGATGAGGAGTATAAACTTCTCAGCTGTTTTGGAATAACTTCTCATTTGTTTGGAATAAACAAAGTGAATAAAGAAAAGGATCAAATGTCCTATCTAGAGGATGGGAAAGCCAAAGACATTCAATCAGAATGGCAAGCGATGAGATGCCAAGATTATAAAAATAATTTAAGGAGCATATGGGACACTCTTAAGGGTCCAAATGTCTGTCTGATTGGTGTACCTGAAGAAAATCAAGATGTTGAACAGCTGTTTGAAGAAATAATGATGGAAAACTTCCCTAACCTGGTGAAGGAAATGGACATAAAACTGAAGGAAGCTCAAAGAATCCCAAAAAACAGGGATCAAAAGACACATCATAATTAAAATGTCAAAGATTAAATACAAAGAAAGAATATTAAAAGCAGCAAGAGAAAAGCAGTTAGTTACAAGGGAGGGGAAGGGTGTTGGGGGGATGGGAGAATGAAGTGAATGGTTAAAGAAGTACAAATTAGTAGCTGATGGATGATCGCCTGGTAATGGGGAGCACGGCATAGGGAATGTAGTTAACATTAATCCGTTGGCTAGGTGGAGGGTCAAGGGAAGGAGGGAGCAATTGGGAGGATCATTTTATGAACTATATGGATGTCTAACCAATGTACTGTATACTTGAAACTAATTAAAATAAATTCATTAAAAAATAAAAAATAAGTTAAAAAGACTTGACGCCTGCCTCCCCCCCCCCCCAAAAAAAAATTATAAAACGTTTTCACTGAGTTTGTCGGATTCAATTATTTCCATGGATTTTGGATCTGGATTTATACATGTATTTAAGGTACTATAATGGAATAAACACTATTTCTTGGAATAACTCCTTTGTGAATTGTATGTTGTGATGCAGCTTCATGGAACTATATAGGAATTTAACTATCACAGGTGAGATAGATGATGTTTTAAAGTTAAGGAAATGGGCATTCACAATAAATAAAGATATGGCTTTTCACACCAAATTCTTATTTTATTAAGCAATGATAATAATTACATAGGCATAATAATAGTAAAAAATAGTTAATAATAGCAGATATTTACATAAAACGTGTCAAGCAATGTTGTGAACCCTTTTGATATATGAACGTATTTAATCCTGTGAAGTATGCATGATTAATATTATTATTTTACACATAATAAAATGGATGCACAGTGATTAAGTGATTTGCCTAAGGTCACATAGCAAGTATGAGATAGAGCTACAATTCAAACACACAAAATCTAACTTTAGAATTGAGGGCTTGAAGACTTCATTAACAAAAAGTTTCTCAAAAGTAATCTCATTCTTCCTTTCCAAGGGACAATTTACATATACACAAGAAATAGATAGTATTACTCTTGGTCATCCTAGTTTGCATTTGAAATTACCAGCAAAGCTTGTCCCTCTAACTAAACGATGACCATTAGCCTTAAAACTGTCATGATGCTATGATGATGACAACACCTGGGTGCTCTTATTCTCTTCCTCCTTCCCTCTCTCCCTCCCTAGTCCTCTTCTCTTCTCACTTTCTCTTTCTCCCTCTTTTTCTTTACTAAGTATAATGCTCTATTTAAAAAAGAAAATTAACTGGCCAAAGGATTTAAAAAAGCCCTACAACTCTGCAAATCTGAAAGTGGGATAAAAATTGATAAAATGCTTATGAAAACAGTATAGTTTTAACTATTTTATAACTATCGATTTAAGTAGTATACACTTGAAATATAAATGCCTTCTATATACCTTTTCACTTTGCTTTCTAGGACCTGAAGATGCTGAAGATAATTGAAGAATTATTTAATAAAGTCCTTATCTTATTGATGGCAAGACTAGAATTTTGCAACTTTATTCATGTTATTGTTTTTAGATGTTGAAAGTATATATTCTAAAGTTGTACTAATAGTTGATATGTTGGGAAAAAGCCACTCACTTTATCATTTTATTGACATAAAATTTACTTTGGAGACTTTAAACAATCCTTCCAAAATGAGAGATAAATGTGTATTTTCAATTTTCAAAATTAAAAATATGGTTGAAACTGTTTTCTTTACTCATATATATATATATATATTTTAATTCTGATTTTTTTTTGCTGCTTTTACGAAGTAAAAAAGTTTTGGTGTTTAACTCTCTTTGAAAGGGAAATTAGCAGCTGTCGAGTAGTATTCAGACTGAATCTGTATATCTAGAAAAGAAGTTCTACCTTAACTGTTTAATTAAAGATTGGCAAAAAAATATTTAAGCAGGTGTTAATCAAGTCTTTAAAAAAATATTGCATACTCTAGACTTTCCAGGTGCAGTTCAAGTTTTCTTTCTATCTACAAAATAAAGCAGATCCCAGATAGAGAGGTAAAGTGTATTTTGAGGTCTGGAAGTTTATTTCTTAAGGTTGAAATCTTATGAGTATCACCCAACATATAACAGTGGTTCTTTTTATAAAATAATATGTCTTAAACTTTTTTTACAGCTTTATAATTGACATTGCATTATTTATAATTGATATACATTAAACTGCATATATATATCAAGTGTACAGCTTCATAAGTTTCTAGACAAATATACAAATACAAATAGCATGGAGTCTCATGCTTTTTGTATTTGCATGCTATTTGCTATTTGCATTCAGTATTCATGAAACCATCACTGCAATCGAGATAATGAATATAACCTTTTTTATTGTAAAATATACATATAGAAAGTACAAAAAAAGTTGTAAAACTCAATAATTTATCACAAAGTGAACACTCATAGCCAACCCTCCCAAAGAAATAGAGCATTGCAAGTCCAAAGGAGCCCCTGGTACCCCACGAATCATTACCTTCTATTTCCCTCACAAAAGTAAGTCCTAACCTAATTTTTTGGTAATAGTTTGCTTCCTTTATAGTTTTAGCAAAAAATTTTTTATCCATAAACACCATAGTTATTTATTATTATTATTATTATTTATGCCTACAGCACCTGGTCTTCCTAGGTGGTCTCCCATCCAAGTACTAACCAGGCCTGATCCTGCTTAGCTTCTGAGATCAGACATTGGGCTTATTCAGGGTGGCATGGATGTAGATCATGGATTGTGGCTCCTCTGGGGTGTGAACCCAGGACCTTCTGCGTGTAAAGCAGATGTGTTAACTGCTACACTATGGAACCACGTCCCACCATAGTTAAATTTGATCTATTTTTTAAATTTTATATAAATGGAATAATATAGTATGAATTCTTCAATGTCTGGCTTATTTTGCTCAACATTATATTTATAAGAATTGAATTTAATCAAATGATTTTTTGTGCATCTATAGCAATGATAATATGTTTTTGTCTTATATTTTGTTAAATCGGTAAATTACATTGATCTATATTTAAATCTTGCATTCTTGGAATAAACCTAATTAAGTCAAAAGATGATAAATGATAGATAAATAGATTTAAGTATGTATAATAAATATGTTTTTATATATTGCTATACTCTACTTGTTAATATTTTGTTTAGAATTTTCATATAAATGAACATATATTGGCTTTAGAAAATTAAAAAAAATTAGAAAATACAGATGAATGGCAAAGCATAGAGGCTTATAGGCTTATTTGGAAAAAAATCTGAACAATAATGGGCTGACTACTAAAATATGCTGACATAGGAATGATGCTAGGATGCCAGACTAAAATACAATAAAAACAATAACTTAAGAAAACCCTAAGGAGTCCTCAGTGCTGGCACAGCACTGGGAACCCACACTCCACACACGCTCCAGGAAAGGCCCTAAAAACAAACAAGCAACGCAAAGCAGAAATAACAACTTCCTGGAGTGGAGATCAGAATCTAAGTCTATGGATTTGCTTCTCTCAGTTTCATGATTATTCCATATTAAATGCTCCTGGGGGACATGACAGGTAAATTACCTCAACTTGGCAAACAACTATTTTTTTTCCATCCCTCCTTTCCTCGCTTTCTTCTTTTTTTCTTTCCTTTTATTCTTTCTTTTTTTTTCTTCACCTGCCATTCCTTTGCTTATACTTATTTCTGATACCTTTCTTTCTTTTTGTACTAACCACATATAGTGGTATTCCTGTAAATTAAGGCATTCTGATGTGACTCCATGCTATTTATATTTGTATATTTGTCTAGAAAGCACATATATGTCTAGAAGACACATTTGCCATAAACACCAAAATATCAACATAATTACATGTTAACAATAGTTATCTCTACCTAGATGTTGAGTATTTCTATTGTCTTGTGTTTCTTGGACTCTCTTATGCTTGAATTTTCTGTACCAAACATGTAGTTATCCTATAAACCCCTTGGGGTAGAACCAATAAATGCTATTTATTAGGTGAATAATGTACTTACAGTAATTATTAAACAAGTCAAAGTAAAATAAATTTAGTTAATTGAAAAAAAATGTAGCAATTTAAAGATGCAGGAGAAATACTGAATGCAAAAAGTATAATGTTTGTAGAATTTAAATTTTGAATTATTCTTGAGACAATAAAATTGGAAAAAAAATGTTCATTTGTTCAGGATCTGGGACACATCCAGTTATATTTTATAATACTAGATAATACAGAATCAGTATTTTTCAAACATTTTTGATGAGCTCAAACTGAATTGTATTATGCCAAGAATATTTTGCCTTAATTTTTAATATCATGTGTCATTCAATGAAAACTAATCCATATGTTTATGATTCATTTAAATTAAATTATCAAAATATTGAGTTAAGAGCCACTTGATATCTAAAGAGAAATTTTAGAGTTTTAAAAACAGGTAATTTTATTGTACTAATGGTAAGAAAATTAAAATGTTATAAAAGATTCAAAATTATTTTTAACACTGAACAAGAATTTTTTAAGATTGTTAGAAAATATTTACTTCTTAAAAGAGAATAAATGTGTTTCTCTGGTTGAGTAAAGTTAGTCTTTAGTAATAAGGAAACATGAATAGAAATTTCATCATATTTCTACTTTTAAACAATTATATGCAAATATATACAACATTTTTGTAAAATGGGATCTTTTCAAAATATTTTACTGAATATTTTCCAATTTTATACATATCAGATGACAAAGCTTAATAGCTCTTTAAGTAATTCCCCAATATGTTTTGAAATTAAACCTTCAACTACTATTATCTAAATTCAAGTTTTATTTGTTTGATTTTAATATTCCTGATGGTGTTAATCCTTCCCATCTCTCTCTCTCTTTTTAACTGTGGAGATAAAGCTATAGTAATAAGAATTCTTCTCCTCGCTATTAGATACCTTGATTCTGAATGTGAAAGTTGCTCTTACATAAGTATGTGTCTACAAACACATTTATGTGTTTATGAGTTTGAAAACATGCAATTCACATGGGAAAATATTTGTCACAACACTTTCAATCAATATTGAAATATACCTATTCACATCTGGAAGAGCTGAAGGCTATATAGCCTGTTTCTATTTCTGCAGAAACAAAGAAATGTGATGTTTTCAAAACTACACTGGCAAATCTTTAAAAAACTATGTTTTTATTCTGGAAATTTTGAACAATCATAATTAGGTTTACTACCAGACCATATCATGTTATAGTACTAAATCATATCAAATAATGTATTTTAGTATTTAATATTATTAATATACTAAATATTAATATTATTTAAATATTATCTAAATTAACATATATCTTAGTGTTTAAAATATACTAGACATTGTGCTGTTTTATATATTTTAATTAGCATCACATAAATGAAGAAATGCTTAGTTCTCTTTGCCTTTTTTCTATTTTTCTTAGTACCAAAAATGTCACCGTTCCACAAAACTACTTTAGTTCTCCCACGAAGATTTCCCTACAAGTCTTAGACTTCTCTAATTATTAAATTAATGCTAATGCTTACATAGCATACTTACTTATCAGGTATTCCTCATATGTACATATTTTTATAGCTCTTTAGATTGTATCATATTCCCCTAGATTTTCTTTGCATAATGTTCAGGGGCATCAGCTGTGGAGTTCAGCCATCCTGGATTTCTTTTTTACCTTCATCACATATTAGATATGTTACCCTATACAAAACTTCTTTGAACATTAGTTTCTTCACAAAAATGATACCTAATCTGGAGGGTTATTTTGAAGATTAACTGCATAGTATAGTTCCAGGCACAGAATAAGCATTTAATAAATGATGATGTATGTTATACCCCTTGCACATACTTAATTTAGAGTCTTCTAGAGCAATAACTCTAAAGTTAGATAGTGCTATTACTTTCTGGGAGGGGCATATTACAGTCATCCTAGGGGCTTATGTAAACAACCCCTTCTTCCTTTCTTACTTCCTCTTACCCAGGTCTATATTCATTCCCTGAAAGACAATTTTCCAAAGGTTAATTTGATAAAAATCCAATTATCCACCTTTACTTGTTTCTTTGAACTATTTTGAATAAATTTACAGTAAGTGTTACTACCTGAGTTGGCTTTACTCACCATTTAAGTTTCCCGTAAAGTTTTATTTGACAATTTTCATTTTGTTTTCCTCACAGTGTTTTCAGTAATTTTTATTTGAAAAACCTGAAATGTTCTGAGCCAGGATGTCTGATCACCTTACCTAGGGACAGATTGAAGGGAGATTTAAGGGTGAAGGACAGAGGGGGAAGTTGATGTGCATTGAAAGAAGAGACTGAGATAATGAGATGTAATTAAAGAAGCAGAGTAGAGAAAGAGAAAATCTGAGGGACATAAGAACATATTCATGAGACTGTATTTATAACATACTTTAAGAATATATTCAATAATTATTTAAAGCTTTATTCATTATGAATATGTAAATGTATTCTTCATGAAAATATTTTCCTGATGGATATATTTTCATGGATATATTTTGTTATTGGGGCAGAGAGAAATAGAGCATTCTTTAAGATGCTATTTTGAAGAAGAATTGAAAATGGTTAACTAAACTTTACAGAAATCTTTAAAGATGGTGAAACTTTCCTATCTAATACAGACTATTGTAATTTATTTTTTAAAGTTTAGCAAATAAAAGTACATTATAGCCTTCAAGAAATTAACTTTCAATGAATTTGTTTGTAGACTTTCAGAGACTGACCTGATAAATTTTAAATCCAAAGTATGATCCTAATTAATATTAGAAATAAAAAATCATAAGAATTAAAATTGGGATTATTTTTAATTTTTGGTCATTATGCATAATGGGAAAGGGAATATACTTCTATATGAAATATTTGGATTGCTTTCTCTCTTTTTCATTGGCTATTTTTGTGGAAATCCTACTGGGGTTTAGCCAAAATGTAGGTAGGGGAGAGGGTAAGAAGAGAAAGTGGAAAAAAGACGGTAGGAAGAAGCTAAAATTGGATTAGAATTCTCTATAAAGGTAGAATAATCAGGTCCTTAGCACAAAGTTAGAGTTGTCTTCTGTGTTTTGAATTTAAGCAGTTTAAATATTCCTGGGGATGGAAATATTTTCTTAGCATAAAACACAGGTGCAGATACTGTGCAGCCAAGGAAAAACATTGGTAAACATTTGAATGTCCTTCCAATGACATGGTCCAGAGCCAAACTTTCAATCTGCCTCAGTGGCTTAAGTTTCTCATCACACTCAAATGGAGATAGCCTGTTCTCAGTGTAATAAAATGACGATCTCAAAGTAACATGAGGAATCTTTGTGAAAAGGTCTGAGGGATAAAATAATCTTCATGGGAATTAGCTATGTTTGTTCAGCAGCAAGACATTTTAAAATGAAAAGTGTTCTGTGATGGTTTGTACTGGACCATAATATTTTACATTCCGGTCATCTCACTTAGTCTCATTGAACTGGATTCTCCTTTTTAAGTTAAGAGTTAGTTGGCAAGGTGTCTCCCCTGGCACAGAGGAGAGAAGAAACTTTTTCTCTCTATGTCTTTGGACTTTCCAAAGCTCCTATGTTTATGCCAGGTTATGACAATAAAAGCTAGAAACAACAAATTACTCTAGTGTTTTGGTAGATAAGAGAAGTCTACTTTTGTTAAGAGGTTAGGATCCTGTTGGAATTATTGCCTTGATAATGCATTTTCTTGTTTTTCACCTTATGTTCTCTCCTTGGACAGAACTGCATGTTCTCTGAACACGGGCAACGTTTCCTTCTTCCTCTCATTGTGTAGTGGCCATGACAGCATCCATGTATGCCCTCTCCTTTTCAAAGAAGGGAAGCAGATTTTCTATTCTGATCCACTTTACTTTTACAAATTTCTAAATCTGTATCTCTCTACATTAGAATGTGTGTTTCCAAGGACTGTGTGGTAGCAAGTATCATCATAAACATTCCTGTTATGACAGTACATTCTGGCATCTAGAACATCTGTATGGGTGCTGAATTATGGACTCTCTTTTTTCAATTCTGGCATTTTTGTTGTTGACAAATATTTTGAGAATTTTTCTTTAGTATTACTTTACCTTATTTTTTTCCCTTTGGCTTCTGACTTATTTTGAACAGCTTTCTCTTTTTGGGGATAGAATATTGTTTATAACGACACTGTAGCTTCTCCAATATTTGCATGGGCAGTTAAGAAAGGACAAAAGGCAAAGAGTGCTATGAAAATCAAATAAAACAAAAGCACCTTTACTTATGAATTATTTTAGTAAGCATGCAATTCTGATTCTATGAAATATATATGATAGTGATACCATGTTTCCAATCATGCGATCACTTATTAATCTAAATTGAAACTTTAAAAAACATGTAAAATTTAAAGAATTGATATAGTAAGTTGTTTTCAGGGGAAAAATCAGTTTCATAAGACACCATTTTGCCAACGACATGTTCATAAAAGTTAGATATCTACTATCAGAAACTATCCGAGTAAGTTCTCCACGTAATGGTGTTATGTAAACAGAATAAGTGAAATATTTAGGGTGCACAATAAATGAGGAAAAGACAGTAATACTAGTCTGGATTGGGCTGGATCTCTTCAACAAATTAAGAGTTAAAAGGTGTAAAGTGAAAAAATAACTTTATTCTTGTCAGGATTTACATACCAGCATGAGCTGTGGTGGAGGTCCACAGGGAACCCTTTCTTGGGGAAATAAACAATTATTCTGGACATGTGGTAAGGCAAAGGAATTGGAATTTGGCAGGTTCAATTGCATTAATTTTGCTCTGGGTGTAAAATATGTTAATTTGCCACTGTCTGGAAGAAAGTATGATGAGTCATTCACAGAACTACTTGGAATCTACTTCCAACATTTCTAAATATTTGTTGCTTTGGTCATTGCTTTTCCTCTTCACAAATCTACCTTATAATAACTTATTAAAAAGTATGAAAAATCATTTTATTTTATTCCACATGAAAAATTTTAACAGAAATTCTTGAATTGAATAAACATCTGATTACATTTAATTTCCATTATGATATTATTTTGTATTTTCTGTTTGATCTTAGAATGGTTTGAATGAGGACAGAATCATTCATATTCTTTCTGATAATATATATTATTTCTTCTCAATTTGTTGAGAAATCAGAACCATACTGTATCCATAAAATGAGCTCTTCCAAAACCAAAAGATTTTACCTGTAATTTCCAAGGATTCAAAATAATCTTTGGTAGTCAGCTGTGTATTGAAGCAAAGAAGATGGTATAGAGAGCAAAACATATGAATCCAGCGATTTACAAAGAGTTTTGTTTTATGATCTCAAAGTATCTTCATAATTTGTAATATAGCATCCCTACTACACAAATAACCTAACTTGGATAGATGTCTCAAACTTCGTAACAAGAAGTTCCTTTGCTCAGTCTTCAAATTGTACTTTTGAAGTGCATTTTCTCAACCACACTGTATACAATTAACACTAATCCTAAATTAAGCAATTTGAAAATAAAACATAAAAGTCTACCTGGGTTTATAATATATCATTAAATAATTGACACTAAGCCATTGAATTAAACAGACACAACAATTTACTATTATGAAAGAAGTAAAAATATATATACAACAGAATAAAATCAGTAGTTAGAAAAATTGTTTTGATTTCCGTATCTTGGAGAGAAAACACAGGTTCCTAAAATGCTGCCTCCTTCCTACCTGTTTTCAACCAGCAAAAACCACAAAATTATAAAAATTTGCACACATACTGTTTGTCTCTTAAAATAACACTAAACGTATGTGAAATCTCCAAATTAAAGTTTCCCCTCCTTCAACACACACACCCCAACTATAGGACATTGTAACCACAAATGCCTTGAGATATTGGCTGAATCATCCCCCTTTCCAAAATTGTCCATCTGTCTTTGAGAGAAGTTGTGATCTGGAGGTTCAAGTTGACTTACTCACTGAGCTGCCTGCCAGCTTAGATGCACTTTGTAGGTGGAAAATTGTTGGTCTTTGTCCCTCCCAGCTTGCAAGTAAAATGAAGCTGCCAAGAGATAAACACATTCTAAGTTTATCATGCTATTCTTGGCCTCAAACTACAAGCCATAAGGCAACTATTGCTCAAGGTACCGTGTTTACAAGTGTTCAATCTTCCACTGTTTCAGAGACCCAACAAGATGGAATTTCTTCCTGCCAGCCTATATTTTGTTTTTTTTTTCTAAGCTTTCACATTTCTCAATTTCATTTTAAAAGTGAGGAAAGGGAGCAGCTTCTTTGACAGCATCTTGAAGATTTGAAGTCTCATTAAAATTTTTGATTACAATGTTTTGGGGTTTTCTCCCCCAGAGGCACCATAGGTTCCTAAAAAGACTAGAATCTTCTTTCTATTACAATCATCAATACTATTATATTCATCATCATAATCATCAATATTATTTAAAAGTGAACAAGATGCATACTAATGTATCTTTATAGAGGCCTTTTTAATTTTTGCTGTATACCTCTCTCATTTGTTTGCTACATTGATCTTTAACACATGTGTTATTATAAAATCCTTGTTTCTCTTTAAATTAACATGATTTTTCCTCGGGGGAGGCTATATTAAAAGTAATTTAATCAGTTTGCTAATGTTCTTAAAACCCAAAGAAAGAAAAAAAATTTTAAAGAAAGAGTACAAGTTAACTTTCTTCACAAATGTTTTCCTGGCTGCTTTGGATAACAGGATGTACTGAGTTCAAACATCTTAAATATAAAAGAGGAGTATAGCTATATCACATCCTATATTGGCACAGTATATTGACATGTATTATGTATGATGTTACACTGTTTAAATTATTAGAAATCACATTAAAAGAAATTATAATAAGATAGGGCTTTTTACCAAATCTAGAATATTTGGCAAAGATATGATAATCAAGTTCAATCCTTGATTTACAAATAAGACTTTGAGCTTTCAGAATTTTATAACTATATTCTATATCATGATTTCTTTGCATTTCATTAAAAGTAACATTCTCTTCGTAGTTCAGAATAGTACGCATATAATTTACCTGTAGAATCAGGGCTTAATTATTTTCTTGGACATGGTAGATATTAATGCACATTCTAAAAATTTTTTTGTATATACTGTCACTAATGTCTGCACCTTCAATGGTTTAATGTTGTTGCAAATCAAATTCACTGACTATATGACGATTTCACTTGTTCTAGTTTAACTTCTAAGTGTAGAGAAGAAAGATTTGCAACAATCTACTCTTTGTTGGGAAACAGGTATAGTTAATTTGAAGCATTAGCATCGCTCAAAGGATCAAAATCATTATGTCTTCATTAACATGGGTAGAGAGAGCTTTAAGGACTGTCATGCCTAAGGTTTAGAATGTAGGACTGAAACCTACCTGGTGGCCTCTGGAGAGAAACAGATTAGATAATGGAGCACAGTGGATGTGTATTCTATTTGAAAATCATTTATGTTGTTAGAATTTATCTGCAGCACTCCACTAAGGACAAATTCCCATCAATGCTTCTAAAAAGGTTTACTACTTTTCCCCTATACAACTTAAAGCAGGTAACAAAGCTGATATATATTCTGAAGACTATCTGGTCAAAGGCATTTGGTGGCTTTGCTTTACAGATCCCTTGCTCTTGATATATTACTCTAACAGTGTTTTTAAATGTTCTTGTCTAACACACAGCAGCTAAATAGATTATAAAATTGGCTATAATACTTTAAAACTCATCGTTAAAATGTAAAAAAGCTTCTACTTTGAAAGTCTAAGAAATGGCCTAGATTCTGAGGGAGTAAGGGACTGATTGGTCATTCATGCCAAGCTGTGCTAGCAGCCATTATCCTTTGATTGGACTAACATTCACTTTCTACAACTGGTGGAGGAGACTCTGCCAGAGTGTTGTTATTTTGGCATTGGCAAAGGCACAAGATAGGTCACTAGAAAAATATCTCATAAATAGCACTCATTATGAAGAGACTTCCTGAATAGAATTTTATAATCTTTTGCACTGTGCATTCATTTTTTTTGTGCATTTATTTTTATTTTTGCATAGTGCATTTATTTAATGTATTAATTATTTCTAAGTCTGATTCTTTGTTTAAGCTAAGTGTAAATAAACAAGAATCAGAGTTATGAAGTACGTAGATTCCAGCATTCAATGTCACTAGTAAGAAATTAAAGTTTCAAGTACCAGAAACTCACAAATAATGAAACAATTAAAAATACACAACAAAGATTAAGAATTGTTTTTAAAAGAAAGTAGTTTTCCCATTTGGGGAATACTTTTGCATTACCTGTTAAGCCAAGATGTTTTTTCAGTTTTCAATTTAACTTTCTTTTGGAATCTTTGTTTTTGACACAATTTATTTCCATTTTGTTTGGTGGATATCTTTGAGGGGGAGCATACGAGGTCAGGCTGTATATATTGGTAGTCCAGATAGTATTGTGATAACAACCAGCTTCTAAATCTCAAAATCTTAGTGGCTTAAACAAAACAAGAGTTTATTTCTCACTCATACTATATGTTCAACAGAGTAAAGCAATCGTCTTCAGGTTAATTGAAGAAATCTTTTTATCATAGTTACTCCAAGACCTAGTTGTCAACACCTACTTTGACAACTATTAAGACAGGTAAGGAGAACAAGATGAATTTCTTCATGGCCCTTAAAGCTTCTATCTGGAAGTGACATGCATCAATCCTTTCACATTTCTTTAGCCAAAGCAAGTCACATGACATTGACTAAACTCAAACATAGAATGTTAATACTCCTATCTTGTGCCCTGAAGGAAGAGAAATGGAAAATTCCTGAACAGACCTTATGACTTGACTGCCACAATGTTTAACTATTAATGGAATTCACTTTTTCTTAAGCCACCAAGAGAAGCAGGCATTTGATACAGAGTTCTGTTTTCTCGCCTAGCAGAAATTTAATACTCAGGTACCATTCTGCCATGTGGAATAGGTAACATTATAGTTTGGTTCTGTAATTTAAGCATTATGCTTAAGGATTATCAATTTAATATAAAAGAATTAAGAAATTTTATACATAAATATAAAATTTTAATCAGTGAAAACACCCCTTTAAGAACTTTAAGGAAATTTGGATACAGCCTACATATTTTGGTCCCTTATTTTATTCTATCACCTCACTAGCAATAGTGACATGAAGATAATCCCAAATCTTATATTTTATATTTTTCCCCAACTAATACAGATATCAGATACCCAAGAAATCACCTAAAAAATCTTCTGAGGACAATGCAGATTTACATGTGTTTTTATTGTTACTTATTTTTGCATACTAGCTTATAATAAAAATTTTTACTACCACCCTGGCTAATTTAGAAGAATCAATTTATCCTTCCTCCTTAAACAACTAAAACAAATCAGACAAAATATATAAAACAATGAGCATTGAACAAAAATTAATATAAGACAGTGATCTAAGAGAAGGAAATTAAACAAGCTATACTCTATGATTGTCCCAATTTATTGCCTATGATTGTCCTAATGATTGTCAGGCCTTATGCAAGAAGCTTGGGAACCAATGAGAGCCCAGTGGTTTACCTGAGTTGAAGAGGCAGGGGGAGGAGAAATAGCTAGAATTCCAGAAAGGAGAGTTATATGAAGAAGAGAGAGAGCTGCAAAGACAGAGAGGGCTCTGCACAGAGTTGGTTGTCTTCAAGTCTTTAGTTGTGTACATAATAAGTTCATGTGTATAAAAAAACTACTCAAGGCCAGAGAAAGAATCTCTGGAAGAGAATAGTCAGAACGATCCTCGGTGATCACGACAGATGAGAATAGTTTATGTTCCTACATGCAGAAAGAAAAAGATATATGGATATATGGTAGAATATTTAAAATGGTATTGCCTTAGCAGGGGGCAAAATTATTCCTAGACTAAAGATGAACCTAGGATTGCCTAATAAAGTTTAAAAGTAAGCTTTGAAGAGATAAAATGATTTCTAAGTAACATGCATCCTAAGCCAAAGCTCAAGAACATTTAAAATAAAAAATATATATCTACACACCATAAAGTAAAAAAAAAAAAAAGATCAAATCCAAAACTGACATGCAAAGAATATAAACCATGAAAAAGAGAAAAATCAGTCAATACAAACGCAGTAAAACAGAGGTTAAAATTAGTAGAAAAGGACATTAAAACAGTTATCATGATAATATTTGTTTGTTTAAGAAGATAATGGCATGAACATGTTCTAATGTTCTAATTTGTGAATTATATCAGAGATTTAATGTAGAAACAATACCAAATTTCTTACATAGAGTTGGCAGGTGGCAGAACACTTCTCAGCTCATTCTACAAGTAATTAATGAAACTAGCTTTATATCCTGGTACTCAAAATAGAAAAACGACATTATGAGAAAAGAAAACTATAGGCAACATCACTAATAAACATAGATATAAAAATTCTTAAAGTTTTAGCAAATCAATCCAAAAAAATACAGAAAGGATAAGACATAATTAAATGGAGTTTATCACAAGAATGCAAGATTTGTTTATGATTCAAATCTTAGTCAATGTAATCTACCATACTAAGGGACTGAAAAAGAAGAAAAAAGACATTGGGTTATCTCAATACATACAAAGGAAACATTTTTCAAAAACATAGTATTGATTTCTGTTAAAAAAAAGTTCTACAAATTAAGAATAGAAGAAAATTCTTCAATTTGATAAAGGCTATTTATGCAAAATTTACAGTTAACACCGTATATAATTGTGAACCATTAAATGTTTTCCCCTAGGATCAGGAACAAGACGAGGATGTCCCCTAGGATCAGGAACAAGACGAGGATGTCCACTCATTACTTTGTCTTGTACTAGGGATTCTACTCAGTATATAAAAACAAAAAGAAATAAAACCATACAGATTTGAAAGGAAGAATGAAAACTGTCTTTATCTGCAGTTATGACAATCTATGTAGATAATTTATATCTACCAAAAAGCAATTAGAACTTTGTCAAGATTTCTCGATACAAAGTCAAATGCAAAAATTAACTGTATTTCTACAGATCATCAATGAACAATTTTAAAAGACAATATCATTTAAGTTTGCATAAAAATAATGGAATACTTAGGGATCAATTTGAAAACAATTTGTAACATCTGTACACTGAAAACTATAAAATATTGTTGAGAGAAATTAAATTCATGAATTAGATGATTCCATATCAAGATATTTTATCCAAAATTAATCTACAAAGTGAATGCAATCTCAATTAAGATTAATTCCAGAAGGCTTTTTTGAAGATATTGACAAACTGATTATACATTTATTTGGTAATGCTGGAACTAGAATAGCCAAAATGACTGGTGTTTCCAATTTTGAGAAAAAATTGGAGTACTTACTCTATTTGATAAATATATTTAATATAAATGTTCAGTAATCAAGACAGTGTGATAATGGCAAAAGTATTAATGGAACATAGTAGAGAACCCAGAAATAGACCTAAAAATATGTAGTCAATGGATTTTTGATAAAGATGCCAAGACAATTAAATGAGAAAATGATCGTCTTTTCAACAGCTGGTTTTGGAATAATTGAAGAGTAAAGGAAAGAAAGAAAGAAAGGAAGAAAGGAAGAAAGGAAGAAAGGAAGAAAGAAAGAAAGAA